>NC_133421.1:13503571-13809642 GCF_049350105.2 Macaca mulatta | reverse complement strand
GTTCCTCAGTAATGGTTCTTAACCAGGCTGAAACTGCTGAAATGACAAAAGTAGAATTCAGAATATGGATAGGAATAAAGACCACTGACATTCAGAAGAAATTCAAAACCTAATCCAAGGAATCTAAGGAATACAAGAAAATGATACAGGAGATAAAAGACAAAATGGCCATTTTAAGAAAGAACCAAACTGATCTGACTGAGCTAAAAAAAAAAAAAAACACTTGAAGAATTTCATAGTAAAATCACAAATATTAATAACAGAATTGACAAAGCTAAGGAAAGAATCTCAGAGCTCAAATAATGGTTCTCCAAAATAACTCAGTCAGACAAAAATAAAGAAGAAAGAATAAAGAAGAATGAACAAAGTCTCCAAAGAATAGGGAATTATGTAAAGCAACCAAATCTATGTCTCTTTGGGATCCCTGAAAGAGAGGGAGAAAAAGCAAATAACGTGGAAAACATGTTTAAAGATATCATCCATAAGGACTGGATTTCCCCAACCTCACCAGAGAGGCCAATGTTCAAATTCAGGAAATGCAGAGAACCCCTGTGAGATACTATACAAGACAACCATCGCCAAGACACATATTAATCAGATTTTCCCCAAGGTTAAAATAAAAGAAAAAATGTTAAAGATGACTAGAGAGAAGAGGCAGGTCACCTACAGATGGAATCCCAACAGGCTAATAGTGAATCTTTCAGCAAAAACCCTACAAGCAAGAAGAGATTGGGGGCCTATATTCAACAGTCTTAAAAATAAAAAAAAAAAAAAAAAAGAAAACAGAACTTCCAATGAAGAATTTCATATCAAGCCAAACTAAGCTTTACAAGTAAAGGAGAAACAAGATCCTTTTCAGACAAGCAGATGCTAAAGGAATTTATTGCCACCAGACCCACCTTATAAGAAGTCCTTATGGAAAGGAAAGACATTACTGGCCATCACAAAAACACACTTAAGTACACAGACCATTGACACTGTAAAGCAACCACACATTCAAATCTGCATAACCAGCTAACAACATGATGACAAGATCAAATCCACCCACATCAATATTAAGCTTCAATGTAAAGAGGCTAAATGCCCCCAATTAAAAGGTACAGAGTGGCAAGCTGGATAAAGAAACAAGACTCAACTGTATGCTGCCTTCAAGAGACTCATCTCACACAATGACACCCACAGGCTTGAAGTAAAGGAATGGAGAAAATTCTACCAAGCAAATGGAAAACAGAAAAAAGCAGGTGTTGCTATTCTGATTTCAGACAAAACAGATGTTAAATCAACAATGATTTTAAAAAAGACAAAAAAGGGCATTACATAACAGCAAAAGGTTCGATTCAACAAGAACTATTCTAGATATATGTATACCCAATTCCTAACTGTCCAAAATATAAATGTACCCAACACATGAACACCAAGATTTATGAAGCAAGTTCTTAGAGACCTACAGAGAGACTTAGATAACCATGTAATAATAGTTGAAGTCTTTAACACCCCACTGACAGTATTAGATAGATCAGTGCGGCAGAAAATTAAGAAAGATATTTGGGACCTGAATTTGACAACTGACCGAAAGGACCTAATAGAAATCCACAGAACTCTTCACCCCAAAACAACAGAATATATATTCTTCTCATCACACATAGCATATACTGCAAAATTGATCACATAATGAACCATAAAACAATCCTCAGAAAATTTTTAAAAAACTGAAATCATACCAAACACACTCTTGGACCCCAGCACAATAAAAATAGAAACAAATATTAAGAATATTGTTCAAAATCATAGTTATGTGAAATTAAGCAATCTGCCTCTGAATAACTTTTGGATAAGCAGTGAAATTAAGGCAGAAATCAAGAAATTCTTTGAAACTAATGACAACAAAGATACAACATACCAGAATATCTGGGACACAACTAAAGTTGTGTTAACAGGGAAGTTCATAGTGCTAAATGGCCACATCAGAAAGTTAGAAAGATCTCATATTAGCAACCTAACATCACACCTATAGGAACTAGAGAAACAAGAGCAAACCAATGCCAAAGTTAGCAGAAGATAAGAAAAAAAAAGATCAACGAATCCAGGAGTTTGTTTTTTTTAAAGAATAAATAAGATCAACAGACCACTAGCTAGACTGATAAAGAAAAAAAGAGAGAAGATCCAAATAGACACAATCAGAAATGACAAGGGAGACATTACCATTAATCCCTCAGAAATACCGAAAACCCTAAGAGACTATACCCACAAACTAGAAAATCTAGAAGAAATGGAAAAATTCCTAGATAGTCCCAAGATTAAGCCAGGAATAAACTGAATCACTGAACAGACCAATAATGAATTCCAAAATTGCATCAGTAATAAAAAGCCTACTAATCAGAAAAAGCCCAGGACCAGACAAATTCACAGCCAAATTCTACCAGACGTATAAAAAAGACCTAGTACTATTCTTACTGAAACTGTTCCAAAAAGTTGAGGAGGAGGGACTCCTCCCTAATTCATTCTATGAGGTCAGCATCATCCTGATACCAAAGCTTGGAAGAGACACAACAACAAAAAAGAAAACTTCAGGACAATATTCTTGATGAACATAGATACAAAAATCCTCAAAAAAAAAAAAATACTAGCAAACCAAATCCAGTAGTACATCTAAAAGCTAATGCAGCACATCAAGTAGACTTTATTCCTAAGATGCAAGTTTGGATCAACATATGCAAATCAATAAATGTGATTCATCACATAGAAAAAACTAAAAACAAAAACCACACCGTCATCTTAATAGATGCAGAAAGAGCTTTCAATAAAAGTCAACATCCTTTCATGTTAAAAATCCTCAACAAACTTAGGCATTGAAGGAACATACCTCAAAATAATAAGAGCCCTCTGTAACAAACTGACAGCCAACATCACACTGAATGGACAAAAGCTGGAAGCATTCCCCTTGAGAATAAGAACAAGACAAGGACACCCAATCTCACTATTCCTATTCAATACAGTACTATAAGTCCTAGCCAGAGCAATCAGGCAAGAGAAAGAAAATTCATTCAAATTGGAAGGAAGGAAGTGAAACTATCTCTTTACAGCAGATAATATGATTCTATCCTAGAAAACCCCATAGTCTCTGCCAAAGGCTCCTAGATCTGATAAACAACTTCAGCAGTTTAAAAATGCAAAATCAATGTACAAAAATCATAGCATTTCCATACACCAACAACGTCCAAGCGCAAAGCCAAATCACAATGCAATCCCATTCACAATAGCCACAAAAGAAAAAAATAACCAGGAATAAAGCTAACAAGGGAAGTGAAAGATCTCTACAATGAGAAATAAAAAACATTGCTCATAGAAAGCAGAGATGAAACAAACAGCATGATACAAAAACATTCCATGCCCATGGATAGGAAGAATCAATATTATTAAAATGACCATTGTGCCCAAAGTAATTTACAGATTTAGTGCTATTCTTATCAAACTACCAATGACATTCTTCACAGAATTCAAGAAAACTATGTTAAAATTCATATGGAATAAAAAATATGGAGCGTGAATAGCCAAGGCAATACTAAGTAAAAAGAACAAAGCTGCAGGCATCATGTCACCAGACTTCAAACTAAATTACAAGGCTACAGTAACCAAAACAGCATAGTAACCAAAATAGACACAGACAAATGGAACACAATAGAGATCCCAGACATACTGCCACATACCTACAACCATCTGATCTCTGACAAAGTTGACAAAAACAAGCACCGGAGAAAGGACTTTCTATTCAATAAGTGGTGCTGGGATAACTGGCTAGTCAAATGCAGAAGACTGAAACTGGACTGCTTCCTTACACCATATACAAAAAAATCAACCTAAGATGCATTAAAGGCTTAAATGTAAAACCTAGTACTATAAAAACCCTGGAATATAACCTAGGGAATACCATTCTGGATGTAGGCCCTGACTAAGATTTCATGACAAAGACACCAAAAGCAATTACAACAAAAACAAAAATTGACAAATAGGATCTAATAAAACTAAAGAGTTTCTTCACAGCAAAAGAAACTATCAACAGAGTAAACGGACAACCTACAGAATGAGAGAAAATGTTTGCAAACTATGCATTCAACAACAATCTAATATCCAGAATCTATAAGGAATTTAAACAAATTAACAAGCAAAAAACAAATAACTGCATTAAAATGTGGGCAAAGGACATGAACAGACAATTTTCAAAAGAAGAAATACATTTGGCAAACAAGCATATGAAAAAATGTTCGACATCGCTGATCATTAGAGAAATACAAATCAAAACCAAAATTAGGTACCATCTCATGTTAGTCATAATGGCTATTATTAAAAAGTCAAAAAATAACAGATGCTGGCAAGGCTGTGGAGAAAAACCAATGCTTATACACTGCTGATGGGAGTGTAAATTAGCTTAGCCATTGTAGAAAGCAATGTGGAGATATCTCAAAGAACTAAAAACAGAATTACCATTTGACCCAGCAATCCCACTATTGTGTATATACCAAACGAAATATAAATATTCTATCTAAAAATAAAGACACACACACACGTATATTCATGGCAGCACTATTCACAATAGCAAAGACATGGAATCAGTGTAAATGCCTATCAGTGGTAGAATGGATAAAGAAAATGTGGTACATATAAACCATGGAATACCATGCAGCCATAAAAACCAAATAGATCTTGTCCTTTGCAACAACATGAGTAGAGCTGGAGGCCATTATCCTAAGCAAACCAACACAGGAAGAGAAAACCAAATACCACGCGTTCTCACTTACAAGTGAGAACATTGAGCATTTCTGTGTGCTAAGCATTGAGCACACATAGACATAATATGTGAAGAACAGATACTGTGGAATACTATAGGGTGGGGGCGGTTAAAAAGCTATTTATCAGGTGCTATGCTCACTCTCAAGGTAAATGGATCTGTACTCCAAACCTCATCATCACACAATATTTTCATGTAACAAATCTACACATGTACCTAAAATAAAAGTTGAAAAAAGTTCTAAACAGCTCTTGGGCCTAAGAGTCACCAAAACTAAAAGTATAGACCATAGAAGGTTAACAGCAATAAAGAGATTTGCCATCAAAACCTGTGGGTTATAACTTAAACAGTGCTCAGGGGAAAGATCATAGCCTTACTACTTATAAAAATGTAAGCTTTTAAAAATTAAATATATTAAAGATTCAACTCCAGAAGCTAGAGACGAACAACAAAATTAACTTTATTAACAGAAATAAGTAATTAGCTAAGTCGGGGAAATAAGTAGAAAAATAGAATAAAGGGAAAAATTGTAAAATAGGTGAATTCAAAAGTGGTTTCTGGTTGGGCACAGTGGCTTATGCCTGTAATCCCAGCACTTTGGGAGGCCGAAGTGGGCAGGTCACTTTAGGTCAGGAGTTCAAGACCAGCCTGGTCAACACAATGAAACCCTGACTCTGCTACAAACAGAAAAACCAGCTGGGCAAGGTGGAACATGCCTGTAATCCCAGCTATTCAGGAGATTGAGAATCGCTTGAGCCCAGGAAGCAGAAGTTGTAGTGAGCCGAGATCATGCCATTGCACTCCAGTCTGGGTGACAGAGGGAAACTCGGTCTCGAAAAAGAATAAAAAGTAAAATAAATAAATAAATGAGTAAATAACAAAAGTGGTTTCTTAAAAAATATGGCAAAATAGAGATATTAGCCACCCTAATTAGGAAAAAAAGTCTGTAAATACACAAAATAAGAAATTGAATGCAGAAATATGCACAAATGCAGAGAAAATAAAGAGAATAAGAAACTATTGTACTTCGCTCAGCACTATTCAAATATACTTAAGAAGCCAGATGACATGTTGTTTTAATAGAAAAGTAGGAATGACCAAATATGACCATAGAAGAAGTAAAAGAAGTAACTTGTGGGAGAAGTAGATCATAAAGTAGAATGTTGGTGGAAAGGCAGCAGGAAGTGAATCTGGAGAGATGGAAATGAACTGGGAAAGCCTAGTAAACCCAAGGAAAGAGTTCCAATTTTACCTTGAACTTCAGAGCCTAAAGATAGGAGAAACTAATGCTCTCAAGAAAGGAAGAGGCTGAGTGCAGTGGCTCATGCCTGTAATCCCAACACTTTGGGAGGCCAAGGCAGGAGAGTTGCCTGAACCTGGAAGGTCCAGGCTGCAGTGAGCCATGTTTGCACCACTGCACTCCAGCCTGGGCAACAGAGTGAGACCCTGTCAAAAAAGGAAAGGAAAGGAGAGCGGAGGGGAGGGAAGGGGAAGGGAGGAAAAATAAAGATAGAAAGAAAAATGAAAGAAAGAATCAGAGAGAGGGAGGGAGAGAGGGAGGATAAAGAATTAAGAAATTAATCATATCCTTTTATATAAAAACCACAAGAAGTTAGAAAATACAATGGAAAATTATTTCACTTTACAATAGCAACAAAAAGAATAAACTGCTTTTAAGAGGTAAGAAAAAGAAAATAAAGAGAGAAAGGAAGGAAGGGAGGGAGGGAGGGAGGGAGGGAGAGAAGAAAGAAAGAGAAAGAAAGAGAAAGAAAGAGAAGAAAGGAAGGAAGGAAGGAAGGAAGGAAGGAAGGAAGGAAGGAAGGAAGGAAGGAAGGAAGGAAGGAAGGAGGGAAGGAGGGAAGGAGGGAGGGAGGGAGGGAGGGAGGGAGGGAGGGAGGGAGGAAGGAAAAGAAAGAAATTGAGTAGTATCCAATTTTGCCTTTTACAAGACTGCTCTGACTGACAAAGAAAGCCAAAATGGAACGATTATAGTAGAAATCACAGATACAATTAATAAATAAAACCTGCTCTCCATAATAAAGTATTCCAGATAACTTCACAAAATAACTGTGTCAAACCTTTAAGGTTTAATTCCAATTCTATTTTAATTGCTCAAGGCATAAAAAATAAGTAAAACTTCTAATTATTTTTGTGAATCTGGACACTTGAAAACTAAACATTACTAAAATAGTTAAATTTCATTTGTAAATATTGATGTTTTAAAATCTTACATAGGATGTTGGACTGCAGAGGCATATTCAAAATCAATGTCCAAGTTCAAGTAATATCAGGAATTATAATCAGGAATAATAAGATAATTTGATATTATAAATTGATTAATATATTTCATTCAGTAGTGAAAGATCATGAGAGCTTCTTCAAAGACACTTAGAAGGCACCTATTAATAATAATATTCAATATCTATTCTTAATCAAATAAAAAACTAAATGGAATAGAAATAGATAAAGCTATCTATCCACAGGCCAATTGCACACCTAATGGAAACATACTAATAACACTACCATTAAAAAAGGAACAAAATAAGGATGTTTGCTATCACTGCCATTATTTAATTTGATATAGAGATACTAAGTCAATTAGATATGACAAAGGAATAAAAAGGTCATAAAACATAGGAAGAAGGAAGTAATCTCATTATTTACAAATTACATAAGTGTATGCCTATAAAACTCAGAAGTTTAAAACTATTATAAATAGTAAATATGTAAATAATAGCCTTTTATATAAAAACCACAGGAAGTTAGAAAATACAATAAAAAAATTATTTCACTTACACTAGCAACAAAACTTTAAAAAGTTATAAAAATCTGCAAAATATATCTCAAGAAAAATTTAAAGTGAAACTGATCAAGTTTTTAAAAAAAAACCCAAAAGTGACTGAAAACAATTTTTTTAAGATTATTTAAGAAAAAAGGAAGAGATTTGAACTTAAAAAAAAAATTTCTTTCCTATTCCAATATCATAAAGATATTTCCTTATATTTTAGTCTCAAATTTTTTAAGTTTTGCTCTTAACATTTATATTTTAATGCCCTAGGAAGATATTTATGTAAGATATAATAAAGATATTATATCTTTATTAAGATATAATGTGAGATAACAAACTTATTTTTTATACGGATAACCAATTGTACCAGCTTCACATATTTTGTCACCCATCATTTTTCCTAATGATTAGTAATGTCACCTCTATAATAAATTGTTTCCATAAAAAAAGAAAGTTATTGAATAGGAATACTAAATATTATAAAGATTTCAAATATTTCTAATCTATAGTAATTGCAGCAGATGGTACAAATAGGTTTTCAAAACAATAGAGAAATGTATTCTAAAATGTATGTAGATAAATAAACATGCAATGAGAGTTGGGGCATTTATGAAATAAGGAAAAATGGGAACCAGTAGTACCACACTGAAAAAATATTAATTGCAATGATGTGACACTCACGACTGAATAGACAGTAAATCAATGGAAAATATAAAGGAGTCCACCAATAAACCCCCAAACATATGGGAGTTTCATAAATAATAACGATAACACAACAAGTCAGTGAAAAAGAAAACTGGCCATTCACCAAGTGGTATTCATAACCAATTAGGGAAAGAAAAAAAAGATCCCTACCTCACTCCTAACACTAAAATAAATTTAGATGATCACAGATTTAAATTTTGACAAACTAGAAAAAGTACTAAAGAACACATGCAAACATTTTTAAAAATAATCCTACACTGAGAAAGACTTTTCTAATTATGACCATCCATCCCCCTCCCAAAAGCCAAGAAGCCCCAAAAGAAAATATTGATAAATTTGACTTCTTCGAAATGAAAAGTTCTAAAATATATACATCAGAAGTTCTGAATGGGGCTATATGCAACCTCAAATGATATGACATGCTGGGGAAAAACTGTTCAAACATGTCTCAGACAAAGTGAGAAATCCCTTTCTCAATGAACAACACACGCAAATCATGGAAGAGAAAATACAAATGCTTTTAAACATGTGCAACTCAATTATAATAAAAAAAATGCAAAAACATAGAGAAAAATAAATAAATATAGAAATATAAAATCTAACATCACACACCAGGGCCTATTATGGAGGGGAGGAGGGATTGCATTAGGAGTTATACCTGATGTAAATGACGAGTTGATGGGTGCTGACGAGTTGATGGGTGCAGCACACCAACATGGCACAAGTATACATATGTAACAAACCTGCACACTATGCACATGTACCCTAGAACTTAAAATATAATAAAAAAAGAAAGAAAGAAATATAAAATCTTAAGATACCATTTCTCCTCTATCAGACAGGAAAAAATGAACCTTGGCAGCACGCTATGTTGGTGGGCATGGGTGTTACCATAGGTATTGGCAGAGGTGTGGGAAAACAGATATACTCCAACCTTAGTGGTGACAGAATACATTGGTACAGCCTCCATGGAGGGCAGTATGGATAGCTAACACAATGGCAGCTACACATTCCCCTTGTTCCAGCAATTCAGATTACTCAGGTATGAAATTATGTAGTCAGTCAACACTCCAGAGTACAAATATTTATGTGTTTATCAGGCATTGTTATAATTGCTAAAGATACAGCAGGAAACACAACAAAATCCTTCCTCTTTTCATGGAGGAAAACTTTGGTGAGGGCAGACAATAAACAAATAAAAGCGACCAAAAAATAAATAAATCCTGGTTCATACAAACAATGGAATACTCTAAAGCTGTTTCAGAAAATGAAGAAGTTGTATATGTATTGATACGAAATGAATTCCAAGATATAACAGGGTAACAAGCAAGGTGCAGAACCATGTGTATATTTGGGTAACACCATGTGCTATTCGGGTAAAAATTTTCCATATGCACGTGCAGGTACACACTCACACACAAAGCACACATAAGAAGCTGGAAATAAGAGATTTTTTGTGTGTGTGTGGCTGGAGGGTCAGGATGGGAAAGAGAGTTGTATTTTGCTGTCTACCCTTTTGTACCTTTGGAATTACGTGGCATGTACAGGTATTAAATATAAAGTAATGCATGAAAACAGCTGCCAAAAATATAAATAAACAAAGATGTTTGGGTGGATATATGCCCAAAAAATAGTTAAATCTGAGTATACTATTATACTAAATAATAGCAACTTCAAAAAGCATAAGAAGAAAATGGAAATTTACAAATATAATAAGTGTTCTGTGTTTCTTCTTAAATTCATGCTTGCATACTCTCATGCTTAAATTCATGCTGTTTGACTCCTAGTCATACTTTTGTTGTTGTTGATTCCATACTTTTCCTTCCTTGGGTCAATTTTCAGCAGAGAAGCTTTCAGCATCTGTGCACTAAAATGTGATGTACTCTACACACGGCCACTTTAGTGTCCCCACAGAGCATCGGCTGACTCTTAATTTGCTGGGTGCTTCATTTATTCCACGTCTCTCAGAATGATCAGTGTGGACTGAGGGGCTGCCTGTTCTTCTCAACTGTTTCCCAACACCTGCTGGTCTATTTCTTCTCCCCTGGAACAGTTCCATTCCTAGTTATCCAACGTTTTTCTGTCAACATCATTGGGACTCTGCCAGTCCTGGAGGTTTCTAATAAGTCCTTCATAATCATCAGATAAATCACTGTTAGGGACTGCATGTTTATGTCTCCCCAAAATTAATTTGTTGAATTCCTATCCTCCAATTTCTCAAATCTGATGGTATTTGGAGATGGGACTTTAGGGAGGTAATTAGGGTTAGTTGAGGTTATGAGGGTGGGGCCCTCATGTGATGGGATTGGTGCCCTTATCAGAAGAGACACCAGAGAATTTGCTGCCTCTCTTCACAAGCACACAAAAAAGGAGATGATATGGACACACAGCAAGATGGTGCAGCCTACAAGCCAAGAGAAGGAGCCTCAGGATGAAATCTACCTTGCCCACACCTTGATCTTGGACTTCCCAGCCTCCAGAACTGTGAGTAATAAATGGCCATTGTTTAAGCCACACAGTCTGTGGTATTTTGTTATGGCAACCTGAGCAGACTAATTCGGTCCCACTTTGCCTAATTCAGTCCCCTATCTCAGGGGGCCAGGCCCTCTTAAAACACAACTTACTCTGGAGATCTGAAGATGGATGGTGGTGATGGTTGCCAGACAATGTGAGTGAACTTCATGCCTCTGAACTGTACCCTTAAAAATGATGAAAATCGGCCGGGCACGGTGGCTCACGCCTGTAATCCCAGCAGTTTGAGAGACCGAGACGGGCGGATCACTAGGTCAGGAGATTGAGACCATCCTATCCTGGCTAACGTGGTGAAACCCCATCTGTACTAAAAATACAAAAAAATTAGCTGGGGGTAGTGGCGTGCGCCTGTAGTCCCAGCTACTCAGGAGGCTGAGGCAGGAGAATGGCTTGAACCGAAGAGGTGGAGCTTGCAGTGAGCCGAGATCGCGCCACTGCACTCCAGCCTGGGCGACAGAGTGAGACTCTGTCTCAAAAAAAGTAAAAATTAAAAAAAATAATAAATGATGAAAATGGTCAATTTTATGCTACATATGTTTTACTACAATAAAAAAAATAAAAAGACCACAGCCAACTCATTTTCAACTCAATACCTCAGCCCACTTTCTTCCCAGCTTGCCCAAAAGACAGACATATCTACAGCCTCTCCATGGAATAGGATACTGTAGGAAAGACGCTCACCACATAGTTATTTATTGTTTGAAAATAGAACTGTGAAAAAAAATTGTAGGCATGGGGAGGGGTGCAGGGTGTCTAAACTGTCACACTGTAAGTTAATAACCCCCAGGGATCCTGGAGGCTATTTTAAAACGTTGTATTCAGAGCCCTGGAAGAGTTTGTGATGACGATCAAAAACACTAGACGCTTGAAAAAACAAAATCCTGGGCTTGCTAACTAGCAAAGGCAAAGGCGCTAGAACAGCAGGCTTCAGAAACAAGGAGAAAGAGAAGGATGGGGAAGGCTGCAAAACGGAGAGGCTAACGGGCAGGGCCTTGAAGAAAGAGCCTCCGAAAACTCATTCTCCCCTGAAGTCTGATAGCAATCACCATGATATTAGCTTGCTGGGCTTCACGTGAAATAAATTTCGAGTCTGTGTCTCGATTCCCTGGTCCTTTTGGTGATTTGTTGTATCCGTCGTTCACATTTTTTGTTTGTTTGTTTTGAGATGGAGTCTCACTCTGTCGCCCAGGCTGGAGTGCAGTGGCATGATCTCAGCTCACTGCAAGCTCTGCCTCCCGGGTTCACGCCATTCTCCTGCCTCAGCCTCCTGAGTAGATGTATGTTTTCCCAAATGGCATTTACATGGCTCCCCAGTCATAGAAGGTCGGTGGATCCTAGCTCCTGGTAAAAATCCCCATTCCACAGTGTGCCCTTCTGTATTAGTCAGGTTCTCTAGAGGGACAGAACTAATGGGATATATAGATATAGATATAAAATACATCTATATCTATACATGTATGTTTGTTATTAACTCATGCGATCACAAGGTCCCAGCCGTCTGCAGGCTGAGGAGCAAGGAGAGTCAGTGCCAGTTCCAAAACTGAAGAACCTGGAGTCCGATGTTGGAGGGCAGGAAGCATGAGCACAAGAGAAAGATGTAGGCTGGGAAACTAGGCCAGTCTCTCTTTTCACATTTTTCTGCCTTTTTATATTCTAGCTGTGCTGGCGGCTGATTAGATTGTGCCTACCCATACTCGGGGCGGGTCTGCCTTTCCCAGCCCACTGATCAAATGTTAATCTCCTTTGGCAACTCCCTTACAGGCACACCCAGGATCAATACTTTGTATCCTTCAATCCAATCAAGCTGACATCAGTATTAACCATCACACCTTCCCTGATTCATTTCTGCAGTGAGGTGGAATACAGACGCATGGGATTCAGAGACTGAAGACGGAGGCTCATGCTGGACCCGGCTTGCTGGCTCCTGTGCCATGTGTACATGGAAGAAAATTGGGGTATGAATGAATATTGTCATTGTTATGTGGGGCATACAGCTTCTCTGAACCTCAGCATCTTCAGCTATGAAATGCAGATAACACTGCGTAATATGCTGCATCCGTTGTGGTTATAAGGATTACATGAGACGAGGTGTGTTGCAGGAGAAAATCTTGAAATAGTCATCCTGGTGCCCTCCTTTCTACACACTCCTATTTCCCTTGAGGAAAGTAGCAGTATGGGTATGGTAAAGTAGCAGTGTGGGTATGAAAAAGTAGCAGGATGGGTATGAAAATGAGAAGACCCAGAAACAGGCAGTGCTCGAAATTGTGACTTCCAGAACAGGCAAGAGAATGCAAAGTTTATAAACACATAGAGGAAAAAACTGCCCTAGTCTCAGCTCCTGCTCCCAGGGAGGTTCAGGAAGCCTCACTTGGAGTAGGAGATGGGGGTAGGCAGGAGGAGGAACGTTGCAACTGGACATTACTTTGTAAAATGCGCTTTGTTACTGAGAAATATAGACTGTATAGACTGTAAAGGTACAGGATACAAATTCTTTAACTTAGCACCAATTAACGTTAAAACTGATGCCAAAGGCCACCAAATTTATACCAGAAGACTGAGAAAGGTGGAGCTATTTTGGCATGAAGCTCCGAAAATATAATGTACTGAGCCATTTTGCCTTGTTACATAGATAACGGTAAAGGCAAGACTTCACCTTGAACTTACAAAGAATTTAAACAGTAAGCCAAGTCCTGGGAAGGCTCTTTCTTGCCATATTTATACTTTATTCTGTGTCTTGTCATCATAAAATTCAGTAGTTTGTTTACAAGAAACTGTCCTGTGAAATTCTACTTTAACTACTGTACAGTGGTTGCGTATTATATTTTCATTATCCCTCACTCTATATTTGCTTACCTGTTTGAAATAGGAAATCGCATTTAATTCTTTATGAGTTACAATGAATTCAAACAGATCCTTACAAGGTGTGGGGAAAAAATCTCTTCTTGTTATTTCTACTATAACAGAATTTTTAAAAATGCAACATGGAATCTTGGTATTTCCAACAAATGTATAGTGTAAATATTAATATCATTAATTTTCAAGTCAGTAAATCATCTGTAATATCTGTAGTACGGTTTTCAAAAATTATTAAGCTCTTATTTTTAATAACATAAGGTTATCAGTATGATACTTGACTGTTTATCGAGCAAATGAAGAAAACTCATGTAAGCTAAAATTTCCAACTAATACTTAAGAAAGGTGAGAACCAAAAGAAAAGGTTGAGAAAAGAATTAGAAAAGAAAAGAATTAGCAAGTGCTGGGCAAGGTAGGGGGGAAACTTGTGAAACAATCAACCTAAGCCAATCTGGCATCCAGGAATGACAGATCCTTGTTATACCGTCTGGTGATTGGAGAAGGTGATGTAATCTTTCCATTCCCTGCAACCTTACTACCAGTTCTAATCAAGTCTCAGACAAAATGTCAGATTAGCAAGCAGGCATAAACTGTAAGTGTCCATAGCTTGGGAGAGGCAGTCTCAGGTGCCCCTAAGCAGTCCCTTGCAGAACAAGCTTCCTTGGAAGAGGATGGAGAAGTGTTCACAGGCCCAGGTAGGCAGAGGAGGCAGCAGGACCGCCTTTGATATAGATACGTGTAGGGCCAGTGCTACACAATTGGCAGAACTGGCATAGAATTCAGAGTTGGTTAGTTCCTTCTACCTGATTTGTGCAGGACTGGTGGACACTGTTGCACTGCTTCTCCTTAATCATATAGCTTAAACATCATGAATATCATCACTCTAAAACTACCTCTTTTTTTATAGTAATTTGACAAATCTAGTATTAATTTATATTAGAATATTTCACAGGCTAATTAATAGCCCCAAATAGAAATAACTCACTCTTACATATCACAATATTTATGCTAAAATATTTTCACATGACACAATTATACTACTAATAAAGCCATTGTTTCATATCAAATGGGTAAGTGAGGGGTCACAATAATTAATAAAAAGCTGACATTTAGTAAGCACTACCCATGTACTAAGTATCGTACTAAGGATTTGCTTTATCTTATTTGATAATTTCAACAACTCCTTGACTTGTGTGGGGTTATCTCCATTTTGCAAATGAGGAAACTGAGGCATAGAGAGATTAAGAAACTCACCCAAGGTCACCTAGTTAACTAGAGACACAATTCAAACCTAGGTTTGCTTAACATCAAAGTACACACTATTCGGGAAAAGAAAGGCATTTTAGATGTTAAACGGAGTGGTTTGAGTTTAGACCCTTGACCAAGCCATGTACAGAAGCAGCAAAATCTTTCTACCATAAGTAGGGAAAATTTGCAGAAACCTGCCCAGATGTTAGATGTAGAGGTCAACTGGAAGAGTGATTCAAGAATTCAGAATCCGGCCGGGCGCGGTGACTCAAGCCTGTAATCCCAGCACTTTGGGAGGCCGAGACGGGCGGATCACGAGGTCAGGAGATCGAGACCATCCTGGCTAACACAATGAAACCCCGTCTCCACTAAAAATACAAAAAAATTAGCCGGGCGTGGTGGCGGCGCCTGTAGTCCCAGCTACTCGGGAGGCTGAGGCAGGAGAATGGCGGGAACCCGGGAGGCGGAGCTTGCAGTGAGCCGAGATGGCGCCACTGCACTCCAGCCTGGGCGACAGAGCGAGACCCCGCCTCAAAAAAAAAAAAAAAAAAAAAAAGAATTCAGAATCCCAGAGTTAAAAGGGATCTAGGGATCCCTCATTTTATAAGAAACTGAAGACTAGGAAAGGAAGCATTAATGATGCCGAAGAAATTAACAAAGCTTCCTGACTTACTAGGTCAATTAATTCATTTTCAATAGGTTGTGGTTCAGGCTGCACTGGGCAATAGAATACCTGTGATCCTGTGATGACAGGGATGTGGCTTTTCTCCCCTATCCACTGAGTATAGAGAGGAAATCTGGTTCTTCGTTACTTGCCCCTAAAGCAAATATCACAAACAAACAAACCAGTCAATGCTGAACAAATGATTATATCTATTTCATTAATCTTTAAATGGAATCTATCACAGTTAGATGGTGGAAGACTTTACCTTCTATGCTGCCATGTATTACGTGCACAGACACAAACAGCAAGCACCAAAGGAAGGCACACGAGAGGAACTTACCTGAGTCTGAGAAGGGGGCCTGAGTCCTAGGGAGAGGGTGACCTTTTAGTGATCCTCAAATAATATGCAGGAGTTACACAAGTGATCCAGATAGAGGGATGAATGACATATATTAGACGGTAAGTGTTTTGGGAAGAGATGATGGTTAAAACACAAAATGGGCCGGGTGCCGTGGCTCACACCTGTAATCCCAGCACTTTGAGAGGCCAAAGTGGGCGGACTGCCTGAGCTCAGGAGTTTGCAACCAGCCCGGGCAACATGGCGAAACCCCGTCTCTGCTAAAATACAAAAAAATTAGTCATACACAGTGGCGTGCGCCTGTAGTCTCAGCTACTTGGGAGGCTGAGGCAGGAGAATCGCTTGAACCCAGGAGGCGGAGGTTGCAGTGAGCTGAGCCGAGATCACAGCACTGCACTCCAGCCTGGGTGACACAGCAAGACTGTCTCAAAAAAAAAAACAAAAACAAAAAAACACCACGCAAAATGGCCAAGATGCTGGCGTATCTTGGGTTTGAATCTAGGAAGTTTAAACTCGTGGTGTAAGTTAGAGGAGCACAGAAGGGGTTGGGAGAATGGTCATGGAAAGATCTTATGGTATCAAATTTATCACTTCTACAACCCTAGATTTTTTGGAAGCAGAAAGGTTTGCCCTAGGGTGTGAGGGAAATTAGACGGTAATCATTAACACCTAATTGAGGATCTCTCTTGGAAGGACTCAGAAGAATTGAAAAATTACCAGGAAAGGGAGTGCTTTATAACTGACTGCTGCATTGATACCCAAGGCAAATGTTTGTGGATCTACTTATTACAGGGGAATTCAGAACCTCTCCTATATGAAGCCAAGGGAATCTTTTAGGGTTTGATGCCCTCCCACGACGGCCATGGCCTTTTTTTTTTTTGAGACGGAGTCTCACTCTGTCACCCAGGCTGGAGTGCAGTGGCGTGATCTGGGCTCACTGTCAGCTGCGCCTCCCGGGTTCATGCCATTCTCCTGCCTTAGCCTCCTGAGTAGCTGGGACTACAGGCGCCTGCCACCATGCCCGGCTAATTTTTTGTTTGTTTAGTAGAGACGGGGTTTCACCGTGTTAGCCAGGATAGTCTCGATCTCCTGACCTCGTGATCTGCCCACCTCAGCCTCCCAAAGTGCTGGGATGACAGGCGTGAGCCACCGTGGGCTGTGGCCCTTTTTAAAAATATTGATATATAATAATTGTGCATGGCACTTTGTAATGCATCAAAGTGTTGCTGTACGTGGATTTTAAACTATGGAGGTCAGAGGTCATTTCTCTCCCACTCACTCACCATTACACCTAGCACCGGGCAGCCTACAATTAGGCGAAGACATGCTATTGACAGTAACTCTGACCTGTCTAATAGAAAGACGGTCCAGGCCGCCAGTCAGTACCTCTATTTGCATTAAAATCTAAGGTTTCTTTCTTGTTTTTAATCCTCTGCTAACTGCCCTGCAGGAACAGATGTTGTTATTCGGAGCCTGGCATATTATTGGAATGACTTAACTACATCCTCCATTGCCAGCTCATTGTGTTTAGAGTTTGAAGGCATTGCGGTGTTTCCTTTTCTTCTTTTGATTAAAACGATGTGCCAAAAACCATATAGAAATCAGAGACCATAAGCCTTCCAAGACAGTCTTTGCAGGAGAAAGGACATTTCTCTAAATAGCAGAGCCTGCTCTCCTTCTGTCTTTTTTTCCTGTGCAGAGCTGGCTCCAAACCGGCTCTCCTCTGGTGCAGCTTGACATGCTGTGTCTAACAGGCAGTGACAAGGGCTTGCAGTGGTCGGGGAGGGGCGGATTGCCACTCAGCAAAAGCCAGCCTGCCCAGCCCGACCCAGGTCTTGGGACTTCCAGGTGTGGTTTTCAACAGTTTCTGTTCCGAGTATTTCTCACTTTGTCTCTCTCTCTGTATAATCTCTCCCATTTTTCTTGAAGTGTGAAGGCTTCTCAGTAGATCTTTCGTATTGCTACTTTTGACATAGATGCAAGCAATGTATTTTTCTAGCAAAGAAGAATCAGCCATTGCTAGCCCAGTGGTCACTGACCACTGACAGCTCACATGGGAGGGCAACTTTAGGGCATGGTAGGGACTGTGGTGAAATGGAGAATGAGTTTCTTGTTTGAAATGGGCAAACATGTCCCAGCTTTAGCCAATCTTTGCTTCGTGGGACTGGCATGTAGATACTGTGTTGATAAATCTTCCCATTGTTTTTTGAAAGAAGCCAAAAATCTATACTTTTATAAGAAATTTACTGCTTTTTAAATGTTGGGTTTTTTTGTTGTTGTTGTTGTTGTTTCAACTGTGACAGGCCAGACAAGACGGCTATGGGGTGGGCTTGGCTTGCAGGTCCCCTGATGCTTCAATTATGATCTAGGCCCACTCTGCCATTTTGCAGATGAGAAAACTGAGGCCTAGAATGGTAAACTGACTTCTTCACAGTCCCGGAATGAACAAGAAGAAAGCAAAGGCAGAGTAAGGACTCTGGTCACTGTCTTGAATCTCAGTCTAACCTTTGACAGCCACTGCTAATTAAACAGCTATTCCTATAGATATGGCTTGCTTCCCAACTATATTGTAAGCATATATAACTTTTATATCTTCCATTACCCTTAAAACAGTGTTAGGTCATAGCAGATATTCAGCTCATGTTTGAATAGATGAATGGATAATTGAGTGGATGGATGGATGGATAGATGGACAAAAGGAAAAATAAACAAAGGAATGACTATAGTTTCTTAATAGTAAGTATAAATCAGATTGTAATAATTTGAACAGGGAACTTTAATTTCTGGCTTATTTAGACTTAGTTTAATTTAACCAACTTAAGGAGATATTATTCCCAGAATTTCTCTAGAGTCTACATCTCTACATTCTCTAGAGTCTACACCTTCCCCTACTCTTCAACCCCAAGCTGGAAACTGATTTATTCGTTTAGTAAGATGAATGTTTATTGTAGCAATATCTGAGGAAAGAAATTGAAAAATGTGTATGCAACTCCATTAAAAAGCAACTTCATATACTGTAATCCAGCTACACCATGGAATGTATCACACAACCACAGAAAACAAATTAGATTGATTGTGTTGACTCAGGATTTTCATTTAGGCATAATTGAGTGAAAAAATCAAGATGCAGAAAAGTGTGTTTAATGGTATCCCAATTTTTAAAAATCAACCCCTTAATATATATGTGTATGTGTATGTTTATTAGTATATACATATATGTTTTTATATAGTATATATATTTTATATATTAATCTGTTTTTAATTATATATGTCTAGAGAAAAATATAAAACATATACATTTATTCGTTTATTTAAATTACCAGATTATCTTGCTGCAGGAGACTAATAAGAGGCAGGGAAGCATGACAGGAAAAAGAGTAACCATCCAAAAAGGGAAAGTAAAATATGGCTTCTTTTCCAGCCACTGAAGGAGAAGGCGGTGAGGACTTAACAGGAAAACATGATCAAGTACAATGCGTGTTGCGCCTCTGAATAGAATTGTCTACAACTCAACCTAGCTAGACTTTGTATTTTCATGAAATAAATTGCATTGCTCTGTTTTATGTTAAAGACACAGTAAGGTCACACAAATATTGGGCCATTCAGGTAGAATTTTATTTTATGTTTAAGTCACTTTCTCCAAACCTGAATGCTCTACTAATCCCAAAGATGCAGAAGATTCTAGTTGCTTGAAACAGAAACAGGGAGTTTTAGTCTCAGTTATAAGTTATGCCCAGAACCAGCAGCGTCCTTCTGCTGCTGAACCTTTCATTTCAAGTTTCAGATTCTCTCTTGCCTTAGGGTTTGTTCCCTTTCAGAGCCTCTGGTGTTTTCTTTCCTGTAATCTGGTCTCATTCTGAGCCTACATCAATCTACCAAATGCTTTTATGACCATAAAACTCAGGTTCATCTCCTGAGGGTTCATCTCCAGCCCATAGATCCCCAAGTAGAACCCTCAGTCACTATGCAAATGAGTCAAAGTAGCTCCACGTCCCAGCCCAGTTCAGATCAGAAGGTTGGGGAATGGGATCGACCCCCTTGCCTAGAGGTGTCTGGGTCTTGGATCCTGCCCAACAAAAATACCCGATTACCCATGTCCACTCAAATCAAAATCTTCACATTTAAAACACAGTCCTATGCACACAGTTTTCAAATTTTAGAAATTTGAGCAAAAAGGCCCATGTACTGAGGAAGATTATGATATAAACCATAGAATTCTAGTAGGACAGGCATGAGGGAAGATGAGACTCAGGATTCCCTAAAAATAAGGAAAGTTACAATGGCTTTTGCCTCCTGACGGGCTAGTAACTGCTGTCCCATGGAATCCCTTGCTTCAATACTTGGCCTATTGGGTAATTCACACATTTTTGGTATATTGTCCCCCGAATTTGATAACACTATTGATTACGAAAGGCCCTGAAATCATTTCAAGTTATATTGGAACATAAAAACTTAAAGAGCTGTAACTGGGCAATATAGGAGTCCCAAAAGTTACTCATATATTTAAAGAAGAACATTAAATAATGAAAATATGAAGAAGATAAATACGGCATATTTATAGAGTACCAGGCACAGCTGAGCAGAAGTCATACAAACGTTGCATACCTGGGCTAGATAGTTTCTCACGGTCTACCCAACTTTCTTTGGAAACTCTCTTAACTCTTTATAGCATCTTTTGAACTATACATTATGGCCTAAAATTCTGAGCTTAAAGAGTGTCTAATGGACAACCAGAAAATTGCCTAAGATGCTGCCTGGGTGATAATTTATTAATCAAATTGGAGGGCCGGGCACAGTGGCTCACGCCTGTAATCCCAGCACTTTTGGAGTCATACACATATAGGCACATATATAATTACATTAAAAATGACTGGCCGGGCACGGTGGCTCATGCCTGTAATCCCAGCACTTTTGAGAGACCGAGATGGGTAGATCACAAGGTCAGGAGATAGAGACCATCCTGGCTAACACGGTGAAACCCCGTCTCTACTAAAAATACAAAAAATTAGCCAGGCATGGTGGCAGGTGCCTGTAGTCCCAGCTACTCCGGAGGCTGAGGCAGGAGAATCACTTGAACCCGGGAGGCGAAGGCTGCAGTCAGCTGAGATAACACCACTGCACTCCAGCCTAGGCAACAGAACGAGATTCCATCTCAAAAAAGAAATGAAAAGAAAAGAAAAGGAAAGGTACAAATATATGCTAAACATGAAGATTCAAATTTCAAAATGCCATGTTCCTCAACTACCTTGAGAAGGGGAGGAAACAGACAGGCCAGTACAATTCTTTGTTATGCACCTTTGGCCAAAGCATCCCATTTTATAAAGTGCTAACCTTCGAAGCTAAGAGAGTTATGAGCAATAGAGAAGGCTGGGGAATTACCAAGGAAATGATTTGCTGGATACCTCTCATTATAAATTATAAACTTAGCAAATGTGCAGGATGTGAGGGAGTCATCTAGACACCAGTAAAGCTCACCATGTTTCCTCAGAATCAAAGGCCTCCCTGAACAGGACCATGAGAACTGTAGGCCAAGACTGGAATCCCCAAGAAGTCTCTGGATCGAAGGAGAGATGAGGGAGTTGGACCTGAGGGCATTAGTAGATTTCTGCGCTGTACAATTTCAGCCTGCCAACCATGAGAACCCAGCACCAACCTCATGAAAGCATCAGACTTCCTGTGCCATTCTCCAAAGTTCAGCACAGGTTGGTGAATGTTACCTGTCCGGGGGCAGACAGCAAGTATTTTAATCTTTGTAGGCCAAGGGGCCACATGTCATCTCTGTCTCAGTTGCTCAATTCTGCACCTGCAGTGAAAGTGCATCCGTGGACAATAGGTAAACGAATGTGTGGATTGGGCCTATGGGTTCTAGTTTGTGGACCCCTGGACTATAGAAAGGATCAATTTCAAGGTGATTGGCCTGGCATGGAAGATTCCCCACTCTAAGGCTCTAATCAGCTGTCATAGTCTTATAAGTCATTATTCCTTTTAACAGAGAGT
The DNA here is from genome assembly GCF_049350105.2 of Macaca mulatta. Classification (NCBI taxonomy): domain Eukaryota; kingdom Metazoa; phylum Chordata; class Mammalia; order Primates; family Cercopithecidae; genus Macaca; species Macaca mulatta. The sequence continues at coordinate 13,787,711 of NC_133421.1, read as the reverse complement.
CACCAAGTCCCTGTTAAATGACAGACACTTTGCTAAGAAGTGGGCATACATGGTGAAAAAGCCAAGGTCCCTCCACTCAGGGGGCCTGCCATTTCCTGCTGAATCAATAATTAAATACACCAACTGTTCATTCATTTCAGTGGTAAAGAATCTGTAAAGAAGACGTACGCTGGGCTATATCTTCTTATAATGTGCCCAAAAGACAACCTTCACTTTCATTTATTTATTCAAGTCTTACCCTTTCTTCACATCTTAGTAGAAGTCCAATTTCCCACCCGGTATCTTCCTCTGGTAATTCAGGCCTCATTCATTGGTCAACAAATCTTTTTCAGGCACTTGTGCTGAACACTAGGGATAGCAGTGAGCAAAAAAAATAACATTCCCGTGGAGTTTACGTTCCAGTCCTCAAGCATTTCCTCTCCTTTGATATGCACATGTATTCTTCCTGTATATACTACTTGTAGACATCTAGCAGGATCCAACACATCTTTGACACCAAGGTCCTCCCTGCCTCCCTTTCCAAACAAGCTGTAAAGGATGGTCTATTTCATGTTGTATCTGTCTATCCCTCAGAGTTTGATAGAGGGGGGAAGAAAAATATCAGGGGAGAGGAAGCAGGAACTTTGAACATTCCAAAGCAACAATCCTCAGTTCACAGTACATAAATAAATAGAACACAAAAATTGGTTTAAGAAATATAAGCAGGCAGTGTCTTCCTATATTTAGGCTGCTATAATGAAATACCTGAGACTGGGTGACTTGTAAACAACAGACATTTATTTTTTCACAATTCTGGAGGCTGGGAAGTCCAAGTTCAAGGCGCTGGCACGTTTGGTGTCTTGGGAGGGCTGTGCTCTGCTTTCAAGATGGTGCCTTGTTGCCATGTCCTCACTTTGTGAAAGGCCTAAGCTATAATAATTCCCTCCTGCCCTTTAATATGGCACTAGTCCATCCATATTAATGGCTCTGCCTTCATGACTCAATCACTTCCCAAATGGACCCACCTCTTACACCACAATGGGTATTAAGTTTTAACACAAGAATTTTGATGGCTATTCATTCCATAGCAGAGAGTAGGTGACATTTAAAAGCAGATAAAGGGAGGTACATTTATCTAACCCAGGGGCTGACAACCCTTTTCTGTAAAGGGTCAGATAGTAAATAGTCATAATGCTTTGAGGGCCACTTATGTCTCTGCCACAATATTTTTATTCTTTTTTTTTTTTAATGGACATTTTAAGATGTAAAAAACATTTGTAGACCAGCAACATCAGGGCAAGGAGCCAGTGGTTTGTCAGCCCCTGTTCTAGATAGACTGAGCAATATAATGGAAAGCTGTCAGTTATTAGCTTAATCTGGGAAGGCTCTGGGGAGGAGGCGGTGGTATTTCGGGATCTTGAGTGCGAGCTGAGACTTGGCTTTACTGTGAGGTAGTAGGAGAGCGGGATGACCTCATGGAAAGCAGCCGGGCTGAGTGTCAGCAGACCTGAGTTGGAGTCCTGGCTCTACTGCTATCTGTGTGACTTCGGCCAAGTCGCCCCCGTGCCTCCAGTAACTTCTGTGAGTTATTGCCATGAAAAATGAGCAGAAAAAGCAACTTATTGCAAGAATAAGATGAGATCATATCAAAGCACTTTGGAAACTGACAAACATCCCAGCAAGACCTTGATAAAATTAGTAAAAGCCAAAAATGTAAGCTAAACTTGAAGATTCCAAATTCGAAATGTCACATTATTTAGCTAGCAAGAGAGGAGGCGAAATGTGAGAGTCAAATATGATTCTTTATTGTACAGCTTTGGCCAAAACAGCTATTTTATAAGCTTCAAGCCTTCAGAAGATAATAAAGTTGTGAGCAATAAAGACAGCTGGGGATCCCTGCAGAGGTTGCGCAGAGACCATCAGTATGATATCCCAAGTGTGAAGAGCAGCTCCAAACCCACAAATGGTCTCCCACACAAGCCCTTGCCTTTGCAGTCCATGTGAATGATGCCTTCCTAGATTCGAGCTCTGCCACAATCAGCAGAGCACCCCAGTACAAGGATGCTCTCAGAGGTGTGGCCTGGGAGAGGCAACCTGCTGATCCTTGGACAGGGAAAAAATTAAAGGCAGGAAAATAGAGCCAGGAGAAAGAATAACTTGTGGTTTAACTGACTCCTAGCTGGCAGGGCCTGCTATGGCCCTTCTCCTCCTCCCAGTAAAACACTGTTAAAGACAAAGAAAATCCCAAAGCTGAAGATTTCCTGGAAAGTTAACATTGGGAATGTTGGAACCGTCCGTTAATAGATTTTGAAAGGACTATCTACTGAAATGGCTGGTAGAGTGGGTAAGAAAGACAGTTGATGGGCCGGGCACGGTGGCTCATACCTGTAATCCCAGCACTTTGGGAGGCTGAGGTGGGTGGATCACAAAGTCAAGAGATCGAGACCAACCTGACCAAGATGGTGAAACCCCATCACCGATAAAAATACAAAAACATTTAGCTGGGAGTGGTGGCGTGCACCTGTAGTCCCAGCTACTAGTGAGGCTGAGGCAGAAGAATTGCTTGAACCCGGGAGGCGGAGGTTGCAGTGAGCCAAGATTGCACCACTGCACTCCAGCCTGGCAACAGAGTGAAACTCCATCTCAAAAAAAAAAAAAGAAAAGAAAAGGAAAGAAAGACAGCTGATGGTCTGCCCACGCAAGTTCATTGCATGAACAGAGGATGCCATCAGTTCAAGCAACAGAAGGAAAGCCCTTCTGACTTACTTTCTCTCGGCAGCCCTACTCACAACTATGGGCTGAAATGCATTCCCTGAAAAAAGATAAGTGAAAGTCGCAACCCCTAGAACCTCAGATTGTGAACTTATCTGGAGATCGGGCATTAACAGAAGTCACCAAGTTAAAATGAAGTCATTACGGTGGACCCTAATTCAATAAGACTGTTGTCCTTATAAAAGGGAAAATTTGGACACTGAGACAGATGTGTACAGAGGGAAGATGATGTGAAGGGATGCAGGAGGAAGGGAGAAGCATGTGAATATGAAGCAATATATCGACAACCAAGAAACACCGAAGATCTGCATCAGAACAACCAGGTGCTAGGAAAGAGGCCTGGAGCAGATTCTCCCTCACAGCCCGCTGCAGGGACCAGCTCTGCCAACATCTTTATCTCGTCTCGGACTTCTGGCCTCCAGAACTGTGAGACAATGAATTTCTGTCGTTTTAAGTCACCCTGTGTGTGGTACTTTGCTATGGCAGCTCCAAGAAAACAATTCACTTAGGTCCTTAAGGTTAGTACCAATGGTAACTCTTTCTTCGAATGTTTTCAAGGAAGCCAGAATACTCCTTTGCCAACTCCACTCATATACAGCAAAAGGACTGTTGAGAACACACCAACCCAAACCAATTGGGTTGCTCATAATTTCCAGTTTATTTCGTGAATATCCAGTAAGTTCCAATAATTGGAAAGCTAGGAGGAATCTAGGTGTGCTGTACCCCAGCCAGTTTGATTTCTTGATATCTGTTACAGTGAAAGCACACCTCAAATCAAATTCTAGTGCACATAAAAATATGGGCTAATGGGGAGAAACAAAAACAGACATGCAACTTGAAGTCTCAGCTCTGTCCTTTAGGCAATTTAACAAGTGCTTAACATGAAATTTTCACTCAAGGTAAAGACTTTGATGCAAGAGGCTGAATTCTGTTAAACATCTAGTCTGATCAGGTGATGTAATCTTCCATCAGACAATAGGCTCAGATCTGAACCAACTCCTAGTCCAAGGAGCCACCACAGAGCTGACTAAAGCAATACATATCTGAAAAATAAAACCATCAAAGAAACCGAGGAAATTACTAAAGTATTACTCCTAAAGAGACGTACACCCAGACAGTTTTATTATCAAGTCGGTTCAAACTTTCAAGGAACAGATAATCCCCATGCAATATAAACTGTTCCTGAATAGTAAAAAATAAAATAAAATAAAATGTAAAGTCTCTCCTACAAGTAAGTATAATCTTAATACCAAAATCTCACAAAGATAGCACCCACACACAAAAAAAACTATAGAAAAAGCCAATCATAAACACAAAGTTTTAAGCGCTAAATAAAATATAAGACAACTGAACAAAATTGTATACTAAAAAACCATACACCATAATAACTAGATTTATCCAAGGAATGCTGATGTATTTTAATATTGGGAAATCTATTAACAAAATACAGATAGGCATGCAAAAATCTCAATAGACACTAAAAAGGCATTTGTTAAAATGCTACACATATTCAGAGTAAGAACTCAGAGAAAACTGGAAACAAAAAATGATCTTCTCAACATGGCAAAGATGATTTGTCTTAAACAAATAAGTCACATTCAAGAGTCAAACACTGGCCACTTTCCTATTGTGGGAAAATACTATTACTATTATTATTTAACACTTTGATGAAAATCTGTCCAATTAAATGAGATATAAAACAGAATTTGGTTTATAATCATTGCAAAGAAAAAGCAAATTGCTAATTGATTTGAAATATGATTATATACTTGAAATATCTAGTAAATAACTATATAATTAAGAGACCTTAATAAAGTGTCCAGATAATATAAGTAAAAACACAAATCTATAGATTTCTCATACAGCAGCTACGAGTTCCTAAATAACATGGCGAAAAAGATTATATTCACAATAACAAAAACTATTTTGGAAATGCCAAATAGGAAGTATATAAAATCCATATAAAGAAAACTATCCAATATGACTGAGGTCTATAAAAATAGTGGCTAGTAGCATGTCATACAGACTTTTCCAACTTTCCGTAAGTGTTAGGCGAACAGGGGCCATGCTGGTTTCCATTCTGATTAGATCTGCAATGCCTAAAACAGAACCCGGGACACAGTGCATGTCCATACTAGTCAGTTCTCTCTGGGTTATGGCTGACACACTGGATTGTTTTCATTCAGGGACCAGGATGAGAGAATGGCCCCTATTTGGACATGCTTTTCCTAAAGCAGAGAGAAGGACAGTGACAAACTATGTAATGATGCTGAAAGCAGGGCACTTCGATGTGGCATACGTCACTTCTGATCACAGTCTATTGGCCAAAGCAAGTCACATGGCAGAACCATATTTCTTTGAGGTGAGAACGAATAATCCTCTCACTGGGAGAGGCACACAAAATTTAAAATGGTTTCCAATAAATATATAGTCAGTGTTCAATGGAAATAGATGGAAGAAGTCTTCCATAAATACATATTGAGGAATATATAAAGGAAGATACAAAGATACAGAAAAATGGAAACTCACCTACCAATGATAACCAAGGTTGAATTAATGTTAGAATAGGGCCAAAATTTCCCCTACAACACCAATCAAACCAGACTAAGTAAAATACAGACATGTTTTGCTTCCTGATGTGCCTGTCCTTTCAACATTTTAGAGAGCACAACTAATGAAATGTAGGGAGATGTTTCATCAATTCCACCAATGAAGCAGAGACAGCAAAAAACTTGGCAACACATGAAGAAATTGACAAAACTATAGTTGCAGGGGGAGCCATTCATATAACATCTTCAGGCTTTTCCAGTTCAAATAGACCAAACATACATACACATGTATGCAGGAAGAGAAAAAGATATAGAGAATTTGAATAACACATTAATATGTTTGATTTAATAGATGTATATCAAACTTCCGATATACTCAGAAAACACATATTCTTTTCAAGTGCCATGGAACATTAACAAAATTTGTTCATATATTAAGCCACAAAGAAAATCTTACTATTTTCCAAAAAGTAGAAACAATGCAGACTGCATTCTCACATTCTCTAACCACAATGTAATAAACCCAGAAATTCATAACAGAAGAATTTTTTAAAAACACTAGAAATGTCAAATGCTCTTAAATAACTCTTGAGACAAAGAAGAAATAAAAACTACAAGTACAGCTTATTTTAAAAATTATGACAAAGAAGAACAGAACATGTAAAATGTAGGGGCTATGGCCAAAGATATACTGAGGAAAATTAATAGCACTGAGATTTTTAAACAAGACAGACAGAAACTATGAGAATGAAGTATCCAATTCAATCAGCTAAAATAGAACAAAAACTAAATCTAAAAAATGCAGGTAGGGAAATAGACAAAGATAAAATTATTTTTAAAATGTATTTCATAAAACTAAAAAGCATTTAAATTGATTTAAAAACGTTTTTTAATAAAAATTATATAATAGAACAAGTTCTAGACAAGGTTAATTGCACACATAGAGAATGGCTAAAGACCCCTTATTAAACAAGCATATGTTACTTTTATATCAGAAAAAAGTAGAAGTTACTTTTTAAAAAGCCAGTGCAAAAATACAAATATGAAGCATTAGGAATATAAACAAACAATGTAACCACAATCAAAAAAAGAGATTACACTGAATTTATAAGAAAATATTGTTAGTAACTATAGGCTACTATATTTGAAAAGTATATGCTCTCAAAAAGATTAATTCTTTAAAATTTCCCTATAAGAGAAAAAACTTGAATAAATCAAAAATGACAGAAAGGATGATGGGGTGGGGTGGGGGTGTGTGTGTGTGTGTGTGTGTGTGTGTGTGTGTGTATTTTAACAACTATTCCCCAAATGGCACCAGAGGAAAATTATTTTACAGATTAAAATTTTCAAACTTTCAAGGAACATGTATTCTGTACATGTTAAAGTTTGCCAACATCTTAAAAAACAAAAATTTATTTAGTGAACCTGTCAATAACATGATACAAACCCTGAAGAGATGAGATCTGTGAACACACCAGAATGCTACCCAGCTATCAGAAACAGCAACACTTGGCCGGGCGCAGTGGCTCAAGCCTGTAATCCCAGCACTTTGGAAGGCCGAGACGGGCGGATCACGAGGTCAGGAGATCGAGACCATCCTGGCGAACACGGTGAAACCCCGTCTCTACTAAAAAAATACAAAAAACTAGCCGGGCGAGGTGGCGGGCGCCTGTAGTCCCAGCTACACAGGAGGCTGAGGCAGAAGAATGGCGTAAACCCGGGAGGCGGAGCTTGCAGTGAGCTGAGATCCGGCCACTGCGCTCCAGCCCCGGCGACAGAGCGAGACTCCGTCTCAAAAAAAAAAAAAAGAAACAGCAACACCATGGCTCTTAGACACATACGATGTAGTTTAAAAAGTGACAACAGAATGAGATCTACAACAGAAAAAATTAACAATACAGGTCACACGATAATACACACTCAAAATGATAGAGCCAAATAAATGCATATTTAAAATGTTAGAATAATTGCTTATGGGCGGTGGAAAGAAAGAGAATGGGAATGGGGTAGAGGAATAAATGAGAGTAAATATACAAACAAACATAATATAAATATTACAAGCAGATAAATAATATGCTTCAAAATAGGTCAATGCAAGAGACTAGAAAGCCCAGAAACACCCAGATTGGTATGACAAGTTAGTACCACATTGCCTTCATTTTAATATTTCTGATATCAGGATGTGACTCAAGAATTTCGGCTGGCGTGGTGGCTCACACCTGTAATCCCTGCACTTTGGGAGGCCGAGGCAGGTGGATTACCTGAGGTCAGGAGTTCAACACCAGCCTGGCCAACATGATGAAACCCCATCTCTGCTAAAAATACAAAAATTAGCTGGGCATGGTGGCGGACGCCTGTAATCCCAGCTACTCAGGAGTCTGAGGCAGCAGAATTGCTCAAACCCGGGAGGTGGAGGTTGCAGTGCGCCAAGATCGTGCCATTGCACTCCAGCCTGGGCGACAAAGGGAGACTCTGTCTCTCAAAAGAAAAAAAAAAGAATTTCATCTTGCTGTGATTTCTAAGTTGGGGTGAATCTCACAGTCATTTACATCTGAGAATCAAGGAAATAATCCTACGATATTCCAAATCAACTGAGAGACAATGGTTAAGTGAATAAATGGTTCTAGGACAATAAAACTTGTAAGAAAAAAAAAATGTTTAAAGTTAAATTACTTCCTGACGCTATATGGCAAAATAGATTTCATATGGTCTAGAAAAATTTTTGAAAAAAAAAAAGACAGAATATGTGTCCTCATTATCATAAAACTACATTGTCCACCTGAGACCATATCATAGATATTTGGCATTTTTTGGCCACCTAGAAATAGAACACCTTTTCCAATGTTAGGAAATGTTGCCATTATATGACGTAGGATGCAGGCTCTTCCCACGGCAGACACCAGAAAGTACCTAGTAATACTGAAACTGTGAAATAGAGTATTACTATGCCCAGAAAATTGACTATTGTACACCACTACAAATCAGGTTTTGGAAAAAAAGCTAAAAGTATAAGAAAATATTTTAAGCTATAATGTTCAGCTAAAAAACAGAATGTAATCAAGTTTTAAAACATATACTCACACATGCATACACATATAGACACATACATAATTACATTAAAAATGACTGGCTGGGCGTGGAGGCTCATGCCTGTAATCCCAGCACTTTGGGAGGCTGAGGCAGGTGGATCACCTGAGGTCAGGAGTTCGAGACCAGCCTGAAAAACATGGTGAAAACCCATCTCTACTACAAATACAAAAATAAGCCACGCATGGTGGCAGTTGCCTGTAATCCCAGCTACTCGGGAGACTGAGTAGGAGGCAGGAGAACTGCTTGAACCCGGCAGGTGGAGGTTGCAGTGAGCCGAGATTGCACGATTGCACTCCAGCCCGGGCGACAAGAGCAAAACACCGTCTCAAAAAAAAAAAAAAAGACTGAAAGAAAAAACTCACAAAAATATTAGCAGTAGTCACTACTGAGTGGCAGGATTTGGGATAAATTTTTACTGTCTTCTGTATAATTTGCTAAATGTTAGCTGAACTTCCTCATCATCTGCCCATACCTAAATGGGTTAGAGAAGTAATTGTCCTAACTGGCCAGCAACTTATGGCCGAGCCTGTGTGCAAGATGTACTCAAACAGAGAAAAAGAGTCGTTAGCTGAATAAATCAGATTCTCTCTCTGAATCGCTTGAACTGGAAAATGTCACACAAATGGTATGTGGAAAGAGAGGCCGTGAGGTAGAACGGGGCTGTGTGTGAGTCACAGCAAACCAAAAATATAAGAAATGAGAAGTTATGATGTGAGAAGAAGCTACTAGGTAGAGGAAAATGGAGGTCAGTAAGTGGTGGTGGGAGGAGAAGTAAGAGACAGAAAGGAAAGCAACTTAGGCCAAATAAGTGAGTTACATTAATAGCGGGTGCTTTAGAGAAAAAAAATCTATGAATTCAAGTGCTTCAGGCCCTGCGAAGGGTCCAAAATGTGTTGGATCTCATACGAGTCCTGGAGACCCAGTAAGACAATGGCTATTGGTCTTAGAGGCTTATGAAACATCTTTTTCTCTTTTTGATCTTTACAACTAAAAATAAAATAAAATAAAATAAAAAAATAAAAAAACAGTTTATAACCTATGAAAAATGTATGTTTTGTAAAAAAAAAAAAAATATTAAAAATCTGTAAATCCACTACAAAAAAAATCAGGAAACTCTCCAATGTCAATGTTAACATTAGTTATCTCTAAGTAGTGAAATTATAAGTGATTTGTTTATTTTTTCTTCTTTATACTTTTGGCATTTTTCAAGTTTTCCACAATGAACATATAGTACTTTTATAATCATTTATAAAACAAATAAATGCTATTTTAAATGGCATGTGTGTGAATATATTCCATTGACCTCAGTCTGATAAAAACCCTTCATAAATTTCACTAGTTTCCTTGCTGAACAAAGACCAAGACCTTTGCTGATATGCATCTATTTCCCACATTTTTACAACTAAATTAAATAACCAAGTGTAGCCGTTCTGGGCCAAAGTGTGTATCCAAGGTCAATAGATTTCCCCTGCAGCGACTGAGTGGATCCAACATACTTAGAATGGTCACCCATTGACTCATCAAATAAGCATTAGTGTTCTGGAACAGGAAATAAGTATCCATTTGAGCAGAGAAGGCATTTGTTTACAGAGCAATCAGCTGGATCCCAGTATCCCTTAAATAAGATTGCAGAAACAGGACTTCACAACGGAGTACTCCACCCTTCCCAAGTGACACCTCTTTGGATGTCAGACTTTAAGAACCCATTCCATCAGTATCCTTTTGCAGAAACCCCATCTCCCAAAGGGGAGAAGCGACCCAAAGCTAACAGATAATCTGAAAGAGAAAGAAACTCAAAGAGGGCAGAGCAGGTGGAAAGAAGTGCTCAATTTCTCTCCACTCACCAAAAACTGCCTCCAGCACTTTGCCCGCACTCCACCCCTAGTCCCAGTGAAATGACCTCGACTCTTACCACAGCTGCTTCTCATTGGCATGAAATGGACGTGGTGGAAAGTTGAAGAGATTCTAACAGTGAAGTGTGTGAAACCTTGAGCAAGACATTGAACCTTTTTGAGTTTCACCTATAAAATGAAGAGGGTGAACTAGACATGAGGTGATCTGGAATTGTTCTGCTGGCCCAAGGATCTAGGCAGAAGAAACTATAATAAAAAGCAAGACTGCCTACCAGGAAGGACACGAATGTCATGATGCTTCCCAGGCCTGCTCTTTCTGGGAATATTTTAAGAGACTGGGATGGCACTCCTGTAAACACAGATACCCTTCCTTTACCACTCAGTGAAGCAGCTCTTTGCACGCTTACACTGTCCTTTGTCTACAGATCAGCTGTTGGAAATACATTGCTGAGAGTTGGGAGTTTGGGACATTCAGACCACCCTCCAAACTCTGAGTTTTGATTTTACGAAAATGTTTGATATGTGTTTTCAAGACACATCCAGCACAATAACTCTCCAGTTCTAAAAAGTCCTGAACTTTAAAAGGCTTCTCGAGTACCAACTCATGCTCCAAAGATAAATTTGAAAGGAGTGGAGTCGAAGTGAATCATAAACATGTGGATTAAATTTCCTACAAGTAACCAACCTTTTGAAAACTGGGAGAAATATGCTTGGGGGGAAAGAAAAGACTTAATTCTCCAAAACTCAAAATCATCTCTAAAAGAATTGAGACGTTTGCCAAGTGCTTCACTAAAGAGGGCAGCACTTCAACTTAATCTCCTTTGATGTGATCTGCAGAGTCAGGGTAATCCAAATGGCTATTCGCTATATTTTGCAGATCCTTGTGAATGCCTCCCATCATGACACTGCACAGCCTCAGTGTCCCCAGATGACGCATGAGTACAGAGCTGTGAGCCCACCCTGGTGTGCAGTTTAGCAGTCTGTACATCATCCAAGTGTCCCACACATCTGGGGGCAATTCTCAGCACTATAATGTTCTACTCAGCTCTAGATTTCTAAATTCAAGATTCTTAGTGATGACATGAGAGATGAAATAGCACCTGTGGGTTTTTAGATTCTGGAAAATGCTGGCCATACCGATGCATTCAGGAGCAGAGCCTGCGCCCTCACTAGGGTTCCAGCCATCGGAAAATCCTGGCTTTCATTGCAACTAGTTTCATTGCAACTTTCCTCTCTACCTATGCTCATTCCCTGCAGACATTGTTTCCCCCCACAAACTACCTACTAATCTTTATTTTTCTCTATTAGCAAATGACTCCTAAGGATTTTTCATTGTCTGTCTCCGTATTCTCATCAACCACTCGCTGCTTAGCCCCCTGAAATCTGGCTCCTGCTCAATATGTCTTGGCCATCCTTTTTCACCTGTAATCTTGTCCCAATCCATTTCTCCAACCTTATTTATTATTCTTTTCTTACTTTGGTCTACTCTCTGACCAAACTGAACTTCCTAGTATTTCCTTTCCATGCCAGAGGATTTCTCAATATAGTAGATTTTCTTGTAACTCCCATCTGCAGAGGGCAAAAATCCCAAGATTCACTCAATTGCCCTTAAATGCCAAGTACATCATAGTAATTACCAGGTTGCGTAAATGCCCATCAGCATTAGACTGGATAAAGAAAATGTAGTACATATATATTGTGGAATACTATGCAGCCATAAAAAAGAATAAGAGCATGTCATTTGGAGAAACATAGATGGAGCTGGAGACCATTATCCCTGGTAAACTAACACAGAAACAGAAAACCAAATACCACATGTTCTTACTTATTATAAGTGGGAGCTAAATAATGAGAACACATGGAAACGTGGACACAAAGAGGGGAACAACAGGCACTCGGGCCTACTTGAGGGTAGCAGTTGGGAGGAGGGAGAAGTTTTTTTTAAAAGCCTACTGGGTACTATGCTTAGTACCTGGATGATGAAATAATCTGTACACTAAACCTTTGTGACATCAGTTTACCTACATAATAAACCTGCACATGCACCCCAAACCTGAAATAAAAGTTAAAAGAAAAAAATGGGAAATAAATAATAATAATAATTACCAGGTTGCTTCTCCTGCTACCCTGCCCCCTCAAAATGTGCTAATTTCTACCTAAATACGAAATGCATTTTGTATTTTTCCTTCATTTACAGCTCTTTTTTTTTTTTTTTTTTTTTTTTTTTTTTGAGATATAGTATCACTCTGTCTCCCAGGCTGGAGTGCAGTGGTGCAATCTCAGCTCACTGCAACCTCCACCTCCTGGGTATAAGCGATTCTCCTGCCTCAGCCTCCCAAGTAGCTGGGACTACAGGTGCCTGCCACCACGCCTGGCTAGTATTTTTGTATTTTTAGTAGAGATGGGGTTTCACCATGTTAGCCAGGATGGTCTCAATCTCCTGATCCGCCCGCCTTGACCTCCCAAAGTGCTGGGATTACAAGTGTGAGCCACTGCACCCAACACATTTACAGTTCTCATCACATCATATATTACAATCACATATTACAATTATTCCTACACTTCTCATAAGTAACAATTACTGATGACAAGGACATTGACCCATGTATTTTTGTATACCACAAAGGGTCAAGCATCATGTTTTGGTGTTTACTGAAAGAAGAGGGTCCTTTTCTAGGGTCTTCAGCCTCCTCAACTATATAATTGGCAGGTTTAGCCCAATGTGCTTCCAAGGAACTTATCGCACAAAATTTCAATGGATAAGATCCTGGGATACCAAGTGGGAATACAAACCGGAAGTGGTGTCACCAGGTAGAAAGGCAAGCATTGAGATTTGAGGTCCACTAATAAATATTTAATAAAGGTTCTGTCTGCCCTTTAATGGGGGCTCAGTAAGGCAGGTCTCCCTGCCCATAAGAGTACGAGGAGCCTGAAATTAATAGTGCTGTTTTGTTAAATGAATCACGCACCCCAACTGGACAAGGGGAGATAAGGTGAGAAGGATTCCATTTCGTACATGAGCAACTTTAAATATCCTCAAATCGATTTCCTAAGAATGAACCTATAAAAGTTGTTTTTCAAGCCTTCCAGATAGACCCGGTCTATTTTATAAACACTTTCTCAGATTTATGTCTGGCCTATAAAAACCAGGCTAGGTCTTTGGTTGAGGACAGGGAGAATCATAGTTGGCTCCAATATCCCAGAGCTACACTAGAATGTTATTTGCTAAGCCAACGCTGGGGGCCTTCTTCTTAGGTGAAACTTCCTTATAAGGAGGTCTTGTTTTAGACTTCAATAACTATCCTCACTTTGGAGAGTCTCCAAGATGGATTGTCCATATACCTAGCTCTATAGCCAAGAGAGATATAGTGAGGTCCTCGTTTATTTAGACAAAGCTTTGATAACCAGAATCAACTATTCTTTCTCAGCCCGAGCTTATACTGCAGCCAAAAGTCTGCAAGGAACAAATGCACTTGTAAAACACCGAGTTTGTGAGCACTCGGAAAAACTGTCACCTGTAAAACTGCACAGGCACGTCCTGCCTGAGTCATCTGAGATACAGAAACGAATTTTAATCAAAGAAGGTGGCTGCAGTAGGTGTAAGGACTCCTACTAGGGCCACAGAGAGCACAGTCAGGTCTTGAGGGAAAATAAACCTCTTCCTGCCGGTCTTGTGGAGGCCAAGCCCAAAGGACATTTCAGAAGTGACATGGGAAATATGATTGACAGAATGACAAATGTAACTTAATTCAATGCTCTTCATTTAAATTTTTTTTTTCTGATATCCTGTCCTGCTCTGTTGTTCATCTTAGTTGGCTTTAATCAGGAACTGTGACCTTTGCAGAAAATTATTTTTTGAAGTAGCTAAGCAGAAAGGAGAACTTGAACCCCATAGTCAAGGGAAAATAAGGACCAAACTGAAGCTTTGCTTTCAGATCTAGATGGGACACTGAGCTCAAGCCACAGCCTTTGCTTCCTGCCCCATTCCTAGAATTGCCAGGAGAACATTTAAATACAGTAGTGCATAATTATACTAAACAATAAGAAGAGGTGTTCTCAGTAGACCAGAAATTAGAAGAAAATACAGAAAGAGAAACCGCAAGGGTGACTAAATGGCGAGTAGAGCAGCCTCCCTCTCCCTTCATCCCCTTCCCCAGCAACCTTCTTGAGTTTTAGGAAAGATCTCTCTCTGTCTAAGACCCCCTCACCATCTTATTCAAGTTTGAAGACCACAGCTTCAATTGATTACTTATCAGTTCTCTAAAAGACAACCAGGAACAACCATGTCACACCCCTCCTCCCTGTGGATCACAGTCCCTTTCAGGTGTCCAACTGTGCTAAAATGATCCATTATCACTGGAACTCTCTTCCCTGTATTTTGTACTCTCTCCAGACTGATCCATTCATCACCATCCCCTTGCCCTCTAACCCCTCTCAGTGTGATCTCTGGAATTTCTGATTATGACCAGCACACTTCCCTATATCCTCAGTCTCTTCTCTGAAAGCCCTTGCCTCTTTCCTACCCAGTGGAAACCCAGGTGTCCGCTGAGACTTCTGCGACTCTCTCGTGTTGGTGTATTCCTCCCACGCCCAAGTGCCAGGACCAAGAAATAGAGTGGGAGTCTTCCTTTCTCCCAGCTGCCTCTTGCAAACCACATTTCCTGCTTCAGAAATTCAGTCTGTTTGGAAAGACAGCAATTCCCTTCCTCCATCTTTGTCACAGCATGAGTATTTGTTCCATCTCTACGTAAAACAGGAAGGATTTGCACAAAAGTGTTAATAAAAAACATTGGCGCAGAATGAGACGTATAGTGAGTTTTATGTTTTCTTTGTGTATTGTTCTGTTTTAATAAATACGCACCACTGGCCGGGCATTTTGGCTCATGCCTGTAATTCCAGCACTTTGGGAGAATTGAGGTCAAGAGTTGGCAAGGCAAGTCGCTTGAGGTCAAGAGTTCAAGACCAGCCTGGCCAATATGGTGAAACTCCATCTCTACTAAAAATACAAAAGTTAGCCAGGCATGGTGGCACATGCCTGTAGTCCCAGCTACTGGGGAAGCTGAGGCAGGAGAATCGCTTGAGCCTGGGTGGCAGAGGTTGCCACTGCAACCAGGTTGCCACTGCCAATCTTGGCAGAAGCCAAGATTCTGCCACTGCACTCCAGCCTGGGTAACGGAGCAAGACTCCATTTCAAAAAAATAATAATGAATTATAATTAAAAAAATAAATAGACATATGCACTACTTTTGTTTACCTTCCTTATTATTTCTTTGTTTATTTAATATCTTCTTATTACAATGTCTTCTTTGTTGAGGTTTTCTCTTTTACCAACTTCTTGAGTCAAATGGTTAATTCATGGATTTTTCAACTTTTTGTCTTTTCTAGTATATAAATCTCTATCCCACATATTGCTGCGATTGCTGTGTGATTCTAACTATTTCAGAACTCCTGACATGATTCCTTTTTTAACTACTTCTTGGAAATATATCTATTAAAAGAATAGGGGGGTTTTATTTATGACTTTTAAAAAATGATTTCCTATTTTAATGTATGGTAGTCAAAAATATATTCAGTACAATATGAATTATGTGGTCTTCATAATCAGTAAACATAACTGTTCCGTATGCTTGAAAAAAACACTGGGAAATGTTCATGGATATATATGTAAGAACAGACATCGAGTCTTCCTTTGTCTTCTTGATTTACTAGTTTCTGATAGAGATATATTGACATCTATAATAGTGAATGTGTTAATTAATGTTCTTTATAGTTCTGTTCATTTTCCAATGTATGTGTATGTGTTGTTTGTTGGTTTTTTGAGACAGAGTCTCACTCTGCCATCCAGGCTGGAGTGCAGTGGTTCAATCTCAGCTCACTGCAACCTCTGCCTCCCAGGTTCCAGCAATTCTCCTGCCTCAGCCTCCTGAGTAGCTAGGATTACAGGCATGCACCACCATGCCCGGTTAATTTTTGCATTTTTAGTAGAGACAGGGTTTCACCATGTTGGCCAGGCTGGTCTTGAAGTCCTGACCACAAGTGAACTATCTGCCTTGGCCTCCCAAAGTGCTGGGATTGCAGACATAAGCCACTGTGCCCAACCCATTTTCCCTTATATTTTAAGTCTATATCATTAGACTAGAATTTCTGTAGCTTTCTCATGAATGCTTTTACTAATTACTAGTAATGTGTTTACTAGTAAAAATTACTAGTAATTACTAGGAATTAAAAATTACTAATTACTAGTAATGTGTTTTTATCCACACCAATGCATTTTGTCTTAAAATCAATTTCATCTAATAAAAATTTCACTACTCAAATTTTCTTTATTTTGTTTACCTGGTACATATTTTTGTCCACTTCTTTTTCAAACTTTTGAGCCATTATGTCTGAAATCAATATTTAAGTCAATCAATTAATAATTTATCTTACAAATAACATGAAACTAAAATTGTTTAATCCAATTTGAAAAGTTTTCTTTTAACTAATAAGCTAAGCTATTTATATTTATTATGATTGCTGGTACATTTACTATTACAGTTGATCCTTGAACAACATGGGGGTTAGAAATGCCAACCCCATACACAGTCAAAAATCCACATACAACTTTCAACCACCCAAAAACTTAACTGCACATAGCGTATTCTTCACTGAAAGCCTTACTTACAACATTTCAACAGTTGATTAACACATATTTTGTATATGTATTACATATTGTTTTCTTACAATAAAGTAAGCTACAGGGAAGATGTTATTATGAAAATCATGGGCCAGGCGCAGTGGCTCTTGCCTGTAATCCCAGCACTTTAGGAGGCCTGGTAGGCAGATCACGAGGTCAGGAGATCGAGACCACCCTTGCTAACACAGTGAAACCTCGTCTCTACTAAAAATGCAAAAAATTAGCTGGGTGTGGTGGCGTGAGCCTGTAGTCCCAGCTATTTGGGAGGCTGAGGCGGGAGAATCGCTTGAACCTGGGAGGCAGAGGTTGCAGTGAGCCAAGACTGCGCCACTGTACTCCAGCCTGGGCAACAGAGTGAGACACCATCTCAAAAAAATAATAATAAATCATAAGGAAGAGAAAACATATGTACTATTCATTAAATGGATGTGGATCATCATAAAAATCTTCATTCTTGTCTTCACATTGAATAGGCTGAGGAAGAGGAGGGGCTGGTCTTGCTGTCTCAGGGGTGGCAGAGGTGGAAAAAAAAATCCACATATAAGTGAACCCACATCAAGGATCAACTGTACTTCTATTATGTTATTTTGCATTTAAGATTAATATGCTTTTTCTTTGTTTCCTTTTTCTTCTCTCTTGCCTTTTATTAAATTGATTTGGTTTTTTCATTCTACTTTTCCCTTCTACAGGCTTGAAAAGTACACATTCTAATTTGTTCTTTTAGATATTTAAAATGCGTACTTGACATTAAAGAAGAAAATCAGGCCAATCAAAATCTCCAGACCAGAAACAGTTCAGTTCTGATCTCCTTTTCCAAGCTACCATTTTATGTTTAATATATTAATTTTTCCTTGTTTTTAATCCTCTCCTCCAAATTAGCTCCTTATTTATACATCATTGTTTGAGTTATCAAAATGTTCACCAATTTGTTTTATACCAATGTAACTGCAATTCCACTCCAGTCCTCTGTGTTCAATTTCCTCCTTCTGAAGCTGACACTTTAGTAGTTATTTCAGCAAGAGTCAGTGAGGGTTCTTTTGAAAATGTTCTTATTTGGCCATGATGTTGAATGATACTTTTAGCTGGGTGTAGAATTCTAGGGTAATGGCTGTTTCCATTAGCACATTGAAGACATAATTACATTGTATGCTGGCATATTGCTTATGAAAAGTCTGCCTATCTCATAGTTGTCCTTCCTTACGTATTTCATCTTTTATTCTCATTGTTTTTGGATTTTTTCCTTGGTCTTCAATATTAGACAGTTTTAACCTACTGTTTCCAGGTAGAGCTTATTTTTTAATGTTACTTGAGATTCTACATGCCATTTAAATCCAAAATTCCAAAAACGTAAATCCAATAATTTATATCTTATTTTCAAACCTAGAAAATTGTTTGCTATTCAAAACAAACTATCATCAGAGTAAAGTGGCAACCTACAGATTGGGAGAAAATTTTTGCAAGCTACGCATCTGACAAAGGTCTAATAATATCCAGAATCTACAAGGAACTTAAACAAATTTACAAGAAAAAAACAACCCCATCAAAAAGTGGGCAAAGGATACGAACAGACACTTCTCAAAAGAAGACACTTATGCAGACAAGAAACTTACGAAAAAAAGATCATCATCACTGGCTTTAGAGAAATGCAAATCAAAACCACAGTAACATACTATCTCACACCAGTTAGAATGGCAATTATTAAAAAGTCAGGAAACAACAGATGATGGTGAGGATGTGGAAAAATAGGAACACTTTTACACTGTTGGTGGAAATGTAAATAAGTTCAACCATTGTGGAAGACAGTGTGGCGATTCCTCAAGGATCTAGAACCGGAAATACCATTTGACCCAGCAATCCCATTACTTGGTATATACCCATAGGGTTATAAATCATTCTACTATAAAGGTACATGCACCTGTATGTTTACTGCAGCACTATTTACAATAGAGAATAATAGGAGCCAACCCAAATGCCCATCAATGATAGACTGGATAAAGAAAAGCTGGCACATATACACCACGGAATAGTATGCAGCCATAAAAAAGAATGAGTTCATGTCCTTTGCAGGGACATGGATCAAGCTGGAAGCCATCATTCTCAGCAAACTAACACAGGAAGAGAAAAACAAACACCGCTTGTTCTCACTCATAAGTGGGAGTTGAACGATGAGAACACATGGACACAGGGAAGGGAACATCACACACTGGGGCCTATCAGAGGGTGGGAGCCAAGGGGAGGGAGAACATTAGGACAAATGCCTAATGCATGCAGGGCTTAAAACCTAGATGACTGGCTGATAGGTGCAGCAAACCACCATGGCACATGTAAACCTATATAACCAACCTGCACGTTCTGCACATGTATCCCAGAACTTAAAGCAAAATTAAAAGAAAAAAAGAAAGAAAATTGTTTACCCTTGTTTCTTTAAATACTGCCTCTTCTTCATTGTCACTAGTTTCTCCTTTTAGAGCTCCTACAAAATACATGTCAGGCCTTCTCACACCAAGTCCTTTAGTTTATTTTTTATAATTTTAATCTTGTCATAGCTCTGTACTACTTCAAGGTGGTTTCCTCAGATCTTCCCTCTAAATCAAGCTGATTTTAACGGATCCTTTTTTGGTTGTTTGTTTTTTTAAATTTTGGCTGCTATGTTTTTCATTTTTTTAAGTTCTACTTGGTTGTTTTTCACACCCGAATGGTTTTAAAAGTGCGTTAAATTTTTTTTTACTTCTTTTACGTTTAATAATTTTAAACACACTTACTTTATAGTGTCTTTTAGATTTTTCCATCTTGTCTAAATATCACGTTATTTCTCCTGTTTATAATACTTGCTTTTTCAAAAACTATCTGAGTGGCTGGCTGCTAGATGTCAAGCATTGCTGTTGGGATCTGGAATGCACCCATAAAGTTCTCTGCCTTCATGGGGTTTGCATTCTAGTGGAGGAAGAGAGACGGTACATAGGATATGTAAAACGCATAGGATGACAGATGACGATAAAGCTATGGAGACAATAAACCAGGAAAGGTGGAGGGAAGAAAGGGAGGCTGGAATTTTTAAATAGGGCTGCCATGGAAGACACCTGTGTCCAGTGGGGAATGAGCAAAGAAATCCTGCAGTTACTGAAGAGAAGAACATTCTGGGCAGAGGGGACCACGAGTGCAAGAGCCCTAAGACAGGATAATTCCTGGCCTGTTGGAGCAACAACAGGATGCCAGTGTGGCTGGAGGGAAGAGAGCTGAGGAAAGACGAGATCAGAGAAGACAATAACGAAGGGCAACAGAGCCCATGTAAGGACTTGGAGTTTTACCTTAAGCGATGTTGGAAGCCTTTCAAAGGCTTTGATTAGAAAAGTGACATGATCATGATCTGATTTCATTGTTAAAGGATAACTATGGCTGCTTTGTTGAGAATAGACTGAAATTGAGCAAATACCAAATTAGGAAGGCCAAAAGAACAATTATAATAAAACAGTCAGGAGATGATAGCAACTTAGAGCTAGAGAGTAACTGGGGTAAGGAGAAGTAGTCAGATTCCAGATACATTGTGAAGGTAGACCCAACAAGGATTTGCTGAAAACTTGGATGTGAAATGTCAGAAACACAGACCAGAATAGTTTTTGGCCTGAGCTGCTGGGAGAATAGAGTTACCAGTCACAGAGACAGGAAAAACTGCAGGAAGAGAGAGCTTGCGGGGAGATCCAGAGAACCTTTTTGGACACATTGTATTAGTTATCCATTGCTGCATAACAAGTTATCCCAAAATTTAGCAGGTTAAGCAATGAATCTTTGTTATTTTACCAGTCTAAGAGTTGAGAGTCTGACCTCAGTTTACCCGGGTGGTTCTACCTAGGGTGGCTCATGAGATGACAGTTACGCTTAGACCAGGGCTGCCATTATCTGAAAATGTAACTGGGGCTGGAAGATCTACCTCCAAAGTCACATGCCTGCCAAGTTCATGCGGGCTATTGGTTGAAGGCCTTAGTTCTTCTCCACGTGGGGGCTGCCAGCATGTCAAGATATGGTAGGTGGCTTCCACAGAGCAAGGGATCCAAGAGAGGGTGAGATCAAGGGCAACCAAAATAAAAGCCACAGCATCTTTTAAAACCCAATCTGAGAAGGGACTTGATACCACTTTTGCTCTACCCCATCAATCACACAGACCAACACTTAGCATACTGTGGGAGAGACTACACAGGATGTGAGCACCAGGAGCCAAGATTCCCAAGGGCCATTTAGGAGGCTGGCTAACACACACCTTATATTTGAGATGCTTATTAGACTCCTTAGAGGTGTGATCTTGAAAATAATCTAGAGTTGAGAACCATCTGGAATTAAGGAGAGAGGTTCAGACTGGAGATATACATGCAAAAATCAATAGTATAAAGGGAACCTTTAAATAATACTCAATGATGTCATCCAGGGAGTGAATACAGATGTTTTTAAAAGTATATGCAGACTCCCTTCCGTAGTGTAACATTCTTCATATTTTCCTCTGTTGTGCTCTGAGTTGGAAAACTAACCCCTATAGAGCAGTATCGAATTTGTTTATGCTGCAGTACCAAAGCTTTCCATCTTTCTAGAAGAGTTTGTTTATGTTAATTTCTTGGTTTAGTCTTCTCACACTAAGGAGCTAGCCTAAATTTGTGGTATAGGTCTGGGATTTGAGAAATTCAAATCTCAGGCAAAAGGGTAACTTGCTGCTTCTCCCACCCAAGGGCCCAGCTCCCTCCTTGATGCTTTCCCTAGACTAGTAGCTGGAGTGGTTTTAACAAAGGAGCAGCAATTGCAGACTCCAGGCTTTATGCCGGCAGGTCTGCTCTAGCTCATCTGCTCAGCGAGCAGACAATCACAATCAACCTGCAGTCCGCATTCCCAGGAGCCTCATTAGGAGCCTCACATCCTCAGAGGGCAGGGGTAGCATCAGGTCCCACTTACTCTCCTGGCCTGGATCTATCTCTTAACTTCTGTCACCTTATGATATCCTCTTCTTTCCTTCAACTCTAGGAGGGATTATAAAACATCATTTGCAAATAATTGACCCAGAATTTCTCTGTGTTCCTAATAGGAAAAGAATGTCTCGTACAGGTCAGGTAGATCTGCCATTTTGTTGGGAAGTCTTCCATATATTGCTTTTCTATTAAGAAAAATACGTGAAATGTATATATAAACTTGCTGTTAAGAGACTTGATAAAACGTTTTCTCTTTCTAGCTATTAAAATTCTTCTGCCCACTGTTCTCCCCATATGACTCCAGACACCTTCCTAAATATTTCCCATCCTAAAAGGTACATTTCAAAAGTCATATTCTCACAATCCCTTCCCTTTGTTACTCTAGAAAATTAAGCCGTGATTCTCATCTCTGAAGTAATTAAAAACAAAACAAAACCAAAGAGGTATTTCAGCCCTTCTATGGAATTGACTCTGATTCTTTTACTCTTTCTGTTCAGGTCACATATGTGTTGAAATTCCTTTCATAAACTATACTTACTTACCCAAAACTCTATCTTTTTTATGTAGCTATAAATGGTAAGAACCAGAGTTTCTCCTATCACAGGTTTTCAGACAAAACATCATGAATAACAGCTTAACCTTTTATTCAGCTGAGAAAACATTCTTTTTGTTTATCATTAGGGAAAAATGGTCTTTTATCTTTTCATACTGAAACAAATTGTGAATCTATTTGGATAATAAGGCTCTATTTAGTTGACTGAACAGAATCTCCAAGCCCAGTTACAACAGGCAGAATCTAAGTATCAGGCCTGACACACAGTGCCTGCGAGCTTCCCTCGTGGTCTAGCCAATTATCACTCTTTTTCAACAAACCATCTCATTTTAAGGTCTCTTCTCCTCTTTCAGGCTGCTCCATGTGGTATCTGCAGAACTTTGAGATGTGTTGGCGACCTCCTTCCATGGCCTTAACACAAGGAGGGTTCCAGAGTCCCAGATACGACATTGCCCCTCTAGGCTGCAAAATGCCAGAAGCAGAGTGAAGATGGTGGGGACCAGAGCCCCCCTTGCTCCTGACAAAAGCCCCCCCTCCCATGGCCCCATGACACTCCAGCAGCCTCATCTGCTTTGGAAGCCATGATGTCTTGTATCCCTGTTGAAGCCAGTCACTATGGGAAGCCCAAGGTTCTCTGCTCATCCCTTGTCACTGTCACTATGGACATCTCTCACACGTTTTTACCTCTCTGAACTCATCCAATATCGGCAGACTCCCTGTACTCTAAACCTTCCTCTGAATGTTCCCATCACCCTGATTTGACTAAAACCTGGCTCACCCCAAGGACACAGTTTTCCCTGAAAACCTCTGAAGTGTTTATTGCTTCTTCCTCTCACTTCTCATGCCACTGGACCTGAAGGTGGCGTTTGTCCTCCCTGCTCCTCACAGCTATTCTCAAACCACTATCCCTCTCTCCTCCCCAACATGCTGGACTACAAAGTTCATGCCTTCAGATGTCACCACAGGGTAGCCCTCCATGCTTTAGTTACCCACAGACTTTAGTAGACTCCTCCTCATTTCTTCAAGATTTAGTTCTTGGTTCTCTAATAATACTCCTGTCATAATTCCTGGTTATTTAAAATCCAAGTCAATGATCCTTCTGGAAGCCTGGCCTCCCAAATCCTTGTTCTTGCCTCTAATTGTATTGTCCTCTGCCTTCTCCCAACCACTACTTCATGGTCATGCTTTGGAACTGATTATCACCAATAACTGTACCCACTACTGCACCATCCCAATTGCTAGCACCTAACGACTCTCTCATAACTGCCACGTACTTTCTCAGCTAGTCCTTTTGAATGACTCCCAACTGCAGCATCCTTCAATCTCACCAGGGCCTGAGTCCATTTATCCAATCAGCACTCACTGTCCTTCACCCTTCTCTCCTCCTCACTTCCCCTCACCCAGCTTAGATTCCAGAATCTATCTTTGTCATCACTTGTATCTTCCCTCAACTCCCTTCCTTTTCCTCTCTCCATTTATCACTCTTTTTGCCTTCTCTGACCCAGAACCTGTGCAGCTCAACATGGCTGCAGAAATCTATCCAATCATGCTGGCCCGAGTCCATTTTTCAATCAATGACCACCAATTTGAAGCAAGTGCTTGGAGCTGCTCAGCCATCCAGCTGCATTTCCCAAATCCAGTCATTCTTCCCTGCACCTGGAGAACTCTTTCACATCATCACCTCTGTCTTCAAGTCTTAAAGAACTTCCTACGTTCTTCACAAGTGCCCTTACTTCCAATCTATCTGATGAAACAGAAGTTATAACAGCAAACCTTCCATACGCTCTTACCACCCTCTCTACCAAGCTGCCTTTTGGAACCTCCTTCCTTTGCTGCCTTCCTGTTTCTATGGGTTAATTGCCTGTGCTCCTGGACTTGATGCTGGATCCCATAACTTCTCACCTGGTCAAAGTTATGGCTTCACCAATCCTGCCATCTCTCCCCGTCATTAACCGTTACTCTGCTGCACTGTCTCCATCAGAATACAAAATGCTGTATTACCATCCATTAAAAACAGAACTTCTCCCTTGGCCCTACATACAGCTTTAGCAACAGTGATTTCTCTGCTCCCCTGTAAAAGTAATTTTTTTCTTTCTTTCTTCTTTTTTTTTTTTAGACGGAGTCTTGCTCTGTCACCCAGGCTGGAGCACAGTGGCGCAATCTCGGCTCACCGCAAGCTCCGCCTCCCGGGTTCATGCCATTCTCCTGCCTCAGCCTCCCGAGTAGCTGGGACTATAGGTACCCGCCACCACGCCCGGCTAATTTTTTTGTATTTTTAGTAGAGACGGGGTTTCACCGTGTTGTCCGGGATGGTCTCGATCTCCTGACCTCGTGATCCACCCACCTCGGCCTCCCAAAGTGCTGGGATTACCGGCGTGAGCCACCGCACCTGGCCAAAGGCAAATTTTTAAAGGAGTTGGAGATGCTGAATGTGGACAATTTCTTTTCCAGGTCCTCTTGAACGCACTATGATCTATTTTTCATTCCATTTGCTCCCTAAAAATCCTTATATCAAAGTCATCAGTTATTTCCATGTTGCCAAATCCTATGGTCGGTATCCAGTCCTTACTGTACATGACGCAGATTCTCTGCGCCATCTCCAAACACTCCCTTCATTTAACTCCACGGAATCCTCTCTTTTCTTCGTTCTGTTCCTACCCCATTGGCCATGCACTTTTGGTCCCCTTTGCTTGTTCTGCTTCACCTCCCCAGCCTCTAAATGCTGGAGAACACAAGGAGCAGTCCTGGAGTTCCTTCTCCAGCTCTACTCATTCCCTTGGTGATTAAATCCCAAACCATCTACACTGAAGACTTCCTGAAAGCTGGATTCGTATCTCCAACCGCCTATTTGCTATCTCCACTTGGATGCCAAACCTCATCTCCAACTCTGCATAACTTAAATTCAGCTCTTATTTCTGTCCCAGTAAAACCTATTCTCCCCATTTCAATACACAGCAAATCCACCTTTTCAGTTGCAGAAGCCAAAAGTCTAAGAGTCGTTGAGGCACCTCTTGGTTTTACATCCTATGTCCAATCCACCCCCCAATCCTGTTGTCTCCTCCTTGAAGATGTGTCCCAAGTCCAATCGCCTCTCATTGCTGTGCTCCAGGCCACTGTCAAGTCTCTCCTGCAGTGGCCCCCCGTTTCTGCCCTCACCCCATTCAGTCTATTCACAAGAGAGCCATCAGAAGGGTTCTTTCAAAATGTACAACAGATTATGACACGCTGCTACTCAAACCCATCATGGGCTCCATCTCATATAGAGGGAAAACTTCATAATCCCTTGGGCTCTCTTTCTCTCTCTCTCTCTATCTCTATCTCTATCTCTCTCTCTGGAACATGCAGAGTATTCTCCCACTCTCTGCCCAAATGGCTCTCTCTTCAGATATCTACATGGCTCATTCCCTCCATTTCTTCAGGTTCATGGTCAAATCAGGCTTCACCTGACCACCCTATAAATCTGCAACCCACCACCCCTTACCCTTTCCCACGGGTGGAATTGCGTCTCCCCAAAAAATGTTGAAGTCCTCATCTCCGGGATCTGTGGAGGTGACCATATTTGGAAATGGGATCTCTGCAGATATTCCCATTAAGATGAGGTCATTAGGATGGGCCCTAATCCAACATGACATGTGTCCTTATAAAAAGAAGAAATTGGGGCTCACGGGGAAGATGCCATGTGAAGATTAGAGTCATGCTGTCACAAGCCACAAGGAACCACCAGAAGCCAGGAGAGAGGCCTGGGACAGATCCCTTCCCAGTGCCTCAGAGGGACTGTGGCCCTGCTGAGTTTGATCTTAGACTTCAGAACTGTGACATAGTAAGTTCCTGTTGTGTAAGCTACCTAGTCCGTGGTAATTTGTTTCAGCAATCTCAGAGCAAAGTAATAGAATCCTTCTTCCCAGATTTCTTTCGTTTCTCTAGACGATACACCCAGCTGATACTTTTTATTTTGTTTATTGACTGCCTTCACCAAGAATTGTTTGCACAGAAGATAGGACAGACTATATTCTCTTTATATAGAGAACTCTCTCTCTCTCCCTTCTCTCTGAATAGATACATTAAAGACAAAGAAAGAGAGAGAGTATTTGGGGCTGGTAAATTCTTTCTGGACCATATATAGTAGCGTATCTCTATACTGCTATATTCCCAGAGCCGAGAAAATTGCCTGCCTGCACCTAGGAAATGCTCAGTAAATATCTGTTGAATAATTAAATAAGGGAATGAATGAATTCTTCCAACAGAAATCAGCCGGCTACTCTGTGTGAAGAACTGAGCCGAGCACTGTGACGTTATGAATAAGATAAGAGAAATGCCCTTAGAAACAGAAAAACACATTTCCTTTCATACTTTATGGTCTACCCAGCCTTGGTATCTTTCTATACTCCTCAATAATTGGCCTGATGAGCCTTCCCCAAGCAGTCATATCCCCACTGTTCTGAGCTTCCAGATTGTTTCATGAAGCGGTTTCCTTGTTTCATGAAAAAGAAATGTGTCCAAGATTCCCTTATTTTTAATTTAAATTGTGCTACAAGGCATCATGTGAGCAAACTAGTCTCAATTACTTCCTTTTTATTCCCGTTGAATCTTTAACCGATGGTCCCCCCCCCAAAAAAAAAATAAACACCACCACCTGTCTCACCCATACTGTATGGGTGTCATGTGAATTTTCTTGCTCCTGTTCTCATTTTTTATATAAGTTGAGCCTTTGCTGCAAACTCTCTACTCACATCTTTGCTGGAGCACCAGTCCCTTCATTTCTTAAATTCCCTGAAGATTAGTGGATTAAGATTCAAAGATGAGAATCTGGTCAAAAGAAAATACTTTGATATAAATTTGATGAAGAAAAAGAGAAATGTTGCAAGCCTTTTTCCATAACTGTTTCTTCTCAACTGTACTGCAAGTGTGTGGCTTTGTTCCTTCCCTCCATGACAATTCTGGGAAAATGAAACCTTAAATCTAAACGGACTCAGAAAGTCTCAGATTTTAAAGTCAAAATGATGAATGTCAACTCCCATACCCCAGTTGTAGCAGCAGTTAGTTTGAGTCAAATGTCATGTTTTTTTCTTGTCCTGGCTGAGAAATCATCAAAATGTCTAACAAAGAAATATACTAGTACAGACTCTCAAAAAAGGCATTCCTCAGAATCCAACCGCAACATGTTCCCTCCTCCATGCAGCCTTCCCAGAATGCATCTGAGTTAAAGGCTCTCCCTCCTCAGCATGCAAAGGTCACAGTGTTTGCACACCTTGGACTCAATCACATCTGCTTTGGGCCACTTTTTTCCTCTACATGCCATATTGCACTAATTATTATTATTGCATTATTTATAAATGATAAAAGTTATGAAAAATGGAGTCATTGCACTTTTAAATATTCATCACAATGCCTTGTACACCACACAGGAGACTCCCAATAGAGATTCAATAAGTGCATACAGGAATAGAAAACGTACATCTTTAAAAGACAGACAGACTAACCATCTTAGAAGAACCAAATCTATTCTCAACTGGGGGCTCCCTGCAGGGAGATATTTTTACTATTACTCTACCACCTGCACTTTTCTCTGAATCGATGGCATTTGTGCTAACCTCATCACAGAGGCTAAATTCCACCGCCATTTATATGTAAATGTAATATATATACTTCCACCACCATTTATATATGTGTGATAGATCTATAATTCCACCACCATTTATATATGTGTGATATATATATAATTCCACCACCATTTATATATGTGTGATATATATATAATTCCACCACCATTTATATATGTGTGATATATATATAATTCCACCATTTATATGTAAATGTAATATATATAATTCCACCACCATTTATATATGTGTGATAGATCTATAATTCCACCACCATTTATATATGTGTGATATATATATAATTCCACCACCATTTATATATGTGTGATATATATATAATTCCACCATTTATATGTAAATGTAATATATATACTTCCACCACCATTTATATATGTGTGATATATATCTATAATTCCACCACCATTCATATATGTGTGATATATATATAATTCCACCATTTATATGTAAATGTAATATATATACTTCCACCACCATTTATATATGTGTGATAGATCTATAATTCCACGACCATTTATATATGTGTGATAGAACTATACTTCCACCACCATTTATATGTAAATGTAATATATATAATTCCACCACCATTTATATATGTGTGATATATATATAATTCCACCACCATTTATATGTGTGATATATATATAATTCCACCACCATTTATATATGTGTGATATATATATAATTCCACCATTTATATGTAAATGTAATATATATACTTCCACCACCATTTATATATGTGTGATAGATCTATAATTCCACCACCATTTATATATGTGTGATATATATATAATTCCACCATTTATATGTAAATGTAATATATATAATTCCACCACCATTTATATATGTGTGATATATATATAATTCCACCACCATTTATATGTGTGATATATATATAATTCCACCACCATTTATATATGTGTGATATATATATAATTCCACCATTTATATGTAAATGTAATATATATACTTCCACCACCATTTATATATGTGTGATAGATCTATAATTCCACCACCATTTATATATGTGTGATATATATATAATTCCACCATTTATATGTAAATGTAATATATATACTTCCACCACCATTTATATATGTGTGATATATATATAATTCCACCACCATTTATATGTAAATGTAATATATATACTTCCACCACCATTTATATATGTGTGATATATATATAATTCCACCACCATTTATATGTGTGATATATATATAATTCCACCATTTATATGTAAATGTAATATATATACTTCCACCACCATTTATATATGTGTGATATATATATAATTCCACCACCATTTATATATGTGTGATATATATAATTCCACCATTTATATGTAAATGTAATATATATACTTCCACCACCATTTATATATGTATGATAGATCTATAATTCCACCACCATTTATATATGTGTGATATATATATAATTCCACCATTTATATATGTGTGATATATATATAATTCCACCACCATTTATATGTAAATGTAATATATATAATTCCACCACCATTTATATATGTGTGATAGATCTATAATTCCACCACCATTTATATATGTGTGATATACATATAATTCCACCACCATTTATATATGTGTGATATATATATAATTCCACCACCATTTATATATGTGTGATATATATATAATTCCACCACCATTTATATGTAAATGTAATATATATACTTCCACCACCATTTATATATGTGTGATATATATATATAATTCCACCACCATTTATATGTGTGATATATATATAATTCCACCACCATTTATATGTAAATGTAATATATATACTTCCACCACCATTTATATATGTGTGATAGATCTATAATTCCACCACCATTTATATATGTGTGATAGATCTATAATTCCACCATTTATATGTAAATGTAATATATATAATTCCACGACCATTTATATATGTGTGATATATATATAATTCCACCACCATTTATATATGTGTGATATATATATAATTCCACCACCATTTATATATGTGTGATATATATATAATTCCACCACCATTTATATATGTATGATATATATAAAATTCCACCACCATTTATATATGTGTGATATATATATAATTCTACCACCATTTATATATGTGTGATATATATATATAATTCCACCACCATTTATATATGTGTGATATATATATAATTCCACCACTATTTATATATGTATGATATATATATAATTCCACCACCATTTATATATGTATGATATATATATAATTCTACCATTTATATATGTATGATATATATATAATTCCACCATTTATATATATGTGATATATATATAATTCCACCACCATTTATATATGTGTGATATATATATAATTCCACCACCATTTATATATGTATGATATATATGTAATTCCACCACCATTTATATATGTATGATATATATATAATTCTACCATTTATATATGTATGATATATATATAATTCCACCATTTATATATATGTGATATATATATAATTCCACCACCATTTATATATGTGTGATATATATATAATTCCACCACCATTTATATATGTATGATATATATGTAATTCCACCACCATTTATATATGTATGATATATATATAATTCTACCACCATTTATATAGGTATGATACATATATAATTCCACCACCATTTATATATGTGATATATATATAATTCTACCACCATTTATATATGTATGATATATATATAATTCTACCACCATTTATATATGTATGATATATAATTCCACCACCATTTATATATGTGATATATCTATATTTCCACCACCATTTATATATGTATGATATATATAATTCCACCACCATTTATATATGTATGATATATATAAAATTCCACCACCATTTATATATGTATGATATATATATAATTCCACCACCATTTATATATGTATGATATATATGTAATATATATGATAGAGATATCATATATATGTAATATAATGTGATAGAGATATCATATATATGATACAATATGACATATATTACATATCACATATATCTGAATAGGATATATAATATATATGAGATACATATATATATATAATATTCTGCCATATGTATATGGCGAGCCATGGAAGTCTGCGTAGCTAGGCATATATGCGATGTATACGAAAAAGGAAGAAAATTCTGACACATGTTACAATATGCATGAACCTTGAGGACCTTATGCTAAATGAAACAAACCAGTCACAAAACAAAAAAATATTGTATGATTCCACTTATGGGATGTATCTAGAGCGGTCAAATTCTTAGACGGAAAGTAGAAGGTGGTTGCCAGGGCCTGAGAATAGGGCAAATGCAGACTTAGTGTTTCCTGGGCACAGAGTTTCAGTTCGGGAAGATAAAAAAGCTCTGGAGATGGATGGTGCTGATGGTTGCAGACCACCATTAGGTACATTATGAATGTACTTAATACCACTGAACTGGACCCTTTTGAGATGATGCACTTTTTGTTATTTGTATTTCCACACAATTTTAATTTTTTTTTTCTTGGGTTCAGAAATACAAATAATTTGAGATCAGGAAGAGCAGAAAAGGCATCCCAGATGAACACCCATTTGGGTAGCTTGACTGGACCTCTGAAGTCAAGTAGAAGTCCAGCAGGCGGGGGTGTTCATGAGCCACACATTCCAGGAAGAGGAATTGCAGGAGAGGGTGAAGCTTGCCTGGGGACACCTGGAAGTCTGTGTAGCTGGTGCAAACAGTCTGCATGGAGAACTGATGGAAGAAAAGAATGGAAAGATGCACCAAAGAGAGTGTGCAGCCAGGCGCACTGGCTCATGCCTGTAATCCCAGTACTTTGGGAGGCCGAGACGGGCAGATCACCTGAGCTCAGGAATTTGAGACCAGCCTGGCCAACATGGTGGAACCCTGTCTCTACTAAAAATACAAAAATTAGCCGGGCATGGTGGCATGCGCCTGCAATCCCAGCTACTCAGGAGGCTGAGACAGGAGAATCGCTTGAACCCAGGAGGCAGAGATTGCAGTTAGCTGAGATCACGCCGTTGCACTCTAGCCTGGGCAACGGGAGCAAAACTCCGTCTCAAAAAAAGGGAAAAAAAAAAGAGAGAGAAAGTGTGTGTGCAAAATCTTTCATGGCAGGAGTTTGGGCTTTCCTCTCTGAACTAGATGTCAGCCAGTTCCCCGAAGCACCCATGGGCTCTCACATCTTTTAAAGGAGTCACACTTCAGTTTGGCCTAAGAGAGAATCTGAGTCAGCCTTAAGTGGAAAATGCTGCTACCTCAACTAAGACACAGCAGAGACCTTGCGTGGCTCTTAGTTTCCTGCTTCCCAGGTCTAGGAAGCCTACCTTCCTGCCCAGACTTGGCCAAATTACCATGTGTGCCCCCTTCCAAGAACCGGAAGATCTGGCAAAGGCTGTAGCTTCAGGCAGCCCCACTTAGATCCCTGAAAGGAAAGCATTGAGGGTGGATCTCTCGGCAGAGTGCATGGCTATCCTTGCAGCAACCTAGGGGGAGAAGGGCAGCCTGTCTTCTAGAGGGAGCAGGTGGGGGAAACTTGTAGGGGTAACAGTGTAGCCCACAACAGTCAAAGCCTTCGGAGTGTACACTGTTGAGATCCAGCCTTCCCAAAGCCCAGGAGGAAACCTGGCCTTCTCCCTGCTTTATCCCACCATCTTCCTTAGCACATTGCTGACATGGCACTGTTTTGTAATTATTTAATAACATTTCTCTCCCTTCCCAGTCTGTGACTTCCTTGAGGAATGCGGCCATCTCTTAATCTTTCTAGTTGTAGCGCACAGAAAAAATGCTCAATAAATTCAATGAGTGAACGAGTGAGCTCCAGTCTTGAGGACAGCCTTCTCCTGCTGATACTGTTCTCTCTGAGAAAGCTCTTGGATTTACACAACCAACTTTTTAAGTGGAGCATACATGAGCTTTCCAACAGCAAACACCCATTAGGCGAGGAATACCTGAGACTCTCACATCATCTGGTCCAAATGCAGCGATGGTGAGAAACTTCCAGAATGCTCAGGAAGTTCTGCAACTGAACTCAAAGACACCTCCCCCAAGTAGGGTACTTGGGACCCTTTGGGCTTTAGGGTCTTCAACCATTTCTGTTTCCTGAAGAGGCTCATTGTTTACATGTCAAATCTCAAAAGATACTGTCTTTGTATCTTGGTTTTATCAACTTAACATCATGTTTACCTTCTTGCTTCCTCTTGAGCACAGTAGCTAAAATGTAAGTAGCTTTTACCTAATAATAAGGATGACGGTGATAATGCCACTGCTGCTGATGATAGCTAACGTTTATTAAGCATTTTATTAATGCATTTATTAATGCTCTATGCCAGGCATTCTGCTAAGTGTTTTACATGTATTATCTCATTTATTCCTGGCAGTAATATTAAATAGTTACTATTATTATCCCTACTTTACAGATGAGAAAACAGGCACAGGAAAATTAAATAATGTACTTAAGATCATCCAGCTGGTAAGGAATAGATTGTTATACAGTTTAGTATGGTTCAAAATTTTTCTAGGCTGGACTTTCTAAGCCAGATGGACAGCTTCCCTTGAGCTAGTAAGTCCTTTCTGACAGTATTATCTCCATCCCCTGATGTAAAATTGCATAATTAACCAGTGTAGCAGAGTACTGACTAGAGATGGGCTGTGGAGTCATGAGTTCAAGCCCTGGCTCTGTCATTTAGCAGCCTGTTCGCCTCTGTAAGACTCCATTTCCTCGTCCATAAGACAAAGATTTAAATAAAAACTCATTGCGATGGTTGAATAAGACAATGTATGGAAAGCACTTGGCATGTAATAAACAATTATTCCACATTAACCATTAACTTCATTCTTATTTGGTGCCTGCATATACAAGGAATGTCACTGTAGACTCTGGCTAAGAAAATCTCAAATGGTTTAGTTTCTAGCCGGGCAGGTAGATAAAATCAAGATACTGATCTATGAAACACCTCAACACTCCAGAGAGGTGGACATAATTATTTACGGTGGTTCTGATTATATAATTTATAGTATGCAAAAATGGTAGCTTCTTGAATTATTCCTGACATCAGAAGGTAGTCAAACAAACAGGCTCACGGTGCTGTCCAATTTAGGGGTACTAAGAGAGCATGCGCAGTGATGGCCTATCTGAATGGCATCTCCGGGACTTGTGCAGTGTGGCTGGTGTGCCAAGAAACATTTGCTCGCCTCCTCCTGTGGCCCATCTGTCCTCCGAAGTTTGATCACCTTGGGAAAACCAAGGTTGGATCAGAAACAATGATTTGAGTCCCAGTTTCACAGCTGATTCGCTGTCTGAGCTTAACCAGGTTATTTAACTTCTCTGAGTCTCGTGCTATTGATCTTTACAACAGAGATCATCAAAATTGTCACATACAGGTATTGGGAGGATTAAGTGAACTCACTATGTAATAGGACCAATAAGAGTCTGGTAATCACACCGGTTCTTCTATAAGAGTAGCAGTTTGTGTTGTTTTGTTATTTCATTTGTCAGTGCAAGATCTATTAGTCAGAAGGATTCCGGGCTAATGATGCTAAATGATGCTGAGCTCGAAGCAGGTCTTGTAGCCGGTACAATATGGCCTTAGTAAATGGTATCCTTACAACACGCCAGCTTTCCCCACATGAAGGTGTCCCCTTATTTATAAATAAATTACAAGATGTAAATCATTATAATAAAATTATAAAATGTGTTATATGTAAATTATAATATATAATTATAAATAAATTTTGATTATCAACAAAGTTTTGTGCAATCAGATTCCTCTAAGCATCAAACATACAGTCATGTTCTTTCCCTACTTTGTCTTGAGTCATTTGAAAAAAGAAGACAAGCCTCTCAGTAACCCTGCAGTGCTTAATGACTGCCACTCCCAGTGTTCCCACGACACTCAAGCTTCCCAACTTTAGCTCTGAAATTAGGTTTGCAGATAAAGGCGCCGTTAAGCAGCTCCATTTACCTCTGGAGTAGCAAAAATCTTACATAAAAGGCGACACCAAGAATATGCACTCTGCCCAAGGACGAGTCCCCAGCGACCTAGTTCCTCATCCAACAGAAGCTTCATGACTCTCCAGGTCCCTGATCTTGCTGCTGCTGCTTCTCTCCACCACTCCCCTCAAATCAAAACACGGCTTCATCTTTTCTGGTTACAACCTGAGTGACATGACCTAGCACGTACAAGGACAAATGAGAGTTCAGAAAATGTGACTTGTATCCAGACCCAGCTTCCAAAATCACCTCTGCTTCCTCCCACAGACTATCAAGCTGCCCCTGCTGATAACACTGCCAGAGCTGATGCTTCCTGGGTTTGTGGGCTTTGATTTTTCCAGAATGTTCCTTGTTCCTTTCAGAATTACATTTGCACTACTTTCTGGAGGAGTAGAAAGTTTACATAGAACTCTTCCTCCTGCACAGATTTCATAAATCACAGTGAGGGGTTAAACCTGTCTAGCTATATGCGAACACCTTATCTTAAACATTTGAAGCATCCTTCATAAAACATTGCCAGTGGTTAATTTTCTGGCAATTCTTCATAAGATTTACATCTCTATTCATCATCCGTAAGTACAAGATAATTAGGAGATATTCAACAGGAGAATAGTAACATACCCAAAGATATTAATTTTAGGATATATTTAAGTATTATGGTATTGTACTAGACTCTCTGTCACTAAAATAGAATCTAGATGTGAGTTGTTACAGACTGTCACTTCGTAACTTCTGGTTTGTAATTTTAGCACTTATCAGGGTCTAGTAGTCACTTAGACAGTCTTGTAATTGGGGTACACTGCCACCAAGTGGCAGTAAATGCCATGCTCACGTTGAAATAAAAATCTGTGCCTCAGATTAATAGGCTAGTTACTCAACAAATACGTAAACCAGGGATTGTCTACTTTTGAATAGCAAAAATTTGTCTCTTTTTTTAAATGACTGAAAATTATCAACATTTTAAGACAATTTAAATCAATTTCCAGAAGGAAAGAAATATGCGTGCTAACCAGTATCATTTAACTCTATGCAATTATTTATTTATTTATTTATTTATTTATTTATTTATTTTTGAGGAGGAGTCTTGCTCTGTCGCCCAGGCTGGAGTGCAGTGGCGTGATCTCGGCTCACTGCAAGCTCCACCTCCCAGGTTCACGCCATTCTCCTGCCTCAGCCTACCAAGTAGCTGGGACTACAGGCACCCGCCACCATGCCTGGCTAATTTTTTGTATTTTCAGTAGAGACGGGGTTTCACCATGTTGGCTAGGCTTGTCTCGAACTCCTCACCTCAAGTGATCCTCCCGCCTCAGCCTCCCAAAGTGCTGGGATTACAGGCGTGAGCCACCACACCCGGCCAACTCTATGCAATTACTGAGCACCCACTGCTGATTTTCAGAAAAGGCCCCAAAGACAAGCAAGAGCATAGTCTCTGAACATCAGTAATTAATTAGTCATGCACACAAATAACTGATTCACAGCTCAGCAAACATTTCCAAGCATGCCAGCCTCTGTGTGTAAGAATGTAAAAAGGCCTATAAAAAAGGTACTTAGAAAATGCTATGAGAACATAGAGAAATATGAGATTTATTCAGGCTGTGAAATTCAAGGAAGGCGTCTCTGAGAAGACAAAAATTTGTTGTACGTGGCTTAGAGAAACTGGTTAGCTTTTGAAAACGAAATATAGTAAAGAAGGGTATTCAAGATAGACAAGTAATACCAGCAAGGCACAGAGGTCGAAAGCATTTGTGGAGAAGGTGAATAGTCTGGTTTCTCCTAATGTGGGAGTGGTGAGCCTTGAAAGATAAGCTGGAGTGGGAATGTGAAGATCCTTGAATGCATGTGAACACAATGGATTGTCCACCATGTGCAATGGGGAAGGCTTTCCAGTGGAGAAACTGAATCTCACAGCTGCGCACCAGCAAGAAAAATCAGCTGAAAGCAGGGCAGATAGAGGGGATTGAGTTCGGTCGTTTGGATGGCACATGACAGGAGCTCATTCTCACTTTATACCAGGACCCCAAACATTTGCAGAGTTTTACTTTTGTGGGTATTGTAAGGTATGTGGAGGGGCAAGAAGAGAAGGCGAGCGAGAGAGGAAGGGAGGGTGGGATAAAAGCGGAAGGTTTGATGACACCCTTTAGCTGTCAGCTGCCCAGTTATGTGCGCTGCCAGGCAATAGTTGGAGCTCAAACCTGTTCCAACTATTTGGAGGTAGAATTTGGAGGTGGAATTCCTCACAATTGATTTCTGGAGGATACCGAACCCTGAATACACAGTGACACATTTAAAAACTACTACTTCAGGTGGATTTTGAAGAAATAGCAATAGATGTGCCATCTGAGGGCTGACAGTTTTTAAAAATAGAGAATGCCCCAAACAATAAGGATGAAATCTTGGTGCGGGGCAAAGACACCAGACAGCAGTTGGGTACATCCCTGTCACAACTCCCACGTGTGCGGCAGAATCTATGATCAGAATCTCAATCAAAAGCCAGGAAAACCAACCTTTTTTCCTGGGAGTCCACCAGTGAGAGAACTTAAGTCAGGTTGTTTTAGAAACAAAAGGAACAAGAAACCAAAGGACCCGGCTTCGATCTCCTTCACCATCATCTCCCGATGGACGAGACCTGCTGAAACCCAGCAGGATCGTGTCAGACTAGGAAACATGACAAGCAGAAAGCATTTGTCCTGCAGGAACCCCACCAGATTCTTGGCTAAAGAAAGTGAAAGGGGGCCGGGTGCGGTGGCTCCCGCCTGTAATCCCAACACTTTGGGAGGCCGAGGCGGGTGGACTGCCTGAGGTCAAGAGTTCGAGACCAGCCTGGCCAACATGGCAAAACCTCGTCTCTCCTAAAAATACAAAAATTAGGTGGGCATGGTGGAGGGTGCCTGTAATCCCAGCTTACTTGGGAGGCTGAGACAAGAGAATCACTTGAACCCAGGAGGCAGCGGAGGTTGCAGTGAGCCAAGATCGCACCACTGCAGTCCAGCCTTGGGGGTAGAGTGAGACTCTGGCTCCAAACAAAAAATAAAAGAAAGTGAAAGGGTGCCATCACCACGTTTGTGAACTTGGGCAAAGGACATGTTGGCAGCAGAGGAAAAATAAGCACACTCCTCTTAGAGGGCTTACAGTGCTGTTGTCTGGAAGGGCCCCTCGTGCAGCGAGTCCTTCAGGAAAGACAATTGCAGTCAGACATTCAGATCCACCTGCCCTCTCTGAGCTCGGCACATTACTTAGCATCTCTCAGCCTCTGTTTCTTCATCTGTAAAAATGAGAGTCTGAATACTGTGGTTCAATGGAGCTGTGAGAACTAAACAGGAAGGTGCAATACTGAGGAGTGAGCCCTCAACAAAAGGAGCTTGGTGTTCAGGAGGGATTCACTCCATCCCAGGTGATATCACCACCGAGGTGAGACTTGGGTCTGATGAGCCATGCCTGCACAGCATTGCTGCCCTCTGAGGGATAGGACTTCAAGAAACTTTCAGGCTAGGGGTGAATCTTTGACACACATAATCAACTTTTGCACAAACCATATCTGCCTGTGGGTGTGCATGTGAGGTGGAGAGGATATATTGGTGGAGTATGTCATGAACAGTAATATTGCAGGCTCTGCTGCCTTTACCTGCTTTTGTACATCAAGGTCCAGGCAGAGGGTGTAGAGAGCTTTGGTGCAACAATCTTCCCACCCACCAAGTACATCTGGGAGTTCCCAAAGGGTGTTTCCATGTGATACACCCAAGTCTAGTCAGCTAACACCTGCTTCGGCCACTCTCGCTCCCTCACTGTGTGAGGGGAGCCCCATGTCACACGCACACGCAAGCTATCTCATTAGGGCACTGTCTATACTTGACAACCAGGCTCTACCATCTCAGGGAAAACAGTGCTTTCCTAGGAACCCACCCCAGGCAGTAGCTACTCTAAACTGCCTGCAGAAGAAGAGACAATGCCTGTATGGCAAATAAAAGATTACCATAAATCCTTTCACCCTCCTTCTCCCAAGAGCTGGGCTTACTGTCTCTGCCTTCGAATCCGGGCTGGCCTGCAACTACTCTAACCAAGAGAGAATGTGAAAGCGACTCCATTTCAGCCTGGAACAGGACTGGCAGCTGCTGCCTTGGTCTCTTGAAGCTCTGAGCTGCAGGGTTGAAGCTGAGTATCCTCCCATTGCCAAGCAGACAGGCCCCAGAGAAGAAGCAGGACTCAGCTGAGCCAAGCCTTCCAGCCATCCCTGCCAGTGTGCCAGGGATGTAAATGAAGGCATCTTAGCCTAGACAAGCATTGGCTAGATACCATCACGTGGCCGGAAGACACCACTTGAGGCAGCAGAATCACCTAGTCAGGGCCTGTGCAAATTCCTCCCCCACAAAACCATGAGAGCTAATACAATGCTGGTTGTGTTAAGCCACTGTTTTGGAATAGATGGTCCCGCAGAAACAGATCATTGCAACAGCCTCTCTCTCTCTCTCTCTCTCTCTCTCTCTCTCTCTCTCTCTCTCTCTCTCTCTCTCTCTTTCTCTGCTTCACCGTTTGGCTGTTTCACTCCAGCACCAAAGTCATGTCATTTGTGTCTTGCCGTCCTTGAGACTGTAGGTCACTGAGATTTATTTCACATCCACAACCCACATTAGAAATCCACACTTTCCCCTCAATACCCCTCAACCATGGGGAGATAGGGCTAGGAAATAAATATAAATAACATGCTCTGCTTTCAGAATTACTCATTCCTCCAACAACTATTAAAGGCAACGAAGAATGCGCCTGACCCTTGTACTCACTCAGAATCAGTTTTCTCACTGGAAAGTCCTTAGACACTCAAGCAAAGGCCCCCATGGGAAAGGACCCGCATCCCAGCAGAGAGCACAGCTCCAGGTTAAGCTGGAATGTCTCTATACAAAATTGTCTGTCCATTAGCAAAGGACATGTCCCCAGCAACACCCAAGGCTTTGTCTGGATCCCAGGAGGTTTCATTTCCCACCCATCTCTCTTGTAAGAGAAGTGAGACACCTCGCAGGCCTCTTTCCTCCCAGGATGTGCCTGGATTTCAAGAACTTGAAAGGGTGCTGTTAGCACAATCCAGGCCTAGGGTTTTCAATAGGTTTTGGCACATCAGCTGAACACGTTGGAATATTGTCAACACAGATCCTGGAGCCACTCAGGGCTGTGCACGGGGGCAGCAACAGGTCAGATAAGATCTGTTTGACATTTTGCATGCTGAAAAGCACGAAGTCCTCTCCATGCAAATGCTTTTCATTTCAAGATAAATAGAGAATCTAGGTAAATAAAGAGTTGGGTTTTTAACAGTACTTTAGATGCACAACTGGATGTCAAATTGGCTCCATATGGGGATTCAGAGCCTGAAAATTTATTAGACTAGAACATGTTTGCATTTCCATGGGACGTTTAAAGTTTTTATGCTTTACTATCAAATCAGTACCTTCATA
This sequence comes from Macaca mulatta, assembly GCF_049350105.2. NCBI lineage: Eukaryota > Metazoa > Chordata > Mammalia > Primates > Cercopithecidae > Macaca > Macaca mulatta. The sequence goes on along the minus strand of NC_133421.1, from coordinate 13,747,230 downwards.
GTGAATCCATACACAGTGACAAGAACACACACCATCTACGAGATGATGGAGATTCAGGAACAGAAGGAATGACGTAGTTTGTACTAATGTGGTATGAATCATATGGCGGCTTGTCATTTTTATAGCATTTATAGTTACTTGTCTCAACAATAGGGTAAGGTAGGTATTACATCCCTGTATATTATAGGTGGACAAAGAAGTCCGTAAAAATCATGACCAAAATAATCAGTGACAGAGAAGGAGCTCAAATACGACTTTTCCGAAGCTAAATCTGGACTCTTTATGTGCACCTGTCTACCTGTAGTGAACGTCTTTTGGTTTGTCCAACCCGGATTTCACAGCCTCTTCTTTTGGTACTAGCCCTTTATTTTCTCCTGGGAAACCACTCCTCGTTCTTTATGACGTAGTCTTGATGAGAATGTCAATCAAAGATCCCCTCATCCACACACCTCTTCCCTCCCTGGAACCTGACTCCTGGGCATACAAAATGCTGTGGCAGCTGGAAGCCAACAGTAGCTCTCTGTCTTTCAGAGGCCTGATGGTCACTTTTCCTTCCCCTTAAGCTACTCTACACACATTTCGCAGATCGTGGTTTTGCTGATACCAACCAGTCGAATTCTATTGCTTGCAACCAGAGAATCTTTGGACCCTGAGCCCCAATCAGAAGTGTAGCCCATTTCAGCATTTGCTGCTTTAATTTCTAATAGGAACGTCAGATAGGATGCAATGTAATGTTTTTCACTAATCACTACACAGCAGAATGTTGAGATATTTCCTGTTGTCTCAGAATTAACAGCCAGCACCCAAAGCTGAGGACAAAGAGGTAAAAAGTAACATACATTCTAAAAAGACCCAGCAACCACCGGAACCCCTCCACCCCCACACCCGGCCCCCCAGAGCTCACTATGAGGCAATCAGACTGGCTTTATTAATTGTGTCTTTTCTTTCCTGCATTAGGGTGCTTTGACTTCTAGGGACTTTGCTGACCCCCTTGGGACCGCCCCTCCCGAGGTTAGCTCATTCCTAGATACAGTAAATGAGTCAGCTTGCGCATGTCTTTCAAATGCGAACCAACCAATCCAGAGCCCCCATCCCCAGCCACCTCCTCTATTGGGCCCTCACACTCTGGGCCACTCTCCACCTGCCCTTAATCCTCCCCAGGGTCAGGTCCCAGACAACTAGGGACAGCCCCTATGCCCCAGAGCCTGCTGAAATTATGCAAACTAGCCAATGGTAACCCTGCTCACCCTGCCTCACCTGTTCCTTCTGTGGAAACCCCAGTAAAGGCTCTTACCCACACTTCCCCCTCTCCCTCTGCCTCCTGACCCACCTGGTGCTTCCCTGTGTGGCCCTACGTGGCATCCAGTACCCCCTGCTTCCAGGGATCTGTGAGTATAAAAAGCTTCTGTTTTTAGACAGTCATTTCCCTATCTGTATGTCTTACCATACCAAGGTGAAATAAATCCTAGGCACCCTTAAACCACTGTCCTTGCTCCACAGACACTCCCTACCTTGCCCCCCCCTTTAAAAGGAGAATGAGTGGAGGAGAATGGATTAGGCACAGGCCGTTGTCAGCCTAATGATAAGCAGTGGCCTTCCTCACTCTTCCCCAAAGCCAAGCCAAGGGCATTATCCAAGATCATCTCCTACAGTAATGATGGGGGCCTGCAGGAAGGGGTACTGGCACCGGCATTCCATTCTCCAGTTGGAGATCTCCATCCATCATAGCCTTAATAACAAGAGAAAGGAGAAATGGGAGGGGGTCATGGAGCAGCCTTTGGCCCACTGGCATGGCCAGGATACATGAGTTTCCCATGGGTTGAGCGGACACTGTGGAATGTAGCTGGGCTCAAGCCATCTTTCCGGTACCCCACCAAGAGGGCTGCCTGCCAGGCGAGCAGACTTTAATAATGGAGCTGACGAAGAATGGACATCAGTCCAGAGCCAGAGGGCCTGCATCAGGGAACTGGGCAGTGGGGAGACCCCACAGGGTCTTCCAAAGAACTCAAGCCACACCCCTAAGACAGCCAGCACTTGGATACCTGCCACCCAACACTAAGTCAGGCAGTGTCAGCCAGAGAAGCAGCAACTCCAGAGGGGATTGTAAATGGGCCCAGCTGAGGAGGAAGGTTTGCCTTGGTGATGATGATGGATGGGGGGTAGGAGGTGATAGTGGCCTTTGGGGGAGCAGTGTTAATGATTGGGAGGGGTGCAAATGGAGCTTCTGGGAACTTTCTATTTTATAATCTGTTTTACACAAGTGTGCTAGTGAAAACTCAGTGAGCACATTATGATTTGTGCACATTTCTATTTGTATGTTGCACCTCAATTTAAAATCTACTTTTAGGCTGGGCGCGGTGGCTCACACCTATAATCCCAGCACTTTGAGAGGCCGAGGCAGGCAGATCACTTGAGGTCAGGAGTTCAAAACCATCCTAGCCCACATGGTGAAACCCCATCTCTACTAAAACTACAACAACAAAAAAAATATTAGCCAGGTGTGGTGGCGGGCACCTGTAATCCCAGCTACTTGGGAAGCTGAGGCAGGAGAATCACTTGAACCTGGGAGGCAGAGGTTGCAGTGAGCCGAAATCGCACCACTGCACTCCAGCCTGGGTGACAGAGTGAGACTCCGTCTCAAAAATAAATAAATAAATAAAAATAAAAATAAAATCTACTTTTAAAAAAGGACACTCGAGCCTAGGCAACGTAGTGAGACCCTGTCTCTACCAAAAATTTAAAAACATTAAGCCAGGCATGGTGGTATGCACCTATAGTCCTAGCTATTTAGAAAAATCACTTGAGCCCAGGAAATTGAGACTGCGGTTAACCATGACCACGCCACTACACTCCAGCCTGGGCAATGGAGCAAGACCTCTGCCCAAAGACGAGTCCTCCACAACCCAGTTCCTCATCCATGTCCTGCTGATGCCCAGAGCCCCTGGTCTTTTCGCATCTTCCTTTGTATCTCTAATATACCCTCAAATCCAGAACACAGGAATTTGTTTCCTTTAGTCCTTTGGGGTGGTTCTTTCCCCAGCTTTGGGGACATTTCTTCACGTACATGAGCTACTCAGCTCTCACCTAAGTCTCAAGGGGGACTCTCTGCAGATCTCTGGAGCTTTCTCTCCATAAATCCCTCTCCTCTCTTGTATACACGCCCTATGATAATCAGCTGCCTTGAGTTCCCACACTCCCATCTCTGTCTTCTCAACACAGGGAGACCATCAGCTCTGCCTGAGTTCCTTTTCCTGTGCTGCAGCCTGGAGACTCTCCAGGCAGTAACCTGGGGCCGTCATAGGGCTCACCACTTTTGTTTCCCCCGTTCTGATCCCTGTCCTCTGCTACCTGATTTCTATTGTCCAAAAACCCTTGTTTCACATATTTTGTCTTTTTTTAGTTGTTTCTGGTAGGATAAATCTAGTACTAGTTACTCCATCATGGCCAGAGCAGACGTCCCTGGACTTAATTTTTTTTTTTTTTTTTTTTTTTCCTTTGAGATGGAGTCTCGCTCTGTCAACCAGGCTGGAGTGCAGTGGCTCCATCTTGGCTCACTACAACCTCTGCCTCCCAGGTTCAAGTGATTCTCCTTCCTTAGCCTCCTGAGTAGCTGGGACTACAGGCACCTGCCACCACACCCAGCTAATTTTTGTGTTTTTAGTAGAGACAGAGTTTCACCATGCTGGTCAGGCTGGTCTTGAACTCCTGACCTCGTGATCTGCCCGCCTTGGCCTCCCAAAGTGCTAGGATTACAGGCAAGAGCCACCACACCTGTCCCCATGGACTTAATTTTAACAGTGAAGAATCACCTGAAAATTATGGTCTGTGCTCAAGATTAATTAAAAAACAGAAAAATTAGGCTGGAAGTCAGATTGCAGGCATCCTTTAGAACAAAAAATAAAAAAACTATTTCCATTTGAACTCCACTGAATTCAGGCCAGGGATTAAACAGGTTAGGTACACTTACACTGTATCAATCGATACATTAGTACTATTTCATATTTAATATTTCTAATATGTTGTCTATTTGCTCTTTATAAAGTTGTGTCCACATGGACGATTCTGTCTTAGATTACAGCTAATGGGGAAAATGAAGGGTAGTTCTCCAAGCCGTGCCAAATTTACTGCCCCTACCGATAGGAACCGACAAATGCTTGGGAACCATGATGATAAATATGGACATTTAATGAAGTAGAAAGTGTAAATACTATTAGCTAAAAAGGCTTTACCAATAACCTTCTCTAAAAATGGAAACTTCCCCAAAGATGCCCCCTCTTCTGTGTCTGCAGAAACTGCAAGAGAGTGTTAGAGACTTATATAGAGCCATTACAGTACAGATCCAAGCCAGCCTCTGCAGCTAGCTCATTGGCACACCAGCTCAGCAGCTCAAGTTTCCTAGAGCTTGGACTGCATCCTGGCTTTCTGCTAGGATGTTTGGAATAAAAGATACAAATAATACAAGTCCTCTGATTCGATAAATCAGGACTCATAATTAACCAAGAGATCAATGATAGGAGAATAATTTCTGAAAATTGGGCTGGGCGAGGTGGCTCACGACTGTAATCCCAGCGCTTTGGGAGGCTGAGGCTGGCAGATCACCTGAGGTCAGGAGTTCGAGACCAGCCTGGTCAGCGTAGTAAAATGCCATCTCTACTAAAAATGCAAAAATGAGCCAGGCATGGTGGCAGGTGCCTGTAATCCCAGCTACTTGGGAGGCTGAGGCAGGAGAATTGCTTGAACCCAGAGACGGAGGTTGCAGTGAGCCAAGATCATGCCACTGTACTCCAGCCTGGGCAACAAGAGCGAAACTGTCTCAAAAATAAAAATTACAAAAAGAATAATTTCTGAAAATGGAATATGCATGTCTTAAACCTTTTATCTTAATATTCAAATGTATCAATCAATCACCAATCACATGACACAGGGCCAAGGCCTTTGAGCAAGTTAGTTAGTGGGGAGTTCCACCTCACCTTTCTCCCAGAAGCAATATCCTTAAAGAATCATCTATAATTCCCAGTTTTGATATCTTTGAAGTAGAGTGGAAAATTATAGATACTTGTAAAGCAATCTAAATTTAAAGTTCTCAGGGTTTTGGCCAGGCGCGGTGGCTCACGCCTGTAATCCCAGCACTTTGGGAGGCCGAGGCAGGTGGATCACAAGATCAGGAGATGGAGACCATCCTGGCTAACACGGTGAAACCCCATCTCTACTAAAAATACAAAAAATTAGCCAGGTGTGGTGGCAGGCACCTGTAGTCCCAGCTACTTGGGAGTCTGAGGCAGGAGAACAGCGTGAACCCCGGAGGCGGAGCTTGCAGTGAGCCAAGATCGAGCTACCGCACTCCAGCCTGGGTGACCGAGCGAGACTCCATCTCAAAAAAATAAATTATAAAAAAAAAAAAAAGTTCTCAGGGTTTTTCTAACAAAGGTTTGTTGTTTGTTTGTTTTAATCCTTCGCTCTTAGAGTTAACCAACCCATAACCAGTTTCGCAGCATTTCTCTAAGTACGTTCACTTTATCAAATTCTTTACAAAGCTTCCAATATGGTTTTCAGAGCATCAACGCTCCTCTTGTTCAAATTTCATTATTTTACAGGACAAGTCTTAGTGCCAGGTTTACTTACATAACCAAGTTTGAGAGTAACCACACCCACTCCTGGGGAGCACAGACGGGTGGAAACAGAAGGGTAGACGTGGTACCAGAGCTCACCAGAGCTCTGCTGCCATTGTCACTGTGAATTACAGAGAGGATGGGGTGAATTTATTCAACCCAGAAATTGGATAATGAAGCTTGATTAAGACTGCTTCTTCTGCAATCATTTTTGTGCATGCTCTGTTTGATCAGCTGAGGGACAGCCACAAGGAGATGCCCAGTTTTACATTTAAGAGGAATGTCTGGGCTGGAGATAATTGACTTGGGAGTCTTCCGCACATAGGAGATGGTTGACGCCATGTATGAAGGCGACAGAAACAATGGAAAGTGTAGAGAATGAGGGGGAAAGAGGACAATGGTAGAATCCATCCACAGAACCTTGACATTTAAGAGACAGCCAAAAAGAAAATGTTGAAAGCAGGAGTCACTTTAGACGGCCCCTAAGTCTGAGTTACCATGGTAGCTAGTAGGGCAGGCAAGCCAGGGGCAGCCAATGAAGGATCGATACTAATCAGCTTCTCTGATAAAACTAGCAAGAGTTAGAAACATGCAGACTCTACAACTCACAGTTAACACCAAGAGCACACTAACGAAAGTGGGGACACAGTCAAGCTGGCTCTCAACTTCAGGACTAAAGAGTTTGAATAAACATCCACTCTGTATTTGATAAAGGCCATCTCTACTCTTCATTTTGGACAAACATAACATTGCTACTGTAAGAATGAACAGGCCGGGCACAGTGGCTCACGCCTGTAATTCCAGTGCTTTGGGAGGCCGAGACGGGTCCATCACTTGAGGTCAGGAGTTCAAAACCAGCCTGGCCAATACAGTGAAACCCCGTTTCTATCAAAAATACAAAAATTAGCTGGGTGTGGTGCCATGTGCCTGTAATCCCAGCTACTCAGGAGACCGAGACAGGAGAATCACTTGAACCAGGGAGGCGGAAGCTGCAGTGAGTCAAGATGGCACCACTGCACTCCAGCCTGTTTCAAAAGAAAAGAGAGAAAAAAAAAAAGAATAAACAAAGAAAAATCACTAAACAGAATGAAAATATCCAGCAATTCAAAAGAAGAGAACTAATAAGTTAAAAATATGTGTTAGTCCATGAAATAAGAGAAAACTTTTAGGAAAATGTCTCGCATTCCCAGTCTCATCTTAAATTTCTGTTCCCAAGGTAAATAACTGCCTCTGAGTGGAATCTCAGTGAAAGTGAAGAGCAAACTGCTTCTATAAAACTAGAGGAGAAACAGAAAAAAGTCCAAAATCAGGAAAAAAAAAATACCTGGAGATGGAAAAGATAAACATCAAATTTTAAAACACAGTGGAGGTAATGAGTAACATATTACGTACTGAAGAGAATTAATCAGGGAATTAACACCAGCTCAAGACATTCTCCAAGGATTTGAAGCAAAGAACAAACAGAAGTTTCAGCCAATGCACTAAGAAAAAGAAAAGTATAAACATTAAAACAGAGGAATGAATTATCATAATTTGAAAATTTCACAGTTGTAATCTTCCCAGAAATTACCATTATTATAATTGTAATTTGCTCAGAAACATCTAAAAGCAAGAACTAAGACATTATTCAACTAATAAGATGATTCAATTAAGTTGACTATTTACAAAGACAAAAGAACTTAAAAACATGAAAAGCTAATTTAAAACCATGAAAGTGAAATTAACAGTAAACATACAAAATGTATCATCACTAGTTATCAAATAAGTGCTTAATAAGGCAACAGTGTAGTATTTCTTATTTATAAATGAGTAAAAAATAATAATTTATCAGTTATTGTCAAGTATAGAGGGAAATGAGCCTTCTGACAAATAGGTGGTGGGAGGATAAATTTATAAATTTATATTTTAGGCAATCTTTTTGTGTCTTAGAATTTTTGCATACATTTTGATCTGGCAACTCTACTTCCAGGAATTTATCATAAAGAAATAATCATGACTGTGCACGAAGATATAGCTACGATGATTAACATTATAGTACTGCCAGTAATGGTGAATTATTGAAAATAATCTAAATTTCCAACAAGAGGAGATTCATTAAATAGATTATGGTATAGCTATATGGTGGGATGATATATACCCATTAAGATAATATAATAGAAAAAAATAATAAAAGAAAATGTTTAAAATAAAATATGTAAAAGGGATTTTTAAAGTTATACTTTTTAAAATTCCATTTTATTTTAAGATATCCATACATATCAAAACGAGAGAGAGACTGGAATTGTGTACACCAAAATGTTAAAGTGTAAATGATAAAATCATGACTTTTAATTTCTTAATTTTTCTTTCTTGTGTTTTCTAAAAATTCTAAAATTAATATTAAGCAAATATTTTAGAAACTATCTTAATACTTTTCCCTGAAGTCTGTCTCATAGTTGCAATTTCAAATGAAAATTGCAGATATGACAGAAATTTGAATACAGGATAATAATCTGGTTCACCTCTAATTTGCAAGATTTTACACGTGTTCAAATATTATATACACAGAGGTATGAAAAGATCAAAGAATCTCAAAGATGTCAGTGTGAAAACACATATTTGTGCAGATTTGAACTTCTATATTTATAAAAATTACCAAAAAAAGACTACAGATAAGAGATGACAGAACTTCTAAAGCCACAGCCTTGTCGATTTTTCTTTTTTTCTGTATAAATATTAGCTGAATAAGCAAGCTGCTCAGTAAGGCCTCCGACCAGGGGAAATTTCATAATTTGAAAATTGCATAGTTGCAATCTTCCCAGAAATTACCATTGTTATCATTGTAATTTGCTCAAAAAAAAAAATCTAAAAACAAGAACTGTTTTCTGTTCTCAAGGTAAATAAACTAACTGCCTCTGAGTGGAATCTCAATGAGAGTGAAGAGCAAACTGCATCTATAAAACTAGAAACAGAAAAAAGTCTGAAATCAGGAAAAAAAAATACCTGAAGATGGAAAGTATAAACATCAAATTTTATAAAAACATCTCATTTCTCTGCATTTTTCCTATGTTCCTTGCCTGCCCTGCCCCACCCTCACTGCATTTCTTCTGGAAGCCACCAAAGGTAGGGGAGCCTCTTGTCAGGTACCCATCACTGCTTGCATGGGAGGAGGAAGGGATTTAAAGCCGCCTGGTTGGCACAGCTCCTTTGAGTTATGGCTGAATGTCTGTCACGAGAGGCAGCTGCTTCATCAAATACCTGTGCACAGAGTTTTCTAAAGCAGGTGGTTTGGCTTTATGCGATGTGGCCTCTACCCTCTCTTGCATATCTCAAGACTGCAGTGTACCCCGTCAGTCAACCTGTCTTAGCCAGGGCAGGAAGAGGACATGGGGCATGATTTGAGGAAGTACCATTCACAGCGTCCCCAGGAATCGATTTTACCAAGTATAGGCGTAGTCTCAGGGGAAGGCATTTTCTGACCTTTGTTTGTTGTCTCTGGGTTTGTGTCTGTATGAATGGGATGCTTCCGCTCCAGGGCAGTCGGTTTATTTACCTTGGGAACAGTTTAAGATGACTCCAGGAGGTCCGTCAGAAATTATTAAAGCAGTAGGTCCTGGAGGGACATCCCAGATCGACTTTGGGCCTAATGCCAGGATCCCGGAATTTGAGGTCTAAAATCTGTCCCACTGTACTGTGATTCTACAGACAGATGGAAAGTGGCATAAACAAATCAACAGGCCTGGGTCCTAGAGGTTGAGAAGAGAATAAATGATCTTCCCTTCATTAAATCCTCATCACCCCATCACATCATAGCGTAACCTTAACTCGTTTTGCATTTCCCATTTCTCTCCTCGCGACGAGGGACTTCAAATGGGCATTGAACATCCCCACTAGACACATAGGAGGGTTTGTACGTGTTCTACACAAAGTGGAGGGAAGGGACCTTTCTGAGGCTGGAGTCAGCTTACCCTGCTCCATCAGTGTCAAAGAGAAAGCCAAACAGACTCGCAAAAAGTTGCCTTCTGCCAAAGGTTTCCTCAGGAGTGCAGACAGACAAGCAGCAAGGCTCCTGGATCTGAGAACTGCCCTTTTCCACCAATGTCAAACACGTTTCACAGCTGACCTGCCAAGAATGTGGATCCTGCTTCAAGATACACAGTCTGAGACAGCACACAGCAGCCAAAAGAGGGAATCTCCATTTAGCCTGAATTCTAGTCTAGCCCTACAGATGGACACTGTGTATATGGACTGGCAAGTATCCCAGCCCTTGGCTGTGCTCTAAAAGTTCAGGATTACTGCACAAGTAGATTGAAGAGATAAAGCAACTCCTCCAAATATGCCTTTGTTTTCCCTGGGGATTTGTAAAGCGCAGTTGATGGAGATTTGCAGGGTCAAACCTTTATAAGCGGTTTGACTAGGACAGGTCCCGCTGCAATTATATCTCCACAACAGAGCCCAGAGGCACCCATGCTATGGAACTCTCCCTGGATTTAGAGTGTTTTACCTCTACCACATTGATCATCGCCTTTTCTCTATGTGTATGGCCTACAGGGTCTGTCAGGTCAAAACCAAGGGCAGTGTGGCGTTACGAGACAGCACTATACCAGGAGTAAAGAAATCTGGGTGCAAGTCCTAATTTCACCACTGATTTTCTCTGTGGCCTTAGAACATCCATTTGCCCTTACTTAACCTTAGTTCTCATATCCTTAAAATGAGGAGAAAGGAAGGGCATGGATGAAGTTAGAAACCATCATTATCAGCAAACTAACACAAGAACAGAAAACAAACACGGCATGTTCTCACTTACAAGTGGGAGTTGAACGATGAGAACACATGGACACAGGGAGGGGAACATCACACACCGGGGCCTGTCGGGGGATGGGGGGCAAGGGGGAGGGAGAGCATTAGGACAAATACCTAATGTACGCGGGGCTTAAAACCCAGATGACGGGTTGATAGGTGCAGCAAACCACCATGGCACATGTATACCTGTGTAACAAACCTGCAGTTTCTGGACATGTATTCCAGAACTTAAAGTAAAATTGTAAAAAAAAAAAAAAAAAAGAGGAATCCTTTTTTACAAAATGAGGATAAAGGAAGATAGCTTTGAACTAGAGGTCCTACACACACTTGACATTCTATGTTTGTTTTTTCCTGCCCAAATACCCCAAAATACCTGATCTTACCGGTATAGTGGTGAAAACAGCTGTAAATCTCAAGCTGGGCAGAAGCCCTTTGCAGGAGACATAACCAAATCTTGTGTAGCTATTAGCAGAAAAGGTCTGAGAAGTAGCACTGGAGGGTGGACAATAGTCCTCTATCTCTCCCAGAGTTCCATGTTGCCTCTATACTTCCGAACTAGAATATCTACCAAAAAGAGCTTCTAAGAGAAGTAAGCATAAGCCTAGGTTTCTATGTTAATGGCCCACCATCACCTAGAATTGCCCGAAGTACCCAAGAATCTGCCCCTAGGCTCCAGTGTTATTTGCTCTAGCAAACCTCACTGTTGCAACACATACACCTTACTAATTCCCATTTCTGCATTAGACTTATAAATCTGGAAGGTCCTACCACTTCCTCCACAAATTAAACAACATAAATAGCATGCCTGCTCATGAAAAGAAAATGTACATCTGTATTAGAAATCCAGAAAAAAGATACCAAATATACATACAAGAATAAAATATGCTAGGCAAAACACCATCTATTACATTTCAAAATCACAATGAAATTGATCATATTGTTTAATTACCAAAAACTCTGACATTTAGAAGATGTAGAAGACCTTTATAGATATGACATTACAAGTTTGCTTTTTGTTTTTTTGTGTTTTTTTTTTAAGAGACAGAGTCTCGCTATGTCACCCAGACTAGAGTGCAGTGGCATGATCACAGCTCATTGCACCCTTAATTCCTGGGCTGAAGCAATCCTCCTGCTCCAGCCTCCCAAAGCCCTGGGATTATAGGCTTGAGCCATCACACCCAGAAGAAATCATGAAAGTTCTTTTAAAAGGTTTTTAAAATTTTACCTCCAGAACGACTTTAGGCCCAGATGGTGGTATGAGTGAACTATTTGGAATTTTCATGCAAACAAACAAACAAACAAAAATGTCTAAGTCATTCTAAAGAATGGAACTAGAAATCACAAATCACCTAGGGGCTCAATTGCAATGAATAGAGAAGAAAAGACAAAAAAGTAACTTTATAATGGAGAGGCCTCCCCAGCATTAGCTCAACTAAGTGACCAAGGTTCCCTCTGACACGATGTGATGAGAAGGGCGCTTCCCATCTATGGCTGTGTTCCCAAATATCCATAACCCCGATCAAATTAGGAGAAAAAATAAAACAGACAAACTCCGACTGGGGGACAGTCTACGGGATGCCCAGCCAGTACTCTTCAAAACTCTCAAGGTCATTAAAAACAAAAAAAAAAAGTTCTGAGAAACTCACACACCACAGAAGCCTGGGAAGACACGAAAACTTAATATCATGTGGTATCCTGAACTGGATCCTGGAATAGAAAGAAAACATTAATAGAAAAAACGTTGAAATCCAAATAAAGTCTGGAGTTAATTTAATAATAATGGAGCCATGTCTGTTCTTCAGTTTTAACAAATGTACCACAGAAACATACGAAACTGGGTGAGGGGTATCCAGGAATTCTTTCAACTATCTTTACAATTTCTATGTAAATCTAAAATTTTTTCAAAATTAAAACTATAAGTAAAAAGTTAAAGGGGAAAATGTTCATGATAATCTCAATAGATACAGGGGAGATGGAAGGCAAAAAAATAAAATAAAATTTACAGTCTGTGGCCTAGATGCTTATAGGATCTGTGGGGTGTGACTATGCCCTAAGAAACTCCCATCTATAACTTCAGGGGAAGCTGATAAGCCGGAGGAATGGAGCTCCACGTAAGGTTAAGAAGATAAAAGTAACATTTGAGTTTCCCCTGTGAAAGAATGAAATCTTCAGGAAATCAGACCAAAATCAGGTTCCAATTTAGGGACCCAATGCCTAACTACTTCTAGAGAGTGTTCCCTTTTATCTTTTTCTTCCTCTAAATTTTCATCAAGGCAAATCCTAAAACCATTCTATGAAAAGTTCAGGATTTCTGGTACCCTCACATCAAAACCAGTCTCTTCTTTAAACCACCTCAATAAAACATGCCCAATATCAGGACTCCTCCCCTGACCCCAGGTGCACCTCTGATACAATCATCTGGATATAATCTCCAACCTGTCCTCTCCCTTGCAAATACCTGGCAGCAGAGGCTCTCTTTAACATTGAGAGGTGAAGCCGGCTGGACTTCTGGCTCGGGTGGGGACTTGGAGAACTTTTCTGTGTAGCTAATAAACGCACCAACCAGCCCCCGACGTCTAGCTAATCCAGTCGGGACTTGGAGAACTTTTCTGTCTAGCTAAAGGGTTGTAAATGCACCAATCAGAGCTCAGTTTGTAAACGCACCAATCAGCACTCTGAGTGTAGCTAAAGCTTTCTAAATGCACCAATCAGCACTCTGTAAAAATAGACCAACTAGCACTCTGTAAAATGGACCAATCAGCTCTCTGTAAAGTGGACCAGTCAGCAGGATGTGGGTGGGCCAAATAAGGGAATAAAAGTAGGCCGCCTGAGCCAGCAGCTGCCTTTCAATGCTGTGGAAGGTTTGTTCTCTCGTTTTTCACAATAAATCTTGCTGCTGCTCACTCTTTTTTTTTTTTTTTTTTTTGAGACTGAGTCTCGCTCTGTCCCCCAGGCTGGAGTGTAGTGGCGCGATCTCGGCTCACTGCAAGCTCCGCCTCCCGGGTTCACGCCATTCTCCTGCCTCAGCCTCCTGAGGAGCTGGGACTACAGGCGCCCGCCACAATGCCCGGCTAATTGTTTTGTATTTTTAGTAGCCACGGGGTTTTACCATGTTAGCCGGGATGGTCTCTATCTCCTGGCCTTGTGATCCGCCCGCCTCGGCCTCCCAAAGTGCTGGGATTACAGGCATGAGCCACCGCGCCCGCCGCTGTTGCTCACTCTTTGGGTCCGCGCGGCGTTTATGAGCTGTAACATTCACCGAGGTCTGCAGCTTCACTCCGGAAGTCAGCGAGACCGCGGACCCACCAGAAGGAAGAAACTCTGGACACGTCCAAACATCAGAAGGAACAAACTCTGGACACACCATCTTTAAGAGCTGTAACACTCAGGGCGAGGGTCCGCGGCTTCATTCTAGAAGTCAGGGAGACCGAGAACCCACCAATTCCGGACACAACAGGACCCACTTTATTCTCTAAGATGACCACCTAATCCCATTAATTAGAGTCAACTCATTTTTCACTACAACCTTCAGTCATTAAGAATTACTTAGTTGCTGGGTTTCTGCCTGAAGCCCACATTTTGATTCAGCATATGTAGGCAAGTATCAGGAAAAAAAAAGTGACTTTAAAATAAGCAAACATGCAGGGGCGTTCAATGTGTCTAGTGCTTGCTGGCCACAGCAGCTACTACCACGGTGCCTTCTGGGAGCGGCCGTTGTGTTGAAGGAGGCTCCTGCCTGAGGGACAGCATCGGGCAATGGGCTCTGTAGAGTGAGAACCAGGTGGACACCTTCTGTACCCAGCACAAGGTCTTGCATCATGCCAGGACTGCGCCTCTCCTGGAAGGGCTCTTGGAGAAGGAATTGGAGTTACATACAAGTGACCCAAACGGGAAACCAGTTTTGCATGTATTAGAAAATTGATTTTAGTATTTGATTGCCTGTGTGTGTGTGTGCGTTCTTTGGGTTCTCCTTTGAACTGTTTTAATCATCTTACTGCTCCTCTCATTAACGGTTAACTGAAATATTTGATAGATATTTTATGTTTCTATGGCAGTTGTGACATTTACCTTTCTAAAAAAATGTTGTCTTTTAGTGCAGCCTGTTATGCTCAGATCAATGATCAGCAGGAGTACCTAGTTTGGGTACTTGAAGGGAGCCTACCTTGCCATAAAAGGCTGAGTTGTGCAGTTGGGAGAACTGAACCCTACACTCTCAAGTCCTAGTTTCAGCAAAGATTCTCATGGCTGAGAAACAGGTGAAACTATCAAACATCAAGGGACCACTTCAGTTTGAACAACAGGTACTTCGGCAGTTAATAAGCACAGACCAAAAACCATAGAGGCCTTGCCCACACTCTGCTCTGTGCTAGGCCTTTGGAACATGGAGAAGGCCCTAAGTATGGTAGAGGGAATGGGGGAGATGAGAGAGCCCCACTTCTATCTGAGATGGAATCTCTGTCCCCCCAGGAGAGAGGAGGCTCAATGCTGGTTTTAATTTGAGTTGGTGGAATAGTATTCACACCTGCTACATTGGCCTGTGGGAAGTCAATGGAAAAGATTTCCGCTGTGGGTGAATTCACAGATTTTGAACATGCCCCCCGTGGAAGGGTTGGGTGTTTTCAGCCTGACGTTAAGGTAGACTCTCTATCCCTATCTTGTTCTGTCCTTTTGACCATCCACATATATTTTGGATCTTCTTTTCATCCAATTTTTCTTTCTTAAGGGGTAATCATAGAATCTATACAGTCTTCAGGTGTCGGTTTAAGATGTAGCTGTTTGTTTTATGAACAAAACCCTTTGCAACCTTTTGTTCACTGCCCAAATTAGCAATAGACTGCAAGCTCAGGTCACAATGAACATTGACTCCAAGGTCCTTTAACTAAAGTATAACTTGGTGCCCCATGCCCTTCCTCGTAGCCAGGCAACTTGATAGTTCACTTCAAAGAAATGACAGTGCGTTCATCCATCTTAAAAACAACTTTTTCTGCTACCGTTTATTCTCATTAAGTTTGCATTTATCTACCTAAAAGAGATGACTTTTTTCTTTTTGGTTTTGTTTTTTTGTTTTTTTGTTTTTTTTACGAGATGGTGTTTCACTCTTGTCGCCCAGGCTGGAGTGCAATGGTGCAATCTCGGCTCACTGCAACCTCCACCTCCTGGGTTCAAGTGATTCTCCTGCCTCAGCCTCCCCAGTAAGTGGGGTTACAGGTGCCCACCACCATGCCCAGCTAAATTTTTAAAATATTTTTAGTAGAGACAACGTTTCACCATGTTGGCCAGGCTGGTCTTGAACTGCTGGCCTCAAGTGATCTGCCCCGCCTCAGCCTCCCAAAGTGGTGGGATTACAAGCATGAGCCACCACGCCCGGCCAAGAGATGACTTTCATATCAAAATGTGATCACTGTGGATTTTCTCCTACAGATGGCATATCACGAGATTTCGTAAGACTTGCTTTGGCAACACGCCCAAAAGTTCCACCCTGAATAGCGTCCATCCCTTCCCTTCATAGCTACAAGCCATTCCCTTATCTCTCCTAAAACAGCCTCTGTTAAGTCTAAAAATTTCAAAGATGATTTGAATGTCAAATTAGATATTTTTAATTGTACTGACGTATAATTTGCACCCATATGCAAAGGCTTAAGCATCGATTTGACTTTCACATGCCCTTCTACTATTTTCAAAAATTCTCATAAGTGTTATACATTGTCCTTTTTGGATTAGTGCCTCTCCCTCAATTGTTGGTTTGTTATAAGGGAGGTGACTCGGTTCTTCATCATGGGCTCTGTCAGTGTCCTAGGATTTGGAAGTCACTCTCATGGCTGTAAGTACTCGATAAGGTCCCCGGGTCACTTTTTGTCAATAGGGCTCATAGTTGAAACCTATGAGTGGTGAACCAGCAATGAGTTGAAGAAGAGGGACCATTTTCTATTAGTGCTCCCTTTAATTTCTAGGGAACATCTAGACTTTGGCATGGCCATGATAAGTCCTAGGGACTTAGTCATACTCTTGGGCAATGTGACTTAAAAAATGGGAGGCTGTCAAGTGTCGTGGTTAAGATGATGGTCAGCCGGATGTGGTGGCTCACACCTGTAATCCCAGCACTTTGGCAGGACAAGACGGGCGGATCACGAGGTCAGGAGATCGAGACCATCCTGGCTAACACTGTGAAACCCCGTCTCTACTAAAAATACAAAAAATTAGCCGGGTGCGGTGGCGGGCGCCTGTAGTCCCAGCTACTCGGGAGGCTGAGGCAGGAGAATGGCGTGAACCCGGGAGGCGGAGCTTGCAGTGAGCCGAGATCAGGCCACTGCACTCCAGCCTGGGTGACAGACAGACTCCGTCTCAAAAAAAAAAAAAAAAAAAAGATGACGGCCTCTATAGCATGGATTCAGATGCTGCCTCCACCATTTAGTAGGTGTATGATACTGAACAATCTCCCTAGCCTCACTCAGCTTCAGCTTCCTCGGGTGGAGTGAGGGCTTTGGATGCTAGCAGAGTCCAGACTTGATGGGACTAGCAGTAGGGAGTCATCTGAGTCCCTGAAACGAGAATGTAATCTGTAAAATGGGAGTAATGCTATGTGCAACCTCTCAGTTTCTCAGATAATTAAATGAGTTCAAATGTGTAAAGCTCTTAAACCAGGGCTTAACACACAGTTAACACTGTCATAAAAATTTTTTTAATTCTCATATGAACTGCGGCACTACCCAATACCTCCAACTTTTTCATTTGCCATGACTGTCTTCTAACAGAGGCAGGCAAATCCAGCAAGTCTTCTCATAGGCTGTGTCTCTAGACACAGAAACCACTTCCCAATTAAGGAAAAAAAAATCTGTAGCCAAAACATTAATTGATTGAAGTTTTCACTTTTCAATCAGTTGTTGTCAGCAAAGCCTTGTTAGTGAACTCTGTTAGCAAGGCTAATGCTGTAGACAGCAAAGTGGAGCCCCCAGCTCAGAGCCTTTGTGCAGTGTCCATATCTAACTTAAACGGTCAATTATGCCTCTGAAATTATTTGGAAGAGTTTCCCTTTTTCTTTTCTTTTTCTTTTTTTTTTTCTTTTTTTTTTTTTTTTTTTTTTTTTTTTTTTTTTGAGATGGGATCTTTCTTTGTTGCACAGGCTGGAGTGCAGTGGTGCAATCTCCACTCACTGCAACCTCTACCTCCCAGACTCAAGCAATCCTCCCACCTCAGCTGCCCAACTAGCTGGGATTACAGGCGTGCCTCACCATGCCAGGCT
The DNA here is from genome assembly GCF_049350105.2 of Macaca mulatta. Classification (NCBI taxonomy): domain Eukaryota; kingdom Metazoa; phylum Chordata; class Mammalia; order Primates; family Cercopithecidae; genus Macaca; species Macaca mulatta. The sequence continues at coordinate 13,729,599 of NC_133421.1, read as the reverse complement.
AAATTTTGTATTTTTTGTAGAGACAGAGTTTTGCCATGCTTCCTGGGCTTGTCTTGAACTCTTGAGCTCAGGCGATCCACTGGCCTTGGCTTCCCAAAGTGCTGGGATTATAGGCAAGAGCCACCGCACCCAGTCTCCTTTTCTTTCACGACTGCAAATCTTTTGACAGACTTTCCTTCATTCCTTAGTCAATACTGTTTCAAACTAGCCTTTCCACAACTGCCAAAAGAACCTTCCGCAATCATTACATTCTCATTTCAGGACCTCAAGTGCCTCCCTACTGCTAGTCTCATCAAGTCTGGACTCTTAGCATCCAAAACCTTCACTCCGTCAGCCCCGCTGCACCACTCCAGAGTCATCTCTGATTCTTCTTCTCCAACCAACTTCTCTGCTCATCCCTCCCTCTAGGATGCCTTCTGTGACATCCTTAGCCCCCAGACTCTTCCTCTCCTCTCTACAAATCGTTTTGTCCTTTTGTCTTTGACCCAAACCAAGCACAGACCACAAGCAACAAATCTTCCAGCAAGGACTGTAGGCTGGAAGTAGGCGGGAGGAACAGATGGCAAGCAGATATGCTAGACTACAGTGTAAGAATAAAGCAGCAAGATTCAGGCCACACAGTGAGGGTCAGTGTCCTGAGAGAAGGGACCAAGAGGGAAACAGAAAAGGCTGTTTCAGCACTGACCTGGGAAGCACAAAGTTGAGTGATCGTCATCTGTCCCCTGAGGTGGAGAATTTTGTCTCTTTTTCTGTGGAAGGGTATTCTGATTGAGAACCAGATGATGGGTGATAAGTCCTACTTTGGGATCACATAGAGTTGTATCTTTATAATCCAATAAGATACCCCCATCGCCTACTAATTGTTTCTTTTCTGCGTGCACAGAGCACTTTGTTTACTTTGCCAGTTAGTTTTATTGTACGAGAATACATGGCATTTTCGCCTGGACTTGGCTGTGATTTCCTTGAGGAAAGAGACTGCTTTTTTGCCTATTTGGTTTTACCAAGGAAAAATCCATTTAGCTGCAAATGATGGAAAATGTGATTATAGTGGTTTAAAAAAATAGATGCTAATTTTCATCACTTAATAAGAGGTCTGGAGGTAGGCTATCCGGTGAAGTTACTCAAATACAGCCTTACAGACCTGGGTTCTTTCTTTTTACCACCTTTAGCACATTGACCTTTGTCCTTAGACTGTGACCTCAAGGTCACAAAATGGTTGCTGTATCTCCAAGCATCACAAGCAGCTTCCAGGTCAAAGGGACTTTTCTTTTTCTTTTCTGTTTTTTTTTTTTTTTTTTCCTTTATTGGTCAGAAAAGCAAGAAAGTGTTCATTTATACCCCATTAGCCAGAACTAGGGATCAGGGCCATTCCTAGACCAATTGCTAGGCAAGGGGAATGAGACAGCTAGTTGTGACACACAACACAAGGCTCCTCAGCCATGACTCAGAGCCAGCTATGCCAAACAATCACTCTGAATTTCACCTTTAGGGAGAAGAGCCTGCCCTTTCTGAGATCAAAGCATCTCCATAGCTATGCGTTCAACACAATAGCTAACATTTATAAGTACTTACTAAATGTCAGATGCTGTTCTTAAGCAGTTACATGAATTCTCATTTAATCCTGAGAACAACCCTATGAAGTAGGAACTGTTATTCATCCTATTTTACAGATGAACAAACAAATGGAGGTGCAGAGACATGAAGTAACTGGCCAAGATTATGTAACTAATAGGTAACAGAACCCAGGCCTACTGGCCATCAAGTCTGCGTTTCTGTCTGCTGTGTTCCCCAGCTGCTCATCTCTCTCCTATGCCACACAGGGTCAGTAAAGTTGGTTGAATGAATGAATAACCGAATCAATGAATGCACCTTCCTCAGAAGGAGCCCTGAGCTGCTAGTGGCTCCCAGTGCTGTTTGAAATCACTGTTCTTCGTCCATCTTCTTAACGAGGTCAAAGTGTTGTTATATGCACAGGATTTATTGCGGTTCATTGTGCTCTTAGGACGAAAAAAAAGAAAAGTCTGAATTTCTTTCTGGGTTTCCTGCCTAACAGAAACTAAGAAAAAGAAGTCTGCAGAAGTCTGAGCTTTATCAGCAGACTGAAGTAAAACAACTGTACATACATGTGAGTCTCGGGCCAAAAAATGAACAAAATGCAAAGCATGTCCAGACTTCAGCTAAATCCTTGAAAATTCTAGTAGCATGTCCCAGCCTCATTAGGAAAGGAGGGGAGGGACACTACAGGGTCACCACAGATCAGAGAGCTGGGCTGTAGATACCGTCCCAGCACAGGATGAACTCCAAGGTTGCAGCTGCAAGATGCCAGACTTCCAAAGGACAATTGAGCAATTCTGCCAAACATTTCAATATTTTGTCTACCCGGTGCAAACATCTAGACTGTGAATAAGCGTTTGAATTGTTCTGGTTTCGTATGGAGATTTGGCACCACTGCAGATGTAGCTACAGACCTCCTAAGAACTTTCAGAAAGCACTGAGATTCTGCCTCTAAGTGGAGACCCTAGACAAGGCTACACAGCCATCGTTTGGTCTGCTAAATAGTTTTAATGTAAATTTCATCTCTCACAAGGTTGCCAGACTTAGAAAATAAAAATGGAGGATGCCCAGTTCAGTCTGAATTTCAGATAAACAGCAAATAAATATTTAGTGTAAGTACATCCCAAAAAGCTTTTGCTGACCCAGGCATCCCGTATTTTACCTGGCAGCCCTCATCTTTTGGGACACATAAACCCAGTTACGTTTATGTCACTCTGCTCTAGCCCCAGCCATAAAGATGAGGCAGGTTCTCCTTTCCTTGTGTTCTCAGCCACACACAAGTGAGAAGAGCACCTTGAGTGGCTATCAGGGGACCGGAGCTTTGTCCCGGACCAGCCACTAATGAGTTGTATGAGCATAGACAAATCATTTTCATGGCCTCATCTATAAACTAGAGGCTGAAACTCCGAAAGTACATAATTCTTCTATCACGTCCCTCTGAACCACACTGAGGGCTGACCAATGACAGGTGCATGGCCACATTTAACCCTCACCATAACCCTAGCACAGTGCACACCAGCAAGTGAGGAGCCTGGAAAGTCAAGAGGTCTCCAGGATCCAGCCACTATTAATGGTGATGCTGTAATTTGTCTTTATATTCTACGAAAGCGGAAATCCAGATACACGCAGTTAAGCCAGGCTAAATTCCACTTCAGTGTAAATGATTTTCTACATGATGACACAAGAATGAAGTCAATCAGGGGAGGGGAGGCAAGTTCCCCTCTTGGAGAGCCTTGCGAGCCTCACAGGCCACCTGGCCCTGAGCAACGGAGAAGCGGCAACTTCCGATGTCGGCTAAAAGAGAGGCAAGGAAGGCGCCAGGCTAGTGATGAGGCCAGACCACACACCAGGCGCTATCGTCCAGGAAATGCTGGAAGGGCTACTTCTCCTCCCTGTTGCCTCCCCCTGCCATTGCCTCACACCAACTCAAGCCTGTGCCTCTTTTCATTTTTCCTTTTCTCTGTCTAGCTCCTTGGAGCTGCTAGAATGAAGTGTTAGGAACATCCTCTCACTTTGAATGCCCCAAGAGCTCAGCCTCCCTCCTGGCAACTGTGCACACTCCTGAGCTGTAGGAAGACTCTCAGGAACCTCTGGTATTCAGAGACTTTTCAGAGTGCAAAACCCAGATTTCAGTTCTCACAAAGGTCACAGGAGGTTGATTCAGTTGTGAGTATGGTGGGGTCCTCGTTCCATTTAAAGGTGTGAGAGCAACATGGTTAGAAACTAGCAAAACCACGACTGCCAGAGAAGTGTTCAGATTCTATGACCACTGTACCTTATGTATGTTAACTTGTCTATATGACAAGTTATGACTTGAGTATAGGACAATATTTCGTGACTGTGATGGTTAATTTTATGATCAACTTGACTGGGCTAAGGGATAAAACAGTATTTCTCAGCGTCTTTGTGAGGGTGATTCTGGAAGAGATTAACATTTGAACCAGTGGAGTGGGTAAAGAAGATCCATCCTCACCCACACATGTTGGCACCACCCAATCCACTGAGCGCCCACCCAATCCACTGAGGGCCCATCCAATCCACTGAGGGCCCATCCAATCCACTGAGGGCCCATTAATCCACTGAGGGCTCATCCAATCCACTGAGAGCCCATCCAATCCACTCAGAGCCCATTCAACCCACCAAGGGCCCATCCAGCCCATTGAGGGCCCATCCAATCCACTACGAGCCCCTCCAATCCATTGAGGGCCCATCTATTTCACTGTAGGCCCATCCAATCCACTGAGGGCCCATCCAACCCATTGAGGGCCCATCCAACCCACTGCAGGCCCACTCAATCCACTGAGGGCCCATCCAATGCACTGTTGGCCCATCCAACCCACTGAGGGCCCGTCCAACCCACAGAGGGCCCAAATAGATCACAAAGAGACAGGGCAAATTCTTGCCATGTTTGCTGGGACACCCAGCTTCTGTCTTCCTGGCTCTCGAGCCTTTGAACTCGGACTGGGACTCAAACCATTGCACCACCCGATTCTCGGGCCTTCAGACTCAGACTGAACATTACACCACTGGCTTCTCTGGTTCTCCAGCTTGCCGATGGCAGACTGTGGGACTCCTCAGCTTCCATAACCAAGTGAGCCAGTTTCTATAATAAATCTCCTCTTATATAGAGATATCTGTAGATACAGACATATCTATAGATAGAGTTAGAGACATATCTATAGATAGATTAAAATATAAATATAGATGTTCTGTTTCTCTGGAGAATCTCAATATGTGACTGACATGTATATAGGCAAATGACCACACAACAGGAAACCATCAAAATGGGGTATTACCTGCAGCACTCCTCAACAGCCGAGCTAGGGAGAAGGTACTGAATGGAGGTTTTTTACAGGGATTCGGAGCTGACTGTGGTTTGGCCTGTGCTCTCATTCAAACATAGTGAGAACTAGCTAAAACAAACAGGGAGTGGAGACAACCCTGTTAGAATTACACTCACTCTGGGCAACTGCTTTTCTAAAAATAATTTTAAGTTCTTGCCATACAACTGGAGACAGGAAAATACTCCATTATTCAAGTCCTACAATTTTTTTGCTGGGAAAGGAGTGTGCAGTGAATATAGTTATTAACTTCAGGAAGTAGAAAGCAAAATGCAGCTTAGAACACATTTGTTTATTAAATAAAGACTGGATGTAAACATCATCTCCCTCAGATCTTGCAGCTAAAACTACGGCCCTTTGTGTATGGAAAGAGCGTCTGAGAAATGCTCTGTGCCCTGATAAGGAAGTGTAAGAGGCCGACCTCTGGGGGCTGGAGATTAACTGTAAGAGTTAAGTGAGGAGGAGCCGGCTATTTTGGGAGTCAGATAACAACAGCATTTTTGATTTTCTTTCAGTCTGGGCAGCAGCCATTCCTCAGGTTTAAAAGCAATCATAGTTACACGTTGTTTATTTCTCAATGAGATTTCATCAAGATTTATGGTGGTGTTATTCACAATAGCCAAGATACAGAAACAACCTAATGTTCTTCTGCAGATGAATGAATAAAGAAAATGTGGCATATATACACAATGGAATATTACTCAGCCTTTACAAATGAAGATAATCCTGCTATTTGCAACAACATGGATCTACCCAAAGGACGTTATGCTAAGTGAAATAAACCGCACTCAGAAAGACATATGCTGCATGAGTCCACTGATATGTAACATCTAAAATAGTCCAGCTCATAGAAGCAGAGAGTAGAACGATGGTTTCTAGGAGCTGGGGAGTGGGAGAAGTGGGGAGACGGTCAAAGGGTACAAAGTTCAGTTACGTAAGAGACACAATACACAACACAGGGAGTGTAGTTAGTATATGGTATAATTAGATCTGTTAAGAGACTAGTTCTGTCTTAAGTGTTCTCACCACAATAATAATCATGATAATGGGGATCGGAGGAAATTTTGAAAGGTGTTGAATATGTCTACAGCCTTGATGGTGATGATGGTTTCATGCTTTATTCTTTTAGTTTGTTTGTTTGTTTGTTTGAGATGGAGTCTTGCTCTGTCGCCCAGGCTGGAGTGCAGTGGCGCCATCTTGGCTCACTGCAAGCTCCGCCTCCCAGGTTCATGCCATTCTCCCACCTCAGTCTCCTGAGTAGCTGGGACTACAGGCACCCGCCACTATGCCCGGCTAATTTTTTGTATTTTTAGTAGAGACGGAGTATCACCGTGTTAGCCATGATGGTCTCGATCTCCTGACCTCATGATCCACCTGCCTCGGCCTCCCAAAATGTTGGGATTACAGGCTTGAGTCGTGCTTTATTCTTATCCCTAAACTCATCAATTTGGATATATTAAATACATACAGCATTTTTTTTTTTTTGAGATACAGTTTCTCTCTTGTTGCCCAGGCTGGAGTGCAGTGGCATGATCTCGGCTCACTGCAATGTCCTCCTCCCGGGTTCAAGCGATTCTCTTGCCTCAATCTCCCGAGTAGCTGAGATTACAGGTGCCCAGCTAATTTTTGTATTTTAGTAGAGACGGGGTTTTGCCATGTTGGTCAGGCTGGTCTCGAACTCCTAACTTCAGGTGATCCACCTGCCTCGCCTCCCAAAGTGCTGGGATTACAAGCATGAGCCACCGCGCCCCGCCTTATATATGTACAGCTTTTTATATAACAATTGAACCTCAATAAAATAGGTTTTCAATAAGAGATATAGAGTTCTGTTACTGTCATTCAAAACCATTGGGAAAATAACGTGTCTTTTCTCTGTCCTTTTTTGCCATTTCAGAGAGGGAGGAATGGAAACCAACGTTCCCCAGGTGTGTTCTGTGTCTCAGATGACCAGACGCGGGAGGCAGCCTCACGAGTGCTACCCTCTTTCATCCCCACGACATCCTGTAAAGAAATCGAGGTCCAGAAAACACACAACCTGATCCATGTTGCTCTTAAAGAAAGAGAAGACTTGGACTTCAGGCCACAGGCAAAGCAGGACACAGCACTGCCACCGCAACCTGTCCCCCCTGCACAGTGGTCCCAACAGGTCCCAGAAACAGGAGGGAAGGATGGGGGGGGCATGAGAGGAACCTGCCTGTAGACCTGGCCGCCTCAGAATGCGTGGGTAGTTGGCCAGTGGTGAGAAGCTGCCTGCTTTCACCTTTAGAAATCACTGCTATGGAGGCAAACCATTTCTCCCAGCAAGACTGCACCCTGCAGATCTGACTCTATGTCTATCTGTTCTTTCATTTCCCTACCTTGGTTTTCTGCCCCCAGTTTCTTCCTCAAGGCGCACTGGCCTTGTTTATTGGTCCTGAAGTATCCCAAACCAATTCTCGTCTGAGGGCAGGTGAACCCCAGGTTCCCTCAACTTTGACCACTCCGTCCCAGACATTTCGTGACAGGTCACCTCCTGTCTTTCAAATACCAGCCTCATTGTCACCTCCTCAGTAAACCTTCCAGAAGCATCCATATTAAGTGAGCAACACACTCGCCTCAGCCTCCCTCCATTACACTCCCTACCTTCATCCACAGAACATGTCACCATCTGAAATTACTCTGGTTACTTACTGTGTGGCTTATTTAGTGTCTGTCCTCACTCCTCAACTAGAATGTAACCTCCACTGGAATGGCGAAGCCGGTTTGTCTTTCTTATCGCTATATCCCCAGCCCCTAGGACAGTCCATAGCATAAGTCATCACTTCATCATCATTCATCAATCACTGTTGATTGTTGATTAATGAATGATTAAATGAACACCAATACCAACTCCAAAAAGGAAAAAAACCAATCTCTTTATACGAACATGGAGCTGTACATTAGTATTGTTGAAATCCAGTGAGCAGTTTGACTTTGCAGCCAGCACTGAGAATCCCTGCTGGGAGGCAGATAGAGAACTGGCTCAAATATCTACCTCTTTGGGGGAAGGACTGTGGTCTATATTTACCCACTTTGACAGGAAGAAACGAATCCATATTCCTCCCCATTCCTATGAAATCAGCCATCCACATAAGCGCCCACAATGATAGGGATGGGACAAACGCATCAGCTAGCTGTCATTTTGGAAAGCAAAGAGCAATTTTTCAGCATCAAACCATGACAATAAAACAAGTTAATGGCCAGGGAGTTATGGGGGAGAGAACTGCCGGGAGCATGGAGAGCATCCTAGAAGGCCAGGCAAGGGGTGGAACTGAAATAAAGGAAAGACAGCAACAGACATCACGGCAGATAACAACTAGCACAGGCATCAGAGGGACACAAAGGACACGGTCCCTTTGGACTGGAAAGCAGATCCCTGAGGACAAGTCCAGGTGGAAGGCAAAAATGAGATGTCTTGAAAGGAAGATAGGGTTTCCTTCATGCAACTGCTGGAAAACGCATGCCAAAATCCAAATTTGTGCTGTGTCCGTGTCTGCCAATGAATTCTTCCTCCCCTGCTCTCTCCAGTCCTGGCCATATATGACCTGTGGCTCTGTGCTCACACTTAAACAGAGTTTTATGTAGAGTAGGAATGTAGAAACTATTAAAAGGAAAACAGGCCGCTGTGACCAGAGTTGCCATCTTGGCAGCATAAATATGCCCTGCCCCAAATGTCACTCCCTACGGCTCTATCTGACCAAAATCTGTGTCACTCTCCATTTACTCCACCATCCAAGTTATACCCCCACAAGCTACCAAGCATGAAACAACTCCAGTTAATCATCACCCACTTTGCAATTTTGTCTTTCCTTTCAGTAATTATTTGTCTCCTCCCATTATATTCTCAACATAGAATAAGCACTTAAATGCATTAAGAAGGAAAGAAAAGAAAACACGGGAAAGTTCAATGAGAAAGAAAATTTCCAAATGTCCAAACTATTACATGTGCTATCCTTGCTAATAGTCAGGATCAGCGAGGTTATGCTGTGGTAACAAGTTAGTCTCAAAATCTCAGTGAGGATTTACTTCTCCCTTACGCTACACATCCAGAGGGGGTTGGTGGGAGTCTCTGCACGAGATGGGAAAGCCTGGAGACCTCGTTCCCACTCAGCCACGTTTCAGCCCAAAAGTGACACATGTCTCTTCCACTTCACACATTGGCCAGAATTAGTCACGTGCTCCCAACCCATGTGTTAGGAAGGCTGGAAGTACAGTCTTCCCCAGTGTCCAGGGAAAGGAAAACACAAAGCAAGTGAACCTGTGGCATTGTCTCCACCTCAATAGGACACAAAATCAGGGAGCTCTGAAACATCTGAGGCTTGAGCCTAGAAATATTGTCTCCTCCTGTGGGATGAGCTACTTTCCAAGAGTTCTGACTCCCCATCATGAGGCTTTAAGAAGGGAATCAAAGCACTCCTGGGTGAGGCTTGTTCCTGGATGTAGGACCCATCCTGGATTTCCTTATCTATGGATGGGACAAGGCCATATGGGGAGATCTGCATCCCCTTTAGTCTCAGAACATTGGCTCCCTTCCTCCTCTTTCTCCAATTAGTCAGTAAAATGCATGTGATATTAGCACTTTCCCTGCAGACTGAGGCTTGGTCCTAACCATAGTAATCCAAGAAAGACACGGGGGAATCTGAAACAGGTCCTTCTTGCTGAGTAGTTGGAAGTGTCCACCCTTCTTTGGGGACTTCCCTATGCTCATGGGCACGTGTTTTTAAAATGCTGAGAGATCACTAAGACAAAATGTGAAAGACCGCAGAACAAATACCATTGAATTGGGGGCAGAAGTCACAATTGCAGCTCATTCCCCCAACCTGTCCAGATAACGCCAACCACAAATTATGGTGAATGGCTTATTAAGTGGAGAGCAGTGAGCAGATGATTAAGATGAAATTATTAAAATGCCAGAATGGTGATAAGGATCTGGGAGACCAAAGGGATTCCTAGCCCTCAAATTTGGATATTCAATATTGTTTCAATATTCAAATAGTATTTGAACGGTCCTCGTGATACCAGTGAGCATCATGAGGCCAATAGCATTCCCTAAAGTCAGCAGATTGTTCCCTGCTCTCTTGAAAGATGTCTGTACCCCAGAAAGGACACAGCTAGGAGGAGGTGAGGTGGAATGAGAAGGCCAGGCTTCTGACGAAGGTAACACTGAAGAGTTCCAATACCCAGGTCTAGGCATCAGCTCACTGGCTGCCACCAAAGTCCCTAAGGAAAAGCAAACATTAGGCCGGGCATGGTGGCTCACACCTGTAGTAATCTCAGGACTTTGGGAGGCCGAGGTAGGTGGATTACTTGAGGTCAGGAGTTCGAGACCAGCCTGACCAACATGGTGAAACCCCATCTCCACTAAAAATACAAAAATTAGCCAGGCGTGGTGGCATGCGCCTATAATCCCAGCTACTTGGGAAGCGGAGGCAGGAGAATCTCTTGAACCCGGGAGGCAGAGGTTGCAGTAAGCCGAGATCACACCACTGCACTCCAGCCTGGGCTACAAGAGTGAGACTCCATCTCAAAAAAAAAAAAAAAAGAAAAAAGAAAAACATTAGAAAAGTGTATTCGGGGGGATTTACCTACCTCCTGTGTGAATCCCTCTTTTTCCTCTGGATTCTTCTCTCCTGCTTTCTCATCTTCTTGGGCACCGAGACCCATTCAGGTCAGACTTTCCCCTAAATGGCCTTTGTCCTTTACTCAGATCCCCAGAGAAGTTGTTCATCTGGTTATTTAATGAAAATAATTGTCACCAAATGTGAGTTGCATATTGAAGGAGCAACTCATTAATAGAAAAGAATCTACAGCGTAGCAGAGCCCAGGGAGGCAGCGTCTAGAACAAAACCAAGAGCCACTCTCACCAGGTCTGGCAGCACACCTGCCCTGGTCAGGAACCGGCCACCTGTAGCAGGGACCATCTCAATGCTGCATACTGGTAACCGCTTTCCTTCCCCGCTTCCACCTTCTTTCTCTCACTATTTCCCTCATTCTCAGAAAAACCACTCACACAGAAGCCTTTATCTCAGGCTCTGCTTTGAGGGAGATGCAGGCTGGTGATACAGGAGTTCTTAAGAAATAATTTTCAGGCAGCTAGTAAGAGTAAAGGTTCTCGGTGGAAATTTTCCTGTAATAAAAAAACAACCCCCAAACCATCTCTTTTCTAACAGAAAAGGTGGCTTGAAGAGTCAGGCAGGCAAGCTTTAATACGCAAATGCCGGCCATTTAGAAAATGGGTTCGCTCAATGTGGCAATTCCCCCTGTCTTTTCCTCCTCACCAGGTGTACCAAGTGTCATGGCCACCTCCAGATAACGCCATGTGTTCAGAACATCATGGCAACCCGCATTTGCATATTTAAAGGGCTAAGGTTGGAGGGCCAGGTTACGTAAATGAGGCACCTGGTCAAACCAATCCCCTGGGCCCTGTGCAAATCAGACACCACCTCCACCAGCATCGGAATAGAAGCAGCCACTTTTCCACCGCACGGGGGGAGGTTTTCTCTCTGTTCGAATTCCCCTCCCTCTGTCTCTATACAAGGGAGCGGTTTTCTTCTTCCTTCCTTCTTTCTTGCCTAATAAACTTTTCTCTCCTTAAAACCACTCCACATGTGTCCGTGTCGTTTTATCAAAATCAGCACGAGACTAAGAACCATGGTGTTCCTCCAGCCATTGAAGCCGTATCACTGGGACACCTAGGCAGGGAATGTTGTTCTGACTATCCTCACAGCCCATCACCTTCTTCCTCTCTTGGCCGCTGCAGCCCCACACATTCCACCTGCTTCCAGGAGATCAACAGCCCAGGTCCGTAGCCCCTGGCAGCACCCCTGCCCCCTCTGGAGCCCAGTTCTGTGTCTCCTGTTTCCTGTTCATCTTGACACTCCCTGCTCCTTCTGTTTCCTGTTCATCTTGACTCTCCCGCTCCTTTTCTTAAGTGTTTTTTCCTGCATTAATTCATTTTGCCTTCTCTCTTTGTATGAATTTCCTATCTGTTGTAACAAATGACCACAATCGTAGTGCTTAAAACAACAAACATTTATTATCTTACAGTGCTGGAAGTCAAAGGTCTGAAATGGGTTCACTGGGCCAAAATCAAGGTGTCAGTGGGGCCATGCTGCCTGCAGGGGCTCTGAGGGATAATTTGTTTTGTTGCTTTTTCTGGGTTCCAGCAGACTGGTGAATTCCTTAGCTAATGCCCCTTCCACCAATCATATCACTCCAGGCTCTGTTTCTGTCGACACATTCATTCTCCGCCTCCCTCTTCCATCTTTTCGGAGCTCCTGTGATTACACTGGGCAACCCAGGATAATCTCATCTCAAAATCCTTACTTTAAGCACACCTGCAAACTCTCTTTGGCCCTGTAAATTAACATATTTGCAAACTCCTGGGATGAGCACTCGGATATCTTGGGGAGGTGGAGGATATGTTACTCTGCCTTCCACATTTTTTAAACTTAGAGCATTGTTTTAATGATTATTTTTTTTAAAACCTAATGCTCTCAAATTTTGCTCTGTGTCCGTCTCAGGATTATAAAATGCACTTGCTCAATTTAGAAAGCGTCTCCTCTTTAAGAGGGATTCATATAGCTAAAAATGCACGAGTAACTTGTTAAAGAAGTCACCTCACACCTCCCCGGCTGGCATGCCAGAACTTTTTTTAAGAACTTAGAACCTGGCCGGGCGCGGTGGCTCAAGCCTGTAATCCCAGCACTTTGGGAGGCCGAGACGGGTGGATCACAAGGTCAGGAGATCGAGACCATCCTGGCTAACAGGGTGAAACCCCGTCTCTACTAAACAAAATACAAAAAACTAGCCGGGCGAGGTGGTGGGCGCCTGTAGTCCCAGCTACTCGGGAGGCTGAGGCAGGAGAATGGCGTGAACCCGGGAGGCGGAGCTTGCAGTGAGCTGAGATCCCGCCACTCTACTCCAGCTTGGGCGACAGAGCCAGACTCGGTCTCAGAACTTAGAACCTGGCATTTACATTTTAATATATTAACTTCCATGCAAATTCAAAGTCACATTTTTAGGGGGTGGATTCTTTAGATAATTTCATCCCAGAAAAAAAAATAGCAATGTATTATTTCCTTATAAATTTCCAAGAAACTGTCATTTTAAAACTTCCATTGTTTTCTCCTAGAGAAAAACAATTCTCAAAGTCAAGAAGCTCTGCCTCAGATATCATATTTTCCTCTTTTGTTGCAATGGAGTTGGAAAACAGACCCTTGCTTATGCATAAAAATCTTTCATATACATAATTATTTCTAGAATCACAGAATTTAGGGCCGAAAGCAGCTGTATGGATCACAGTGTTAATCTCCTTCATTTCCCAGATGAGCAAACTGAGGCCCAGAAAAAGGGCTTTCTCACAATCAAGCTACTATGTAAACATTGTCTGCTTTTAGGTGCCTCTGCTCAAGGAGAAAAACTCCCAATGCTTTTCATATTTCTCCTACCACTCTCGTCTTCCTACCTTCCATCATTTTATCTAGGTTTCCTTGACCTCCCCGCAAAGATCAAGTCTTCCACATGGACCAACAACATCATCTGGGGCCTGGCCATCAGAACACCACCCTCCACACAGCTGTGGAAATTCTTCCAGTCCAAAGTGCATTCCTTGGCAAGTCAGCCAGGAGGGACGCTCCAAGGTGAAATCTGTCTCCTTCTCTTTCAGCAGACACAGTCTCAGGGTGAGGTACAAACGTGTTTATTTCTTTTTGTTCATACACCCATTTGTGAAACTGCAAAAACCTAAACTTGGACCCCACTGAAGTGAGCAAGATACTGCACAGGATCTATGACACCAGAGGCCAGGAAGGACACAAGAGAGTCAGGTCCATGGAGTCCCGAGGCGTCGGCATGTACATACTGTAAGTCTGCTGCAAAGACACATGGCCGATGCCTTCATTTGTGTGAAATCCCCCTAGCATCCACAGTGGGGCTGTGGCACATGTTTCCCTACCCTGCCCATCAAAGGCAGGCTCACATCCTCTCTTCACCACACGTCATATGACCCCAATGCATTTATTTGCATGCTCACCTCATTTATTTATTTATGTTCACTGTCTCCTCCCTCCTTCCACTCTTCCCCGCTCTCACCACAAGAGTTCTCTGCAATTCGCTCATGTTTTCATCGTAGCTCATACCAGCTTTGCCTTCTTCATGATGGTAAAGTAGTAGCTACCAGCAGCAGAAACTAGGGCTTTATGATTCCTCAAAGAGAGCCGTTTCTCACAGAAGTCCTGAGTTTCTTTTTTTCTTTTTTTTTGTTTGTCACCCAGGCTAAAGTGCAGTGGTACCATCTTGGCTCACTGCAACCTCCGCCCCCCTGGTTCAAGCGATTCTCCTGCCTCAGCCTCCTGAGTAGCTGGGATTATAGGTGCCCGCCACCACGCCTGGCTAATTTTTGTATTTTTAGTAGAGATGGGGTTTCACCATGTTGGTCAGGCTGGTCTTGAACTCCTGACCTTGTGATCCCCCCCACCCCCGCTTGGCCTCCTGAAGTGCTGGGATTACAGGCATGAGCCACCGCACCTGGCCCCTGATTTTCATGCTACCCAAGCAACTCTGAGCCAATCCCTGTAGCCAGAGGAAAGCTATGGGCTGTGTCTTAGTCCATTTGGGGTGCTATAGCAAAATACCATAGACTGGGTAGCTTCTAAACCACAGAAATCCCTTGCTGTCAGTTCTGGAGCCTGAAGAGTCCAAGATCAATGGTCCAGGAAATGTGGTGTCCGGTGAGGGCCCATTTACATGGCGGGAAGGCCAATGGGGTCTCTCTCAGGCCTCTTTAACGAGTGATCTAATCCCATTCATGAGGGCTCTACCCTTGTGATTTCATCACCTCCCAAAGCTCTCACCTGTTAATCCTATCACCTTATGGGGTAGGATTTCAACATGAATTTTGGGAGGACACAAACAGTTAGACCATAGCAGCCTGTTTGACTAATCCAAATGATATGGGATTTTCCTAGATGTGCTTATTCCAAGCAGGGCTTACCCTGGAACTCCAAACAGAATGCTAGGCAGCCACAAAAAGCAGGAAGACCTTTCCTCCAAAGGAGAGGAAGCAGAAAGGAAGTGGATACCAAATGTGCCACCAGTGAATGTCCATAGCTACCAGCCAACCCCAATCTGTTTCCAAACCACCACTGACTCCTGAGTCCCAAACGGGCTGCACACATTTCTGGCCAGATTATTATTAGTCTATGTACACGCAGATTGTACTTTAAATAACATAACTTATTTAGAAATGAAGAACTGATTTTATGAGAGACTTCTGTGATCGCCTGAAAATATGGTTGCAAAATTCTACTTTGAATGGCTCGATCCATCTGTAGCGAGAGTTGTACATCATCTCCAAAGAACTTTCCCCAAATCTCCAAAGAACTTTCCCCAAACCTTAAACCACTGCTTCATTAGGGCAAATGAGAAGCGTGATCCTATGGCTAAATGGCTTTCTGCAGCATCCAAAATGCCTCTTTGACTCTGAGTCATTAAAAAGTTGGTCTTGATTTAGAGAATTGCTTTTCAGGGAGGAAGAAACTTTTGGCTGCATTCCTTCATGAAAGAGATGGATCAAGATGTATCTGGACGATGTGTTCAGATAAAAAAAAAATTAGACTGGCTTGTGTGTTTGGGGGAAAAAATGAAACCCTGAGTTTTAGAAAGTTTAATTGAGGGCTATAAGTTTTCCAGATTCACACGGTTTTTAAATTTTTTGTAAATAATTTGTAGATTTATTTGTCTACTAGATTTTGGTAGAGTTTTTACAGAAATAAAAGATCACTATTGTTTTCTGACAACAAAAGTGTATAAATGTATTGAATGAGGATATGTATAATTCAATATAAATGTATTGAATCAGGATATAAATATTTAATAGGCTTTATGTGTTTAATGCTATACTAGTCCTAAAGGAAGTAAGGATATAGGCCAACTGAGTAGAACAGAAACAAGGGTTTTAGGAAGATGGACCTCAGAAGATGGACTTCTCATTTTTTTGTTACCCCCTACCCCTTTACTTTCTCTCCCTATGCTATGAGTTGAATTTTGTTCCCCAAAAATCGAAAATTAGCCAGGCATGGTGGCACATGCCTGTAATCCCAACTTTAAAAGATTTTGATCATTTTTTAAAATAATTGGAACAGTAAGGCTGAAAGAACTCACTTACCCTGTGCTACTGCAGGTGAGGAAACCAAAATCCAGAATGGTGAAAAGACTTGCCTCAGCTCCCTAATGCTCAGCTCAAAACTCTCATCATCCTAACACAGCCTTCTTCTGGGAGGTGTCTTCTCGGGAAACTACCATCTCAAGTAAGCTATTCAGTACTCCTGGGTCAACCTCACTCAAAGGTTTGAGGTATTGTTTTTCCAACATACTGGGCTTGTATTTTACAAGTGCATTCACAGAAACACAAAGGATTCATCAGGGAAAGAAGTTCGAACTCTGAGCCTCAATTTAATTTTATACATGCCACATGAAGATTTTCTAATATTAAATGTTTCTCCCACAGTTATATTTTCCTCCTTTACAAGCCCTGATCCCTGTATTTTGACAAATGGATATAACCGCCATACTAGTCCTAAAGGAAAACTAGGGGAAATTTCAAGGGCCAACGTGAGAACTTTCTCACGCTAGCAGTTTGCCCTGGGATTCCCAGCACTGAGACACAAAAGCAGTCCTGAAGCAGGTGGCTAGAGCTCGGCTTCTGGCAGATGGTCGGATCAGCGAGGACGGGGAGGAAGGGGACTCTAAGGCAAGATCTCTGGACACGTGAGGCTCATTGTGTGCTGGGCAAGAAGCCGAAGAGGCAAGATGTGTATCCTGTTGGGGAGTACAAGAAGGTCAGGGCTGTGACCTTGTGTGCACAGCAGACCTAGGTGAGGAGGGCGGGGGGCGCTGAGGAGGAATGGTGAGCAGGATCCATCATGACCACCAAGGCATAAAGTAGGGGTGAGGGTGGAGGGCAGTCTCCAGGAATGGAGCAGAGAATTAGGTAGAAGTTCAGAAGGTCAAGAGTCTTTGAAGCAGGAAGTTTATACCAAAAGTTTATGGAGGAAGTAAGGATACAGACCACTGAGTAGAGCAGAAACAGGGGTTTTAGGAAGATGAACCTCAGAAGATGGACTTCTCACCTTTTGTTACCCCCACTCCTTTCCTTTCTCTCCCTATGCTATGAGTTGAATTGTGTCCCCCCTCCAAAAAAATATATGTTGAAGTCTTAACTCCCAGCACCTCAAAAAAGTGACCTTATTTGGAAATGAGGTTGTTGCAGATGCAATAATTAGTTAAGACGTGGTCATACTGGAGTAGGATGGGCCTTTAATCTAATACAACTGGTGTCCTTATAAGAAAAGTGACATTTGGGCCAGGCACCGTGGCTCACGCCTGTAATCCCAGTACTTTGGGAGGCCAAGGTGATCGCTTGAGGTCAGGAGTTCAAGACCAGCCTGGCCAACATGCCAAAAACCCCATCTTTACTAAAAATATAAAAATTAGCCGGGCATGGCAACACATGCCTGTAATCCCAGCTACTTGGGAGGCTGAGGTGGGAGAATCACTTAAACCCAGGAGGTGGAGGTTGCAGTGAGCCGAGATCATGCCACTGCATTGTACCCTGGGCAGCAAAGTGAGACTCCATGTCAAAAAATAATAATAATAATAAAATAAAAAAGAGTGACATTTGTACACAGACACCTACAGGGAGGAGAATGCTACAGATACAGACACAGAGGAAAGACAGCCACAAGAAGATGCAGGCAAAAACTGGAGTTTGCTGACACAAGCCAAGGACTGCCTGGGGCTACTAGAAGCTGGAAGTGGGTAAGGAAGGGTCCTAGAGACTTCAGAAGGAGCCCGGCCTTGCTAATGCCCTGAATTTAGACTTCTGCCCTTCAGAACTGTGAGACAATACATTTTTGTTGTTTTACAGCACCCAGATTGTGGTAATATGCACTCTTTTTATAATTTTCAACCTTAACCAATTAAAGAAAAGAGAAATAAAACAAAGATATTTCCAACTAGTTTTTAAGTTAGTCAAGGTCTACCCAGATATTGGCTGTCCCCAGGGCAGGCTCTGACTTTGCCTCCCATCAACTTTGGTGCAGGATCATCTTTGGGGTGAAGAGAGGAGGGAGATCTCAAGATCAATTTTTCTGAAGAAATCTTCTTCACCAAAATCTTTTCTTGTCCATGCTCTTAATCCTTTGGATTAAGGAGGCAACCTCCGCCTCCTGGGTTCAAGTGACTCTCCCACCTCAGCCTCCCAAGTAGCTGGGATTACAGGCATGCACCACCATGCTCAGCTAATTCTTGTATTTTTAGTAGAGATTGGGTTTCTATTCTTCAAGCAGTTGAGAGAGTCTCAGTGTTTCAGAGCAAGTTTCTCAGAAATTCCTGATGACTATCTGCATGTGGAGATTTGGCACCTCCATTTGAAAGTTCATATTTGTTGTATCTTGGTGCTTAAACAAGACTTTGTTTTAACAACTGCTGAAAAATTAAAAAGCAACAGAGGCTTGCAAATATGATCAAGGAATGAGAATCTCTTTTTAAAGATTAAGAGATATTTAAAAGAATCAAATACAATTTCTAGAAATAAAATGTGTAAGAGCTGGGGTTTAAAATAGGATAGATGTGTGATGAGGTAAGGTTTGACTGCCACAGAAAGAGGTCTAACAATCATTCAACAGGTTAAAGAAGATGATGGTTTAATTCTCTCTTTTTTTTATTTTTTGAGACGGAGTTTTGCTCTTGTTGCCCAGGCTGGAGTGCAGTGGCGCGATCTCCAGCTCACCGCGATCTCCGGCTCACCACAACCTCCGCCTCCTGGGTTCAAGCAATTCTCCTGCCTCAGCCTCCCCAGCAGCTGGGATTACAGGCATGTGCCACCACACCCAGCTAATTTTCTATTTTTAGTAGAGACAGTTTCTCCATGTTGGTCAGGCTGGTCTTGAACTCCCAACCTCAGGTGATCTGCCCACCTCGGCCTTCCAAAGTGCTGGGATTACAGGCGTGAGCCACCGCGCCCGGCGGTTTAATTCTCTCTCATGTAAAGTCTGAGGTGAACATCGCAGCAGGCAGACTGCTCTGCTCTGGGTGGTCACTGAGGGATGCAAGTTCCTTCCTTCTTGTTTCTCAACTATCCCCTAGGACATTAATCTCAGCTGGTCACAGGCACAGGTGATAAGATAGTTTTTATTTTTCAATCCTTTGAGCAATTCCTTTTTAAAAACGCAATAAAATGAATTACCAGAAAAATGACAACATTTGGGTATCGTGACAACGTTGAATTACTGCCATGTTTCTGAGTGCTTTTCTTTCCATTTTCCAACGTATCCCATTGCAAACCAGTGGCAGTTTAAGGACTCGCTGTGTTCTGTAGACAACTTTAGGATAGCATTATTCTAGCTCGCAAGAAGGAGAAAGGCTATAGAGGAGATGTAGCTGCTCTGTTGACATGGCCCACATTACTTCCAGTCACATTCTATTGAAGTGTTAGTTACCGGGCCACATCCAACTGCAAAGGTGTCTGAGAAATGTCACCTAGCTGAGTATTCAGGTGTCCAACTATAATATCATTAATACAAAAGAAGGAGATAATGGACTGCTGTGTTCAGCAGGTTGTCTCCATCACAAATAGATCTCAAAGCATATTGGACAGAGTGCATCAGAATAGTAATAACTTAAAGGCTGGAAACAAGAAAATTATTCAGAAGTTCCTCCAGAGACAAACAAACAGAAATACAAAAGAGATGAGTCCTGAGGAGGTCAGTAGATTGTATCTTAGTCTATTCCAGCTGTTATAACAAACATGTCATAGACTAGGTGGCTTATCAACAATAGAAATTTATTTCTTATAGTTCTGGAGGCTGGAAAGTCAAAGATCAAGGTACTGGTATGTTTGGCTCTTGGGGAGGGCCCACTTCTTGATGTATAGATGACTGTCTTTTTGCCACATTTTCACGTGATGGAAGAGGCAAGGGAGTTATCTGGGGTCTTTTTTTTTTTTTTTTTTTTTTTTCTTTTTTTGAAATGAAGTCTCACTCCGTCACCCAGGCTGAAGTGCAGTGGCCCGATCTCGGCTCATTGCAACCTCCACCTCCCAGGCTCAAGTGATTTTCCTGCCTCAGCCTCCCAAGTTGCTTGGACTACAGGCAAGTGCCACCATGCCCGGCTAATTTTTTGTATTTTTAGTAGAGACGGGGTTTCACCACATTTGCCAGGCTGATCTCTAACTCCTGACCTCAGGTGATTCGCCCACCTCAGCCTCCCAAAGTGCCAGGATCACAGGTGAACCACCATGCCTGGCCTGTAGGGGTCTCTTCTATTAGCGCACTAATCTCATTCATGAGGTTACTGTCCTTATGACCTAATCGGCCCCCAAAAGTCTCTTCTCCTAATACCCTCACACTGGGGATTAAGTTTCAACATATTAATTTTGACTAAACATTCAGTCTCTAACAGTCAGAAGGGGTAGAAACATTTAAAGCAGTACAGGTCAAGAATTTCCCTGAATTGTTGAGAGATACCAATACTCAGACTAACAAAGCACAATGAATCAATCCCAAGCCAGGCATTGTTATAGCAGCTTTATGTATTAACACATTTAATCCTCATAGCAACTCTATATGGAGGTGCTATTATTATTAGCATTTTACAGATGAGGAAGTTCAAAGCACAGAGAGGGTAAGTGACGTTCCCAATGTCACATAACTAGCGAGGAGCAGAGATAGTTTTTCAGTCTCCTAGTACAATGCTGTATAACCTCTCAAAAAAATCTTCACTGTTTTAATATAATAACAAAGGTATTGCTTTAAAAAATAAATATCTTGACCGGGCACAGTGGTTCATGCTTGTAATCCCAGCACTTTGGGAGGTTGAGGTGGGCTGATCACTTGAGGTCAAGAGTTCAAAACCAGCCTGGCCAACATGGCAAAACCCTGTCTCTACTAAAAATCCAAAGTTAGCCTTGTGTGGTGGCAGGCGCCTGTAGTCCCAGTTACTCATGAGGCTGAAGCAGGAGAATCACTTGAACCCGGGAGGCGGAGGTTGCAGTGAGCCAAGATCGTGCCACTGCACTCCAGCCTGTTTGACAGAGCGAGACTCCATCTCAAAAAAATAAAAATAAAAATAATAAATACGTGGAATGTTTTTATTTATGTCTAATTATTTACCTTAAAACTTTCCCTTGGTCAATAAATCAAAGTGTGACTCAACTCTAAATCTTTCTGGGAAATATGGCTGACTTGGTGCACATTTCTATAAATCACTCCTAGGAACCCACCAAAAATAACAAAAAATAAACCAAAGAGTATAGAAGAAAAATTGTATTAGCAATGAAACTGGGACATGACAACAGTTCCACAGCACAGACTCTGAAGACTGTAGCAGACCTTACCAGTCTTCCTCCAATCATCAGAGACACCGGAGGACTAGGAGTCACACGTGCATTGCACTTAATCTCAGCCAGAAGCCAAAGAAGCGATTCACACATGAATGTTGTTCTTGTTGATCATCATGCAGATGTCATCTTCTGTCACCCAAGAGGTGTTTCAAGAGACCTGTCTTACTCTGCATCCCAGAGAGATGGAAACACAGTACACTTTCTTTGTTCCATCTTCTCTCTGCTTCTCAGCATAATACCTCTCTGTACTCAGCCCCAGACAACAGGGAAAGTAAAGGACTCCTAGCTCCAACTCCCTTACCCAGAAGCTTTGCGATCTTAGGCAAATCACTTTGCATCACCGGACATGAGCTTCCTCATCTGTGAGTGAGAGGTTTGGTTTGCACCAGCAGCTTTCGGACCTTTCCAAGAGTTCAAATCTTCTTCTCCTTGCAAAACTTGAGACAGAAATCACATATGTAGAACCAGAAAGAAAATCAAGGCACTGTGGCTGAATCAGAGGAGGGGTGGAAGCCCCACCCATCAGACCTTCCAGTTGCATCCCATACATTGGGTATTAAAACCCTTCAGATCCTCAGAGCAGCTTGAAAACCACTAGTTTCTGTGCACTCTGACATCCTTTTCAGCTATGACAGCTAATGATTCCTTCTCAAGCCAAATGACTACATATTAGTCTCTGCTCTATTCTTTGAAAAAGAAACATTAAGGGTAGGGGGAGGAAGAGGAGGAGGAAGGGGAGGAGAGGAAGAAGGAAGAGGAAGAAGAGGAAGAGGAAGGGGAGGAGAAGGAGGAAAGAGAGGAGGAAGAGAAGAAGAAAAGAAGAGGAGGACGAGAGGGAGAGGAAGAAAGAGAAAAAGAAAAACTAGGTATTTTTTAAAAGCTACAAGTTATTTTCAGGCTTGAACCCAAACAAAATCTGACAACTGTCTTTGCTTTGAGATTAATTAACATGAGGTAACTAAACAGGACATTTATTAACAAGAATTATGTAGCCATATCCCTTTTATGCACCATCCTATTAACATGTCTTGCAAAGAAAGAGTCATTTGTGGGTCACAGATCTCACCTGGGGAACAGGCAAAGGGGAAACCGAGAACCCCATCCTTCCAGGCCCAGCAGATTGGTGATGACAGCTCTGGCTTAAACCAAACAAACATGTCAGCATCTAGTTTCTTCCACCTGAAAATTTATATCATCACTCTATGTAGGCAAATCTGAAAAGTACCAGCAAACTGGAAACATGGAACAAGAACAAAAAGCCTCTTTCATCTTGAGGGCAACAAAATAAAATGGGCTTCTTTTTTCAGACCATAAGAAAAGAATTACTCACTTTAAGCTCTCAAGCTGACATTTTCATGAGAAAACAAATTTGGACAATTTCATTTACGGCTTGCAAATACTGAATGACCTGGAGAGCTAAACAGTTATTTCCACAGACATCTGACCTCCTCTTCCCGCCCTGTAGATGTTAATTCAGCCTTGACTTTTCTCTTCCGTATATATCCCTAGGGGTGCCTTTGGCCTTGTTCTATTTATTTGGGGTGATTTGGAGAGTGAGTATTGTGTCTATCTGCCATATGTTTCTTCTCAAAGTCAGTAGCAAAGTAATTCTTACACTTAAACTGTACTGAGGGCTATTAAGATGACAATGCATTGATGTTGCAGAAAATAGCCCATTAGTTCAATCTGGAAGAAGCTATCCCTTCTCAGGGCACACCATGACGGGCCACTGATCAGCCTCCTCCCGCCAACGTGGGTGCTCCTCACCACCCGCTTGCCCACGTGCGCTGGCACCGTCCAACCCAACCCTCAGATCTTCAAACCAATCTTACCGTATTCCATCCAATCCAAGATCTCACCGATTCTAAACGTACCGTTACTTTATGTAACTTTAAGAAATAAAAATCTCTGCCAATGAAATTTTGACACCAAATTTTCTTAATGATTAATGCTCAGAATTGTTATCTTATGCTTCTCAAAAGAGTTCGTGTAGCCTTCCTTAGACATAGGACTGAATCATTTATTGCTCTTGTGCCTACATAAAAATGAAAATACATGCTGAACTCATTGATTACGGTATTTCTAAAATCTCCTCACGTTGAGAGACTGGCACTTCTGAATGGCTTTCAGCTCTGAGGCATCGGTGTCTGTCTTATTTCACATCCTCAGAGCTTTCTTTCTCTGAACCTCCAAGAGTGTTGATGATTCGGTATCTTCAGTTTCCATCTCCTCTATCGCCTTCTAGATTTTTCTTTTCTTTTCTTTTCTTTGGAGACTGAGTTTCGCTCTTGTTGCCCAGACTGAAGTGCAATGGCCTGATCTCGGTTCATCGAAACCTCCACCTCCTAGGTTCAAGCAATTCTTCTGCCTCAGCCTCCCAAGTAGCTGGGATTACAGGCATGCGCCACCACGCCCAGCTAATTTTTGTATTTTTAGTAGAGACGGGATTTCTCCATGTTGAGGTTGTTCTTGAACTCCTGACCTCAGGTGATCTGCCCACCTTGGCCTCCCAAAGTGCTGGGATTACAGGCGTGAGCCACTGTGCCTGGCCTGCCTTCTAGATTTTTTTTTCCCAAGTCCTGGACAGGCATTCTCAAATTGTTGATGTTGGCACTTTCTTGGCCTAACCAGAAGATACCAGTGGGAGTTTTTCAGATGGCAATCGAGACTGATAAGCCTCCCTCAGATGGCTCTTCAGTTGTCTAGCCATGCCATCACCAACAACAGTAGAGATCTCATGAGTCCAAGCAATGACAATATGTCACAGCTGCCACCTGACCAAAAGTGATCATGAGATGGATATCGATTCTAAGGCTATTCCAAAGTCAGAAAGGTGAAGATCTGAAGAAACATGTGCCATAACATTGAGGAACTACGGTGTGTATACTGTTTTCTCTGCAGCGTTCTTCCCCGCACTTCACGCAGTCGATAGACTACTGCCGTTCAGTTCCCAGCTCAAAGGGTGCTCTCTCTAGGAGGCCTCAGTCTATGTAGCCTCCCTTCAGAGCCTGTATCTCAGTCTGTAATTACACATTTACAAGGGTGGTTACAACACCAAGGGAGAAATAAACACCATATTAAAAGAATGAGGATGTGAATTCCTGACTGAAATTGCATGCAAATGTACAGCCATATTTGTAGTAAAGTTTTATCCAAGTATAAGGAATGGACATTATCATCACTCATTCACTCATTTATTTATTCAACAACTGTTTATTGAGCACTCTTATGTAGTGTGCATTTGTGTGGAAGAAGTAGATAATAAACAAATAAGTGTGTAATATTTAGCCCAAGCAACATAGCAAGACCCCGTCTCTAACAAAATTTTAAAAATTCGCCAAGAATGATAGTGTGTGCCTGTGATCCCAGCAAGGGGATTGCTGGAGCCGGATAGTTCAAGGCTGCAGTGAGCTGAGATCATGCCACTGCACTCCAGCCTTGGTGACAGAGGGACACTTCATCTCTAAAATATATATATTTTTAATTTATTTTAATTTATATATATACACAATATCACATCATATATATAGTGTGTGTGTGTATATATATATACACAATATGATGTGTGTGTGTATATATATATGTGTGTGTATAATACAGAGTAATGGCTTATATCTAAGAAGATAAAGCAGGAAGAGAGAATGGGGTTATAAAGGAGCTGTTGTAGATATGACTTCCAGGAAGACCTCTCGGAGGAGGTGACATTTGAACTGACCCCTAAATAAAGAGAAGAGAATTTCATGGCAGTATCTGCTGGAAAAGCATTCCAGGCAGGGTGTGAAGACAAAAGCCTGGATATGGAAGCATTTGGCATGTTTGAAGGACAGCAAGAAGGATATGTAATGGGAAGTAGTGACAATGGGTGAGAGCTCTTCCTCCTGCATCCTGAGCAAGGAAGAGGGGAGCCACAGATACCCTGAAGGCTACCTGAGAAGTACTTGGGACTGGATAAGCGGGTTGGTTGTGCTGATATGCACTCAACAGCCCTTTGACTCAACCATGCTGATTTCCTCAGTGATTTTAGGGACCACATCCCAAATAGTAAGATGAGTGAGCCTCTCTCCCCTTTCCATACCTGGCCGTTACCCACTTGAATCCCCACCTACCCAGAGTTCCTGTGGCTAAGGACATCTGTGTCTTGAGGTCCTCTTCACTGCCAGGTGCGGTGTCTCACGCCTGTAACCCCAGCACTTTGGGAAGCCAAGGTGAGCAGATCACGAGGTCAGGAGACCGAGACCATCCTGGCTAACACAGTGAAACTCCGTCTCTACTAAAAAATACCAAAAAAATGGCCGGGCGTGGCGGCGGGCGCCTGTAGTCCCAGCTACTCAGGACGCTGAGGCAGGAGAATAGCGTGAACCCGGGAGGCGCAGCTTGCAGTGA
The DNA here is from genome assembly GCF_049350105.2 of Macaca mulatta. NCBI lineage: Eukaryota > Metazoa > Chordata > Mammalia > Primates > Cercopithecidae > Macaca > Macaca mulatta. Next base: position 13,703,901 of record NC_133421.1, on the reverse strand, counting down.
GCCGAGATCGCGCCACTGCACTCCAGCCTGGGTGACAGAATGAGACTCCGTCTCAAAAAAAAAAAAAAAAAAAAAATTCCTCTTCACAATAAACATTGAACAAGAGGAGCATGTAGGGCACAATTTTTCTTTATCCCCCTTTCCCTTTCAGTCATTCCCTGCGGGACTCGTTAGCCTCCTGGCCCCGGATGAAATCTCAAGGCGACTCTGCAGACACTCATTCTTACATCTGGGTGGGAAAAGTAGGTAGCACTGACACAACGTCAAAGAGAGGAATAGGAGAATTGTTCCAGTCATCTCTAAAATCAATCTGTCATAGAGGCCTCACAGTAAGCCAATGAAAATGCCATCATATCCAGAAGAAGAATGTAGGTCCAGCCCAGACGACATCAAAGGTCTGCTCTGACTTTCAGACATGGTTGCCTGACCTAATATTTCCAATGGAAAGCCAAAAGCAGGGTTGGGCCTGCCGGACAGACCCAAGTGTAAGGTGATCAAGGAAAGCCACAAGGACTCTGCCTTGGGCGCAGACAACCATGCTTGCATCCTGGCTTATGTGTTCTTTCAGTTTTCAAATCATTCTAAACAAACCCAAATTTATATTTCTAAATTTAGCAGCCCCCAGTTTGATTCCGATCCTGTCTGGAGACTGCGTGGCCTCCTGCCAATGATTAAATTAGTCTGTGGGATATCTATTGCTGTGAACTAACCAATGGTCATGTGATATTTTTAGCAACCGTAATATAATGCTGGTAGAATTGTGCATTTTTATGACTTTGTAAAGTAATCTCTAAAATAGTTTAGAAATGGTGTCCCTTATTAACCCCACAAAGGCTACAGACATCTGCAATAATACAGAGAGACTCTTGATTCCTGAGACTGGCAAGATCAGAGGGCATCTGTGTGTCAAGTCCCTCCAACAGACACCACGCTCAGGCCGTGTGGGGCAGGGTCTCTTCTTTCTCTGATAAGCTATTTCTTTTGTCATGCTAGAAAAAGAGGTAAGAAAGAAGTAGGGAAGGTCGAGTGCGGTGGCTCATGCTTGTAAGCCCAGCACTTTGTGAGGCTGAGGCAGGCAGATCACTTGAGGTCAGGAGTTCAAGACCAGCCTGGCCAACATGGTGGAACCCCGTCTCTACTAAAAATAAAAAATTAGCTGTGCGCGGTGGTGCGTGCCTGTAATCCCAGCTACTCAGGAGGCTGAGGCAGAAGAATCGCTTGAACCCGGGAGGCAAAGACTGCAGTGAGCAGAGATTATGCCACTGCACTCCAGCCTGGGCAACAAGAGCGAAACTCCGTCTGAAAAAAAGAAAAAGAAAAGAAAAGAAAGAAATAGGGAAAGCAGGTGAGAGCTCTTCTTAAACTAGCCATGTCTGCAATCCCGACCGGCCCACTTACTGCACTAAATGCATTGCTCAGGACCCCCACACGCCCTAGCCCTGCTGCACTAATTCCCACTCCCAGAGCGCATCAACATGTTCCCATGGCTGTGGTTTCACTCCCACAATCGCTTCTGCCCAGAAGCTTTCTGCAGCGTCTCTGCCTACAGAGCCACCCTTTAAGGCCCGGGTCAAATCATGCATTTTCCGAGAAGTCTTCTCACACCATCCCAGGCAGAATTCACCTATTGCTGGTCTTTATATAATGCCTATAATGATAGAGAAGAAATGTTCTCTCCTTTTTTTTTTTTTGAGACGGAGTTTCACTCTTGTTGCCCAGGCTAGAGTGCAATGGCACAATCTTGGCTCACCGCAACCTCCGCTTCCTGGATTCAAGTGATTCTCCTGCCTCAGCCTCCCAAGTAGCTGGGATTACAGGCATGCGCCACCACGCCCGGCTAATTTTGTATTTTTAGTAGAGACAGGGTTTCTCCATATTGGTCAGGCTGGTCTTGAACTCCCAACCTCAGGTGATCTGCCCGCCTCGGCCTCCCAAAGTGCTGGGATTACAGGCATAAGCCACCATGCCCGGCCGAAATCTCATCTTTTAAAGTGCTGTATGCCAGTCATTTGAAGCAAGGAAAATCTGACAAATTGTCACAGCCTAAGAGGAACCTAAGGGGACAAGGCAATTCAATCTAATATGGTATCCTGGATGGGAACCAGAAACAGAAAAGGGACAATAGATAAAAGCTGAGGAAATCTGAGTAGAGGATGGACCTTGCCTAATAGTAATGTATCAATAGCAGTTCATTCATTGTAACACATGTACCACACCAGTGTAAGATGTTCATAATGGGGGAACTGGATGTGGGGGATATGGGGACTCCCTGCACTATCGTCACAATTTTTCTGTAAATCTAAAGCTGCTCTAAAAGAAAATGCTTACTAAAAATAAAAAAAATTTTTAAAAATGGGAGGCCAAGGTGGGCGGATCACACAGTCAAGAGATCAAGATCATCCTGACCAGCATGGTGAAACCCCATCTCTACTAAAAAAAAAAAAATTAGCTGGGCGTGGTGGGGCGCTCCTGTAATCCCAGCTACTCAGGAGGTTGAGGCAGCAGAATCGCTTGAACGCAGGAGGCAGAGGTTGCAGTGAGCCGAGATCGCGCCACTGCACTCCAGCCTGGCAACAGAGCGAGACTCCGTCTGAAAAAGAAAAAAAAAAAAAAACAACACACCTCTGCCAGCCAGCCTACTGTGTCACTGTTACAGAAGAACAGAAAGGACCACCACAGTTAAACTTGCTAAAAATTAGAAAATCAACAGACAGTCATTGCCAACCTCATCTGCCCCAGGAGAGTATAGAGAAAAGCCCAGAGCATTGGGAACAGTTCCCCGGGGGCAAACCCTTCTTGTTCATCCTGGCTCCAAGTGCATTAGGGGCCCAGACCTCCTCGAATATGTGAAAATGAAGATACCATACAAAGGCAGACACTGAAGGATGTGTGACACTAGAGTCATGTGCAAGGCCTTTCTGAACAGAGAATAAAATGACATTGATACCAAAAAAAAAAAAAATACTATACCAAAAAAAAAAAAAACAACTATACAAACCTTTAAGGAAAGTAATATTCTAATATCTATTACATTTAAAAATACTTATGCCCTTGACAAAGCAGTTTCATTTGGGGACTCAGCTTTTAAAAACTGGTAGTATAGGGCTAACTGTGGTGGCTCCCGCCTGTAATCCCAGCACTTTGGGAGGCTGAGGCAGGAGGATCCCTTGAGGCCAAAGAGTTAAAGACCAGCTGGGGAAACATGACAAAATTCCATCTCTACAAAAAATACAAAAATTAGCAAGGCATGGTGATACACGCCTGTAATCCCAGCTACTTAGGAGGCTGAGGTGGGAGGTCACTTGAGCCCAAGGAGGTCAAGACTACAGCGAGCCATGATTATACTACTGCTCTCCAGCCTGGGCAACAGAACAAGACCCTATCTCAAAGAAAAATAACAACAACAACAACTAATAGTAGCAAGCCAGGCATGTGGCTCATGCCTGTAATACCAGCATTTTGGGAGGCCAAGGCAGGAGGATCACTTGAGGTCAGGAATTCAAGACCAGCCCAGACAGCAAAGGGAGGCCTCATCTTTGCAAACAATTTTTTTAAATTAGCCAGATGTGGTGGTGCACACCTGTAGCCCTAGCTACTCGGGAGGCTGAGGTGGGATGATGATAGATTGAGCCCAGGAGTTTGAGGCTGCAGTGAGCTATGATCACATCACTGTACTCCAGCCTGGGCAACAGAGTGATTAAAAAAATAAAATAAAATAAAATAAAATAAAATAAAATAACTAAGTAGCAGAACCTGAGAACATGCAAACAAGGATCATTGAAGGGGCTCAGATGGAAACAATAGATCATCAAAGAAAATGTCCACTAGTTGTGGTATAGGCAAGTTACAAAATCGCACTGCAGACAAGAAAAAAACAATCGACTTTTAAACTGAAAGGGATGTTTCTGATGTCTCAAGTGAGAAAATTAAATCATATAGCCATGTAAATGGAACGAGTTTTGTCAACACAAATAATTACTGATCACTGGGGTAGCGGTAAATGAGAAGTAAATGCCTAATAGGTACAGGGTTTCTTTTGGGGGTGAGGAAAATGTTCTGGAATTTGACAATGAGGCACAACATTGTGAATGTACTAAAAGCCACTGAATTGCACACATTAAAATGGGTAAAATGTTGAATTTTATGTTATGTATATTTTACCTCAATCAAAAAAAAACTAGTGACTAATTAATGTCTTAGTCCATTCAAGCTGCTATCACCAAATAGCATAAATTGGGTGGCTGATAAACAATAGAAATTTCTTACAGTTCTGGAGGCTGGGAAGTCCAACCTCAAGTTGCTGGCAGATTTATTGTCTGGTGAGGGCCTGTTTCCTGATTCACGGGTGATAGTTTCCTACTGAGTCCTCACATGACAGAAGAGGCAAGGGAGTTCTCTGGGGTCTCTTTTATAAAAGCACTAACTCCATCCATGAGGGCTCTGCTCTCATGACCTAATACCTCCCAAAGGCCACACCTCCTAATACCATCACATTGGGGTTTAGGTTTCAACATGTGAAGTTGAGGGCACACAACGATAGCAACTGGTAAATCCTATGTCTGTGTATATTTTCCAAGCGCTTCTCTTAGCATTCCTTTGCAGAGAATGAGTTTCTCGGTAAAAAAAGACACTTGGTATTGACGAGGGGTCTACAGAAGGAGAAAGAACCTCCCAGTCCTGTTTGGAACCCCAGGTTTCTATGGGAGAAAATGAATCTGCCAAAGGAAAATGGCGGGAGTCGGGGAGAGGCCTAGGTGGAGGCTGGAAGAGGTTCAGCCTCACGGCTGGGGCTGGGAGGGGTGATTAGGGAGAAACCTGTAGAACTGGCATGTTTTAGGTAAACCCTAAGAGCTCAGAGTGTTACCCCCTCCACCATCACATCCCACAGCTCCAGCAAAGCATCAGACATACTCAGTGACACTCAGCAATGCCTGCTTAGAGTGTTTAATTTTCAAGTGGAGGCCAAGGAAGGAGATGAGCTTTATGTGGAAATCCAGATGCAGCCAAAACCAAGAGAGCCCATGAGGCTCAGAGGGCAACCTTCAGTGGGTTGACTTCTTTACAAGCTATGTCCTTTCGTACCTCGGTTTATTGAGGGCACACCTGCTCCTAGAGGATAAGGTTAGGATCTCGTTCATCTTTAGGGACTCCACAGCACTTAATACAATGCCAGGCATACAGTAGGTGTTCAATAAACATTTATTGAATTGAATTGAATAAAAAGGGAGATTTTCTTTTTTTTTTTTTTTTCTTTTTTTTTTTTTGTTTTTTTTGTTTTTTGAGACGGAGTCTCGCTCTGTCGCCCAGGCTGGAGTGCAGTGGCGCGATCTCGGCTCACTGCAAGCTCCGCCTCCCGGGTTTACGCCATTCTCCTGCCTCAGCCTCCTGAGTAGCTGGGACTACAGGCGCCCGCCACCGCGCCCGGCTAATTTTTTGTATTTTTAGTAGAGACGGGGTTTCACCGTGGTCTCGATCTCCTGACCTTGTGATCCGCCCGCCTCGGCCTCCCAAAGTGCTGGGATTACAGGCGTGAGCCACCGCGCCCGGCCAAGGGAGATTTTCTTTTTCCGTTCTTTCTTATCGAGAGAGAAGTCCCCAGTTTCCTGATACTGACAAGGTTAACGCTCATCCTCAACATCCAAAGGACTGTCAGGCCTCTGTCCAGTCTTCTCTGTCACTCTCCTGCATCAGGGCTTTTCTCTGTGCCGCCCTGCCATGCAAGACCAGGCACACAGGCACCTAACACAGGCTTACACCCAGTACTCCAATCTGTGGAGATTCTATTCAGGCCACAAGCCAGGATGTGAGAATAAACTGTCAGTGCCCCCCATGAGCAACACAGAATCCGTTGAACATTTTCCAGGCCAGAGTCAACTCCTACCTTCTGGTTCCTTGTGCACCATTTGTAGATTTGCTCTCTGCATCCGCTCTGCTGCCCTGAGACAGAGGCTGCAATTCATACACATGAGTAGATCACATATTTGGCCCCGAACCACCTGGAACAAGTTTAAAGTCAAGGTAACAGCCTCTGACATCTGCTTAGCTCTGTACAGCTTACTGAATTCTTTTATGGGCAGTATTATTTTGACTTCACAATAACCCTAAGAGGTATGCAGGGCAGGTTTTATTAGCCCCACGCCATGGATGATCCAACTGAAGATCAGAAAGTTGGAGCTACAGCAAGCAATGGGGTTCCCACTCCAAATCTAAATCCTAGGGATAGTTTTGTAAGTTAAGTCAACCTTTTTGGGAACAGAATCTACCAGGTTAAGCCAACGTGTTTGTTCATTCATTTAATCATTTGTCTGTGTTTTAATCCTTGTATTCCTCCCGTCTGGCACACTGTTTAACACATTACTAAGCCTCACTAAATGTTTTCGAATTAGTCAAGGGTACATTTCCTTCTGTAACAAAAGAGCCCATCATCAAGCTGCAATGAGAAACAGGTAAATAATCACAATTTGCTGTGATAAATTATTATTATATTTACTGACTCCATTAACACTTGTTGAGCACTTACTGTATGCCAGGAGCTAGGGAGAGATGGAGAGGCAGTTGCAGTACTGAATTTAACCGGGCCGTGAGAGTTGGACTGCCTGGATCAAATCCCAGCTTTGTGATTTTAGCTTTGGAACTTGCACAAATTACTTCACGTTGCAGAGCTTCAGTTCTTTCCTCTGTAAAATGGAAATAATAGAACGTATTTCACAGGCTAGTTGTGAGCATTATGATAGTTAATAGATGTAAAAGTTTTGGAGCAGTGCTAGGTAGGTGGTAGGTCCTCGGTAAATGTTAGCTATTATGACACCAGTTATTACTATGAGGAAGCAGTGATGTCAAAGGCACGGTCTACAGCTAGAGGGAAAGGCAGATTCTTTCATTGCAAATTTAAAGTAAAATCTATCATTTAAAAAATAATTACAATCCACAGACATATATATGACCAGTTGATTTTTGAGGGATGCAAGAAGAATTTGATGGGAAAGTGAGAACATTTTCACAAATGTGTTGGAACAACAGATATCCACATACAAAAACGCAAAACAAAACAAACGAAAAAAACCTACTTTAATCCACATTATATGCAAAATTTAACTCATAATAAACCACAGACCTAAATACAAAAGCTAAAATCGGCCGGGCGCGGTGGCTCAAGCCTGTAATCCCAGCACTTTGGGAGGCCGAGACGGGCGGATCACGAGGTCAGGAGATCGAGACCATCCTGGCTAACACGGTGAAACCCCGTCTCTACCAAAAATACAAAAAAACTAGCCGGGCAAGGTGGCGAGTGCCTATAGTCCCAGCTACAAGGGAGGCTGAGGCAGGAAAATGGCGTGAACCCGGGAGGCGGAGCTTGCAGTGAGCTGAGATCCGGCCACTGCACTCCAGCCTGGGCTACAGAGCGAGACTCCGCCTCAAAAAATAAAATAAAATTAAATTAAATTAAAAAAGCTAAAATCACAAAACTTTATCCCAAAACATTCCCTCACATCCTTTTATAGTCAATCCTCTTCCCCCAGCCTGAACTCCAGACGGCTAATTATCTGCTTGCTTGCTGTCACCACAGCTTTGCTTGTTTTTTAAGAATGTCACATGAAGTAAATCACACAAGACTTAGTCTTTTGTATCTGGCTTCTTTCCTTAGCATAATGCCTTTGACATCCATCCATGTTTTTGCATGTTTCAAGGCTTGTTCATTTTTACTGCTGAGTGGGATTCCGTGGTATGGATATACCACAATTGCTTATCCATTCACATTCTGATAAACACCCATATTATTGTAGGTTTTGGCAGTTATGTGAAAAGCTGCTGTGAACACTGAGGTACAGCCCCTTGAGTGGGCATGTTTACTTTTCACTTGAGTAAAAATCTATTCATAAGGTAGGAAAATGTTTACCTTTACAAGAAACTACCAAACTGTTTTCCAAAGTGGTCATCAAATTTTGAATTCCCCCAGTCTCTAAGACAAATTGCGGGGAAAGTGAGGACATGCAGACTCCTGACCTGGCCTCTGACCTGCTGACAAGACACACGTATGGAACAGACCAAGAAAAAGAGCAATCTTTACTTCTAAAATAGGACTTTAGGAAGACAGAGGCAGAACTGTCCAAGCCCAAACCTAAGGCAGGGCCTCATGTTGGCCTAGTCTCAAAACCTCTTAAATGCAAAAGAAGACTATTTTCTTACCCTCCACGCTCACATTCTTCATTTGTGGGCTCACCCTTTGGCAGAGAGAGTTGCAAATATTTAGGAAACAAGAAATTGGGGACTGTTGTATATACATAAAGACCAAGGGCCCTCCTCTTGAATTGTTTTCATTATAGGTGAGGATTTGATTCGTACTCACCTCATTTGTTTAAACTCATCAGGAGCTGAAGTCACAGTGAAATCCAATAGTTTGCTGAAATGCTAAAGGAGGTACAAAGAGCAGTGAAGCCCCCTGTGAAAATGCCTCCTGGCAAGTCCTGCATTGACCACATCAGCCTCAGGGCCACTCAGACCCAGGCACACAGGTTGTTAAGCTCAACAGAGCAAAGAGGGTGGTGTGAGCTAGACAGGGCTCCAGGTAGCAAAGGGAGCATGGCAAACCTGAAGGTCTACTTAGTTGCTACTCATGGTTATAGACTGTTGCAGCAAATGGCTACAGGGTCAGAGTATGAACAAGGGGCAAGGGATTCCAAACTATTAATATATACTTCAGAGCCCCAAGACTCCCCTCATTGGACATGAGGGAAGATGAGGTTCCCTGCTCTCTTTCCCTTCAACGAGAGCAGCTCTGCTTTCAAGTATTTTATGTATTCGGGTTTGCATAAAATTTTGCTTTTTCTTTTTTTGTAAAGGCATTTTCTTGAAAAAAAAAAAAAAACTTGAAAATTACTAGATCAGAGCCAGATCCAAAAATCAAACCTCTACAGGGGCAGGTTGGTAATCTAAATGAGTGAAGCAGGCTGAGGAACGTACAAAAGGGAGTGGTGGGGACTGTGGCAAACTGGCACGGGAATGCTTCCTCTCAAAGGTAGCTAGTAATCAACTCCAGCAGGTTGTTGCTCTGAGAAAATCAGAATCCAGGGCTGTCAGATCTGCTGATTTTCAGGAGAAGCCAGAAAAACAGATTTTGTTATGTAAAATCTCTCAATTATTAAATGTCATCAACCAATGCAGCTTATTTTAGAATATTCTAAAATAATGCACAAAAATGCACATCAATGACCTGGATTTGGCTTCTAGGTCACCAACTAGCTCTGGTCTGGAAAAATATTACAAATGATAATACCTTTCCATTATTTGGGTTCCCACCTTCCATGAAGGTAGGAACTATTTCCTTTTATTTTCCTTTAATCATTAAATCCCCAGTACTTAGCCAAGGGCCTGGCATATTTGGTGTGTAAATATTTCTTGAATGACTAACTGGGTCACTTTTTTCTGGCTCTCTCTGCACCAAGATAAGACTCAGATCCCAAACAAATCTCCCATCTTGCTCTAATATTCCGGGGCGACAGACCTGTTCCTTCAGAGACAGCTAGTGCTCAGAAGGCAGAGTGAAGCTGGAAGGACACAGATGTGGGAACAGATCATTCCTGGGTGGGTATTCTTTACACATGTGCATCTTTCTAGATATTGGCAAATATATATATATAAAATATACATAATATATATTATATATTATATATTTTTATATATTATATATTATATACATAATATATATTATATATTTATATATATATATTATATATATCATATATATGTTTTGTTTTTTTTTTTTTAAGATGGAGTCTCGCTCTGTCACCCAGGCTCGAGTGCAATGGCATGATCTTGGCTCACTGCAACCTCTACCTCACGGGTTCAAGCGATTCTCCTGCCTCAGCCTCCTGAGTAGTTGGGATTACAGGCGACTGCTACCACACCTGGCTAATTTTTTTATTTTTAGTAGAGACAGGGTTTCACCACGTTGGTCATCCTGATTTTGAACTTCTGACCTCGTGATCCGCCCACCTCAGCCTCCTAAAGTGCTGGGATTACAGGCGTGAGCCACTGCGCCGGGCCTGGCAAATAATTTTTAAAAGACAGGCTGAAGCTCTGCTGGTCAAAGGCACCCCTCTTCAGTTCCCAGGCATTTTTGGGAAAAAGTAACGTGGTTTCTGCCACTGATGCAGGGCAAGCAAGCTCCAAATTGGGGCTTAGCCCAGGAGAGTTCTTGGCTTCACTCAGGAAAAATTTAAGAGTAAGCCAGTGGTAGAAGCTTTATTGAGGTAGCAGGGTCACAGCTCCTTCACTGTTCTTGCAGATCAGGGCTACCCCTTAGGCAGTGTGAGGGGTTAGCAGCTCAGAGGCAGTTTTGCAGTCATATATATACATTTGTGTGTGTGTGTGTGTGTGTGTGTGTGTGTGTGTGTGTGTGTGTGTCAGACAGAGTCTCACTCTGTCACCCAGGCTGGAGTGCAATGGCGCGATCTCTGCTCACTGCAACCTCCGTCTCCCGGGTTCAACCAATTCTCCTGCCTCAGCCTCTCAAGTAGCTGAAATTACAGGCACCTGCCACCATGCCTAGCTAATTTTTGCATTTTTAGTAGAGATGGGGTTTCGCCATGTTGGCCAGGCTGGTCTCAAACTCCTGACCTCATGTGATCCACCCGCTTCCACCTCCCAAAGTGCTGGGATTCTAGGCGTGAGCCACCGCACCTGGCCTGCAATCCTTTTTATACTCACTTTTAGTTATACGCAAACTCAGGGGTGGATTATGGAGACATTTCTAGAAGAGGTGGCAACCTCAGGTCATCAGGTTGTTGCCCTGGAAAGGGACAGTAACTTTCAATTATTCCCATGCAAGGGTAAATTGTCATGGCACACTGGTGGGTGTGTCTTGTGAAAAGGTGCTTGCACCCTGTCCCTGTTTTAGCTAGTCCTCAGTTTGGTCCAGTTTCCAAGCCCCACCTCCAGAGTCAGGTCCTACCTCCTGATTTGAGTCCCGCCTCCTACCTCACTATCATCATTCGTCCTTGAGGAGGATAGAAGTCTCACTGCCCTCTAAGAAGGAGACACTTGAGCACAATCTTGAATGACAGTGTAGACAGACATCAATGCAGGGTCAATTTCAGCAGGTGCTCCAAAATAGCAAACACAGGCTTTCCCTTTGACCAACTCTACAGGACTTACAAAGGAAGTAATGGAATGATTTTGTGGCCCGTAGCCCACCTTGACCTACCCAAAATCTAAAGAGTTAAAGTTGGAAAAGCTGGAGAAATTGTCTTTGAGAAGGGCTGGTTAGGTCCCTTGTTGGTGGGATATTTTCTCTTCACCCAAGTCTACTAAGAATTACAGGCACCATTCAGGGCGCTCCCCTTGCATCCCGGAGTTTGGCTAGCACAATGGACTGTCCTCAGGAACTTTCAGCCTCCCTATAATGGTGCCTGTTTCTAAACAGGAGATGCTGTCACTATGAGCCAGAAGAGGTAGACATGTCCACCCACATCTGCGGCAAAGATGCACAACTGTTTGTAATGGATCAGGTATGGGCCATGGGAGAGAGTGGACATTTGTAGAAACACTCAAGTACTGTCCCTGAAATCTGCCTGGGGAAGAATGAGGACCCCAGCCTGGGGTGGAACGCTAGACCTGGATTCCTAAGAACAGCAGCAGAAAACAGAAATGACATGTACTATAAGAAACTTTGTCAAATATTCCCAGTGCAGACCCCAAAGAGCCCACAAATGTACTCCAACAAATGGAGTCAGTTTTGCGTCTACTAACTTGCTGTGGCCAGAAGCAGTCAACTCACGTTTACGTAAATACCAGTTCCGCTAGACCTCTCCTAGCCCTCACCTATCCCCATTCCCCCACCCCCTTCTGACCTGGAAGGTCAGAAATCTCAACTAATAAGCTGTTGGTAGGGCAGGAGGAAGGAAAACACAAGATGGGAAACAGAAAAGCTTCCCACTTGCTCCCGACTCCCCATCTGATCCAATGCAGACATGCACGTACATACTCACACACTATACACACACACACGAACATGCACACATATGCACATGCACACGTATAGACACATACACATGTACACATGCATGCACACATACACACGCACACATGCACATGCATGCACACACATAGTATACACATGCCTGCATGCATACACATAGACACACACACACCTACACATAAATACACATACACACCTACACATACATACCTAGGCATACATACCTACATATACACACACACATGCACATACACACATATACACATATACACACATCCACACACACTATAACTTTGACAATAGGCATAGCTGGGGTGAAAGAGGGGACAAAACATTTTACCTTGAATAAAGTTGGGTGGCTTTTTTTCCTTAAACATTGTCTTGGGCTGGATATATTAATTACTAAAATACGAATTATCGTGTGGTTAAAAGAAATGACTGGAGGACTTTTTAGTTCCGAAGAATGTGCTAGCAGACTCCACCACCAGCGATTTCATCAAAAGGCAGACGACACATTATCCCCAGAGAGCTGAGGAGGAAAGAATAGCACTCTTCAAATAGTCGTTTTTTTGATATGTAGGAGGCAGGAAAGGACATTCCCAGCCTTGGCAATGGGAATACACAAAGGTCTAAGGTGTGAGTGAATGAAGGAAGAACAGGCAGGCTGACGTGGCCAAGCTGTGTGGAGGGGCATGGTGACAGATGGCATGGAGAAGGTGGTGGGGCCAGTTCACAGGGAAGACAGGAGATGCTTCTGAGTTCTTTAAAAAAAAAAAAATTTAATTTCCATAGGTTTCTGGGGAACAGGTGGTATTTGGTTACACGCGTAAATTCTTTAGTGGTAATTTGTGAGATTTTGGTGCACCCATCATCCAAGCAGTATACACTATACAAATACACCAAGCAATGTTTGTAATCTTTTATCCCTCACCCCCTTCCCACCCTTTCCCCGTGAGTCCCCAAAGTCTATCGTGTCATTCTCATGCCTTTGTCTCCTCATAGTTTAGCTGCCACTTATGAATGAGAACATACGATGTTTGGTTTTCCATTCCTGAGTTACTTCACTTCGAATAAAAGTCTCCAATCCCATCCAGGTTGCTGCAAATGCCATTAATTAATTCCTTTTTTATGGCTGAGTAGTATTCCTTCATATATATACCATAGTTTCTTTATCCACTCGTTGATTGATGGGCATTTGGGTTGGTTCCACATTTTTGCAATTGCGATTTGTGCTGTTATAAAAATGTGCGTGCAAGTATCTAAGTGAGTTCTTGATTCTGCCTGAGAGAGGAGGCCTCTAAGGAGGCAAGAAACAGGCTGTATTGATGCTCTCAGAAGATGAACCTCAGGATGGTGTGGACAGAGACTAACCTTTAGAGGCCATCACAGTACACAATAATACAGTGAAAAACAATGACCTGGGTTAGAACAGCTGCAGCCGGACTGGGAAGATGGATCTGAGGACCTCTCAAGCAGAATTGACAGGAACCACCCACCCTTTGGATAGGAGAAGTAGCAGAATGCGAGAAGTCAAGGATAGCAACTTCTTGGAGCTGGAGCAACAGGAAACTGAGTGATGCTAATAACCTGGATATGAAGCCGAGAAGATCTTGCATTGGTGCATTGCACAAAAGGAAAGATAAAATCAAGAAGAAGAAATCTGGAAGGAAAAATAATGAGTTCAGTTTCTAACATGTTGAATTTGAGGTGCTATTGTCAAGACAGTCTTGGGAAGACATTTGAGAAGCAGCTGGACATTCAGGTCTTGAAAGTCCAAAGAGATCAGGACTGCTGACCTGGAGTTCTGTTCTCCCAGCTCAGCGTCCTCCCCAGGTGGTAACTCTAGTATAAGGCATGCATCCACGCTCGGAAAATTGTCTCAATTATTTTTAGCACATCTTAGAGGTAGAAGAGAAAAATGGATCTCCTTTGACATTTTCATTACGTTCATTCTAAAATTATACTCTCCTGATTTCGAAGGACTTCCAGTGCCTTGTGTTGATATATAACCACATAACTTTACTCTCTGTGTATAATGCTGAATTACTTACTCCTCTTCCAGCGCTCAGTTCTGACATGGGATGTCAAACAGAAATAGAACATGCATCTCCTGCATCTGGGGGTAAAACCTTACAGAGAATTCTATGGGCTGCAATAAATAATTCCTGATCTTCCTGGAAAGGGGCTCTGTGAACAGACAGGGTAGGGTCGCTGCAGATTTACGACTGCATCCTTGAGGCAGCAGGCTATCCACAGCCCAGGGCACGGGCCTGCAGACAGGTAGGAGGTCCAAGGAAGCCACGTTGCAAAGGGACAGTTGGCCCTAGGGCTGTGACACCTGGCACCTCAAGAGCCATGGGACAGATATTTTCATTTCCTAGCCTTTGTTACTGCTGCTTCCACTGCCAGAAAAAGAACTTGAGGTTTACTGAAATGTGAGTGTGTTTTCTGACAGTCATTCAAGCCTGATACCAACGACACTGAGAAAAGCTTCTATTACGGTGAATAAAACTTCCGGCTACTCAACACGCCCAGCAGTTGGTGTCAGATGAACTGTATCCTGGGGGAAGACTGCCTCCCCATCTGCCTTCTCCTCACTCATTTTTCTCATTTTCCATTGCATTCATCTGTCTCTTGGCTTTCTTACTCTCCCTTTCTCTCTTTCTCTTTCTTTCCCTCTCTTCCCCCGCCTAATGTTGCTATGAAAACCTCCTTCTTCTACATAGTCTTGAGTAAATTTCCTTACTTCTGAGGCTCTTCGTTTTCTCATCTGCAAAATAAAGGTGTTAGATCAAGTGTTTCGCAAACTTCAATGCCTAATGATTCATCCGAAGATGTTAAAATATAGATTGTGGATTTAGTAGGCCTGGGCTAGGGCCCAGTAGTCTACATCGCTAAAAAGAACTCCCAGGTGATTGCAATGTGATCCACACTTTAAGTAGGAGAAAGAATCGTGGATGGCAAAGAATCCTCACCTGCAGTGCCATCTCCAATAGTATTGGGAGTACTAGGATGCATTTGACCTCATTGAGGGGGGGAAATGAATGTGAACCATGCATTCAAAATGAGCACGTTAAATATTTGCCCTTAATGGAATAAATCATCTAGAGCATGCTTAGAATTCAGTGCTCTAAAACATCTGTGGTTTTCTTCAACAAGGGGCACATCTCAAAACCTGTCCATGTATGAAAGACTCTGATGACCTCATTGGCTGTGTGTTAATGATGGACTATTGTTGAAAACCTTAAAAAAACAAGGAGAACGGGAATAAAAAAGGTAAAGGTCAACAAGGCATAGGACAAAGAAAATTATAGACAACTAACAAAACAAGAAGTTGGTTTATAGAAAAGGCTCATAAAGATAAAACTTTGGGAAGAATGATCAAGGGACAAAAAGAAGATGCAGAGACACACAATAGAGAATATAAGTGGAGAAATAACTATAGATACAACTGACGTTTTAATAATTTAAAGGGACATTATGAACAAGTAAACACCAACAAATGTCAAAACCCAGAAGCAATGAATGAATAATTTTAAAAGTACAAAATGCAAAAAAAAATTAATACAAATGAATAGAAAATGTATTTATACCAGTAATGCTTAAGAAATTTAGAAAGTAATAAAAAGACTTCTCTCTAAACCTCATACCCACACAAGCCAGGTCTAGGTTTTACAGGTTTGCTACCAAACTTTCAAATAAAAACTGATCATTATGTTAAACAAGTTGTCACACACACACACACACACACACACACACACACACACACACAAAGAAAACAGAAAAAGAAGAAAAGCTGTCTTACTCATATGAAAAAAGTATCACTTTGATAGCAAAACCATACAGGGGCACATCAAAGAAAGAGGATTATAGGCCAATTTTACTTATGAATATAAATGAAAATCCTAAATAAAATATTGACTACTAAAATCCAACACATATTTTAAAATAAGCCATCATAATCAGACTTTATCTCGGATATTAGAGGATGATTCGACATTAGAACATCTATAAATCTTATTCACAAAGATAAAGGAACACAGAAAACTCAGAAGATTATGTTAGTAGACAATGGAAAGCATTTTTATAAGTCAATACATTCTCATTTAAAAGTCTTATGAAACAGAGGTTTCTAAACTGATAAAGCTTACCTACAAAAACCCTATAGCAAACACACATAATGGAGGCAGTTTAGAAGACAGAAAAGAAAGCAGATATACTTGTTGTAATCACTACTTTTGCTAAGCTTTGGGAGGTCTTGTGTAATTCATTAAAATAAAAAAAAGAAAAAGTAAAAGATTGAAAAGATTGAGAAAACTTGCAATTATTTAAAGACATAATTTTTTAAATTGTTTAAAAATCTCAGCTTCCAGAAGACAGAATTCTTTTTTATTCATTTATTTTTATTTTTTTGAGACAGGGTCTCACTGTGTCGCCCAGGCAGAAGTGCAATGGCATGATCTCGGCTCACTGCAACCTCTGCCTCCTGGATTCCAGGGATTCTTGGGTCTCAGCCTCCCAAGTAGCTGGGATTATAGGCATGTACTACCATACCTAGCTATTTTGTATATTTTTAGTAGAGATGGGGTTTCACCATGTTGGTCAGGCTGGTCTTGAACTCCTGGCCTCAAGTGATCTGCCCACCTCGGCCTCCCAAAGTGCTGGGATTACAGGCATGAGCCACCATGACTGGCCCAGAATGATTGTAAAAGTTGCAATTCTTTGAACTCATTTACTTAGAAATCTCAAAGCAATCAAACTAATGAATGCTTTTTGAATTAATGAGAAAATGAATGAAGGAATGAGACGATGCAGCAAGATTTCCTGACGCAAGATCAGCACATAAACATAATAGCACTCAAGAACTACTCTGGAATGGCAATCTGAGAAACTCCACAGGACCTCCTCCCAACGAAACAACCATAATGGGTGAAATTTATAAAACGACCAACTAAAGTCTCCGGAAATAATACTAAAAACAAATGGAGAAACATTTCTTTAGAAAAAATCTGCTAAATATCAGCAAAACAGTGAGAATCTGGTATTTTAGCTGTGACTCAGCTCTTTAGAGGCCACTCCCCCTGCAGCTCAGTGTGACAAAAACTCAACTCTGGGCAGATGCCACCAGGAACAGAGCTCTTTCTCCTCCAGCTCTCAGTCCGGGGGTACAGTTTCCCTCTGGGAGAAGCATATTGCCTCTCCCAGGATGTTCTCATCCCTCTCCTCCAGCTCCATGTTTTGCAAACTCTATTAAAGGAGGATAATAGCAGAGATCAGGGGCTCCCTTCCTCCACCCAGCCCACATGTATAGGTTGAAAGCTAGACACAGCAGGCCAAAAATACTTGGTTCAGATCGCCCTTACTCAAGCTCACTTACGGAGTCAAGACTCTGTAGTGAAGGAGATGAGCCAAGAAAACCAGAGATGGCTGGGCGCGGTGGCTCACGCCTGTAATCCCAGCACTTTGGGAGGCCGAGACGGGCAGATCACGAGGTCAGGAGATCGAGACCATTCTGGCTAACCCGGTGAAACCCCGTCTCTACTAAAAAATACAAAAAACTAGCCGGGCGAGGTGGCGGGTGCCTATAGTACCAGCTACTCGGGAGGCTGAGGCAGGAGAATGGTGTGAACCCGGGAGGCGGAGCTTGCAGTGAGCTGAGATCCGGCCACTGCACTCCAGCCTGGGCAACAGAGCGAGACTCCATCTCAAAAAAAAAAAAAAAAAAAAAAACCAGAGATTACCACCCATGCCCAGAGCTATGCTCATAAAGCAGGGGTATCGCACCAAGAGAAGTGGATCATTGCCCTGCTATGGTTTGACAGTGTCCCCCAAAATTTATGCATTAGAAACTTAATCCCCAATGCAACCGTGTTGGCAGGTGGGCCTTATATGAGGTCTATAGGTCATGAGGACTTTGCCTGAATGAGTGGATTAATGTCACTATAAAAAGGACTTGTGGGAGTGGATTCTCTGTCTCTCTTCTACTCTTCTGCCATGTGAGGAACAGCATTCCTCCCCTCTAGAGGATGCAGTGTTCAGTGTGCCATCTTGGAAGCAAAAACCGGATCCTCGCCAGACACCTAACCTGCTGGCACCTTGATTTTGGACTTCCCAGCCTCAGGCACTGTGAAATACATTTCCGTTTTTTATAAATTGCCCGGCCTGTGGTATTCTGTGATAGCAGCACAAATGGACTAAGACAATCCCCAACCCCAGCTCTAGAGCAATGATGCAAAGGTTCTGCCCAGTGGGTAAGGCAGGCCATAAGAACAGAGAGCTGAACTCCATACATCAGAGGAGACTGATTTTATCTTCAGCAGAGGGTATGGAAGTTCAGGCATAAGGGCACTTGCATCATCAATAAGAAGGATTTTGTTGGTGAGCAGTTAGAGGAAGTTGGTAGCTCCAGAATAGCAATAAATAAGCAAAATAGTAGATCAGCTAGTTTACCAGAGAGAACCAGGGAAGACAGAGACAGCTAAGAAGAGCCATCCTGGGAGTAATAAGAGCCTCAAAGACTGGTTTCAAAAACTCATCCCTGCAGGGCTTGACCTTAATTGGATCAGACTGTAGAGCAATGTATGCCCAGGGGCGTTGTTGAAAACAATGGAACGATCAGCTAGCCATCGGTAGAGAACAATAGAGGCAGACCAGCCAGAAACTTACAGGAATATCAGAAAAAGAGAAAGTCAGGGAGAGCCTAAAATCACTGTCATCCCTAAAAATGAGAATGCCCAAGTCTGTGCCATTTGAGGAAAAACATGAAAGGTTTCACACTGCATGAAAAATAAACTTCACTGAACTAGTGCAACAAAGTCACTAAGCAAATAAACTATCAAATAACAACACCACAAAGCCCTTCCTGGGATGGGGGCGGGGGTAGACAGGAAATCAGTATTCGGAGTTGCTACCATATATTATCTGAAATGCCTAGTGTTCAAAAAAAAAAGAAATAACAAATAAGATTTTCAAAGATGTAAGAAAGTGTGATCCATACACAGGAATAAAAGCAACCAACAGAAACTGCCTTTAAGTGGAGGTCCAGATGCTGACTTGGTAGATACAGATTTTAAAGGATCTACTATTAATATGTTCAAATAACTAAATGAAACAGTGCTTAAATGATTAAAAGAAGATATGATAACAATGTCACATTAAATCAAAAATAGCAATTAAGATAGAACTTAATAAAGAACAAAATGGAAATTTCTGAATTAAAAACTAGAAAAACCGAAATGAAAAATTCACTGGAGGGGCTCAACTGTAGATTTCAGCTGTCAGAAGAAAGAATCAAATCAACAGAGGGAAAAAGAGGCTAGGGAAAAATAAACAAAACCTCAGAGAAAATATGAGACATTATGCACACCACACATTATGCCTAGTGATAGTACCAGAAGGAAAGAAAAGAGTGAGAGATCCAGAAAAAAAATTTGAAGATATAATAGCTGAAAACTTCCCAAATATGTTTTTTTAAATTAATATATGCTTACAAGAAGCTTACCAAACTCCAAGTGGGATAAACACAAAGATACGTAATAGTCAACATGTTCAAAGACAAAGAGAAAATTAGGAAACCTACAAGAGAAAAAAATAATTCCTTGCATACAAAGGAATTCCAATAAGATTAATAGCTGACTTCTATCAGAAACAACAGAGACCAGAAGGCAGTGAGCTGGTCATATTCAAAGTACTGAAAACAGAAACTGTCAACTAAAAGTATTATATCCAGCAAAACTATGTTTCAAAAGCAAGAGAGAGATTAAAGCATTCCAAGATAAACAAAAACTGAGAGAATTTATTGCTAGCAGACCCATCTTACAAGAAATTGTAGAGATGGTTCTTGTGAATGACACAAAATAATTATTCAAATTCACAAGAGAAAACAAAAAGCTCTGCTAAAGGTAATTATGCAGGTAAATATAAAATACTGTATATGTGTATACGTATTCTTTCTTCTCTTAACTACTTAATAACAATTGCATATCATTGTGTTCACATGTCTGTGTGTCTACGTGTCTACGTAGTATACAAATACTACGTATTTGTATTATTGGGCCTGTAACACATAGAAATGTAATATATTTTACAATAGCAGTACAAAGGAGACAGTAATAATAAAGTTGTATTGTAGTAAGGAAATAGCACCATATAGTCAGTTGAATCCAAGGGCAAATGAAGAGAATCAGAAATTTAAATAAAAAGACTAATATAAACTTTGTAAATATTTACTTGCTCTTTTCTGTTCTCTTAGTTTCTCTAAAAGACATACTTCATAGAAAATCATAACTATAACAATGTTTTGATAGGTTTGTAGCATATATAAACATAATATATGTAACATAGCACCAAATAGTGAGTATGTAGTGAACTTTATAGGTGTAGTATTTCTATATCTCACTGGAATTAAAAGAGCAGAAATCTGAAGTAGGTTTTGATAATTTAAGATTTATATTGTAGCACGAGAGCAAGCATTAAGAAAATATCTCAAAAATATAGAAAATATCTCAAAAACACAGATTTAAAAGTCAGTTAAAAATTAACATGTTACAATAGAAAATATTCACTCAATGAAAAACAAAACAGTAAACAAGAAATAAGAAGAAAAAATACATGAAACATATAGAACACAAAATATCAGACACAGTTAATGGGTATGAAAAATAGAAAGAATAAGTAAGACCTGGTATTTGCTAGAACAATAAGGTGACTATAGTCAAAATTAATTTAAATGTACATTTTTAATAACTAAAGGAATATAATTGGATTGTTTCTAACACAAGAAATAAATGCTTGAAGTAATGGATAACCCATTTACCCTGATGTGATTATTATGCACTGTATGCTTGTATCAAAATATCTCATGTAACCCATAAACAGATAGACCTACTATGTACCCACAAGAATAAAAAATAAAAATAAGACCAGGCACAGTGGCTCACACTTTGGCTCACATTTGTATTCCTAGCACTTTGGGAGGCTGAGGTGGGCAGATTGCTTGAGCTCAGGAGTTTGAGACCAGCCTGGGCAACATAGTGAAACCCTGCCACTACAAAAAAATACAAAAATTAGCCATGTGTGGTGCATGCATCTGTAGTCCCAGCTTTGAGGGTTGAGGCAGAAGGATCACTTGAGCCTGGGAGGTCAAGGCTACAGTAAGCCAAGATTGTACCACTGCACTCCAGTCTGGGTGACAAAGTGAGACCCTGTATCAAATAAAAATAAGAAAAATATCAGACATAATTAAATTATATTAATAAGTGTATAATTAGAAAATGGATTAAGCAATTCAATCAAAAGATAGAGACTGACAGCCTAGATTTTTAAAAAACAAGATCTAACTGTACGATCCAACTACAGGAGACATACTTTAGATTCAAAAATACAAATAGTTTACAAAAGAATGAAAAAATCCACACCATATAATAGCAACCATGAGAGAGCTGGAGTAGCCACATAACAACAGATAAAATAGACTTTAAAACAAAAATATGTTACCAGAGATAAAACAAGATATTTTACAATAATAAAACATCCACCCAAAAGGAAAATATAACCATTATAAACCTACAATGCACCTAGCAGAGCCCCAAACACCTAGCAGAGCCCCAAACACACGAAGAAAAACCTGTCAACTAGACTCATTAGACATCTATAGAACTCTCCTGCATCCAGCTACAGCAGAATACATATTCTTCACAAATGCCCATAGAACATTATCCAAGATAGACCATATGGTAGCCCATAAAACATGCTTCATTAAATGTAAGAAAATTGAAATCATATAAAGCATGTTTTCTGAACACAGTGGAATGAAATTAGACATCAATAACATAAGGAGACAGAAAATGCCTAAGTACATGGAAAATAAACAACACTATTAAATGGCTAATGAGTCAAAGGAGAAACCATGCAAATTAGAAAATAGTTCAGGGTGAATAAAAACAAAAACATGACATACGAAAACTTATGTGACATAACTAAAGCCAGGCTTAGAGGGAAATTGTAACTGTAAATGCCTATATTCGTAAAGAAGAAAAATCTCAGATCAATAACCTAAGCCTCCACCTTAAGAAATAGAAAAAGAAGATCAAACCAAACTCAAAGCAAGCAGATAGGAAGATATAATAAATACTAGAGCCCAATCAAATCAAATAAAGACAAAAAACAGCAGAGAAAAATCAATGAGACAAAAGTTCGCCCTTTAGAAGTTCAACAAAATTGACAAACCTTTAACTAGACTGACTTTCAAAAAGGAGAAAAGACATGTAGAGTCAGGAATAAAAGAAACAACATTACCAATGACATTACCAAAATAAAATGGATTGTAGGTGAATATGATGAACAATGTATGCCAACAAATTAGATCATTTCAATGAGATAGACAAACTCCTAGAAAGATACAAGCTATAAAAACTGACACAAGAAGAAATGGTAAATATGAGTAGACCTATAATAGATAAAGAGATAGAATTAGTAATCAAAAAAAGTTCT
The DNA here is from genome assembly GCF_049350105.2 of Macaca mulatta. Lineage (NCBI taxonomy): Eukaryota > Metazoa > Chordata > Mammalia > Primates > Cercopithecidae > Macaca > Macaca mulatta. Next base: position 13,681,433 of record NC_133421.1, on the reverse strand, counting down.
CAAAAAGAAAAGTTTATGACAAGGTTATTTCACTGGTGAATTTAACCAAATAATTAAAGAATTAATATCAACACAGTTTCATTATCACTCATCTCCTTTGTACTGTTATTGTCAAATATACTATAGTTCTGTATGTTATAGACCCAAGAATACAAATACACACACACACACACACACACACACACAGATACTCTTCCAAAAAATAAGAGTAGGAAACACTTCCCAATTCATTCAATGAGATTAGTGTTATCTTAATACCAAAACCAGACAAAGGCATGACAGGAAAAGAAAACAATCTATCAATGTACCTTATAAATTGCTTACAAAAATCTCCCTCCCAGGCCGGGCATCGTGGCTCACGCCTGTAATCCCAGCACTTTGGGAGGCTGAGGCGGGCGGATCACAAGGTCAGGAGATCGAGACCATGGTGAAACCCCGTCTCTACTAAAAATACAAAAAATTCGCCGGGCATGGTGGCGGGCGCCTGTAGTCCCAGCTACTCAGGAAGCTGAGGCAGGAGAATGGCATGTACCTGGGAGGCGGAGTTTGCAGTGAGCGGAGATTGTGCCACTGCACTCCAGCCTGGGTGACAGAGCAAGACCCCGTCTCAAAAAAAAAAAAAAAAAAAAATCTGCCTCCCAAAAAGTACTATCAAATCAAACCTAGCAATGTATAAAAATTACTATACACCATGATCCAGGGAGAGTTATCCCCACAATGTAGGTTGGCATAGCATCCAAATTCACTTAGGATAATACATCGCATTAATAAAATACAGGACAAAAGCACATGATTATCTCAACAGATACATATGATATTGTGATATAATAAGGAACGTATATTTGGTCTTCATCTCCTGTTCCTGGCACAGAGCTCCTAAAATCCTTGGAATTTCCTTAGTGATAGGAGTAAAAATAAAGCTTTGCTATTTATAAGCCCCTTTCAACTCTACCTGAATTGATGCTAATGAGGAGCCCCTCGGAGGAGCGGGGTGGTTGCTGGAGGAACTAACCATGTGATTAGAGGGTTGGAACTTTTAGCTCCAACTGTAGCCTCCAGGGAGGGAAGTGGGGGTGAAAATTTGACTTCATCTCCAGTGGCCAATAATTAATCAATCATGCCTATGTCATGAAGCCTCTATATAAACTTTTTTTTTTTTTTTTTGAGACAGAGGCTTGCTCTGTCACCCAGGCTTGGCGTGCAGTGGCATGATCTCAGCTCACTGCAACCTCCGCCTCCCGGGTTGAAGCGATTCTCCTGCCTCAGCCTCCCAAGTAGCTGGGATTAAAGGTGCCTGCCATCACATCTGGCTAATTTTTGTATTTTTAGTAGAGACAGGGTTTTGTCATGTTGGTCAGGCTGGTCTCAAACTCCTGACCTGAGGTGATCCGCCCACCTCGGCCTCCCAAGTGCTGGGATTACAGGCGTCAACCACCGCACCCAGTCCGTGTATTCCATGGTAGGTGAAATATGCAAAGATGAATACTTTAAACATAGCTGTGGTAATAGTAACACAAAAGACCAAAGTAATAGTAAGAAAACCTCCATGATGCCTCCTTGAGGTGCAGTGGCTCATGCCTGTAATCCCAGCACTTTGGGAGGCTAAGGTGGGCAGATCACCTGTGGTCAGGAGTTCAAGACCAGCCTGGCCAACATGGCAAAACCCCATCTCTACTAAAAATACAAAAATTAGCTGGGCATGGTGGTGCATGCCTATAGTCCCAGCTACTTGGGAGGCTGAGGCAAGGAGAATCACTTGAACCCAGGAGGCAGAGTTCGCAGTGAGCCGAGATCCCGCCACTGCACTCCAGCCTGGGCGACAGAGCGAGACTCTGTCTCAAAAAACAAAACAAAACAAAATCTTTAAATGATGAGGTTTGGAAAGCTTCCAGGTGAGTGAACACAGGAAGGTGTGGGAGGGTGGCCTTCATAAAGAAGGCACAGCGGCTCCACACTCCTTCCCACAGACCTCACCCCGTGCATTTCTTCCATTTGTCTGTTCCTGAATAGGCTTTCCAGTAAACCCGTAAACATAAGTGAAGCACCCTCCTTAGTTCTGTGACTCGTTCTATCAAAATTATTAAACATGAGGAGGGGATTGTGGGAACTCTCAATTTCTAGCTCGTTGGTCAGATGTCTGAGTGACAATCCGGGCTTCAGACTGGCATGTGAATTGGGGAACGTCTTGTGGAGGCGATCCCTTAAACCGTGGGGTCTGTGCTAACTTTGAGTAATTAGTGTCATCATTGAATTGTAGGACACCTGTTGGTACCTGGCGAGTTGGAGAATTGCTTAGTGTAGGAAAAACTTCACATATTTGGTGTCAGAAACGTGAGTGTAGAAGACACAGCTTTTTCTTTTAACACAGAAAAAGCATACAACAAAATCAAACACTTTCATGATAAAAATACTAAACAAACTAGGGATAGAAGAAAACTTCTTCAGGCTAATAAATGGCATCTAAAAACCCACAGCTCCTGGCTGGGCATGGTGGCTCATACCTGTAATTCCTGAACTTTGGGAGGCTGAGTGGGAGGATCACCTGAGGTCAGGAGTTCAAGACCAGCCTGGCCAACATGGTGAAACCCCATCTCTACTAAAAAATACCAAAATTAGTCAGGCGTGGTGGCACACACCTGTAATCCCAGCTTCTCAGGAGGCTGAGGCAGGGAGAACTGCTTGAACCTGGGAGGCAGAGGTTGCATGAGCCGAGATCACGCCACTGCCTTCCAGGGATGTCCACTCTAGCCATTTCTACTTAATATTTTACCAGAAGTTCTAGCCAAGGCAACTAGACAAGAAAAGAAATATAGTCATGCATCACATAGCAACGTTTCAGGCTAAAACAGGCCACATGTCCTGACTCATAGATGGCCATCATTTTGCCATGTCCTAACACAGCAGAAGGGGCCAGGGATCATCCCAAGGTCTCTTTGATAAGGGCACTAATCCCATTATGAGGGCTCCACTCTTATGACCTAAATTTCCTATTAAAGCCTCCACCTAGTCATATTATTATGTTAGAGATTAGGATTTTAATATCCGAATTTGGGAGAGACACAAACATTCAGACTGTAGCAGATGCCATTGCAGGCTTTTGAGCAGGAGCCTGCCTGATCTAAGATGTTTTCTTCTTTTTTTTTTTTTTTTCTTGAGATAGAGTCTCGTACTGTCACCTAGGCTGGAGTATAGTGGGGAAATCTTGGCTCAGTGCAACCTCCACCTCCCAGGTTCAAGCAATTCTCCTTGCCTCAGCCTCCCAAGTAGCTGGGATTACAGGCGCCCGTCACCACACCTGGCTTTTTTTTTTTTTTTTTTTTTTTTTTTTTTGTATTTTTAGTAGAGACGGGGTTTCACTATGTTGGCCAGGCTGGTCTCGAACTCCTGACTTTGTGATCTGCCCACCTCAGCCTCCCAAAGTGCTGGAATTACAGGCGTGAGCCACCGTGCCCGGCCCTATTAAGATTTTTAACAGCTTCACTCTGCCACTGTGCAGGGAAGGCAAGGTTAGATCGGAGGAGACCAATTAAGAGGTGATTGCAATAACCATCATAAGATGGTGGTGGGATCGATGGAGGCAACAAGAAGTGGGTGGATCCTGGATTTATTTTGAATCTGGAGCCAAAATGTTTGATACTGAATGTAGTGCAGTATGAGAGAAAGCAGAGGTTTAAGGAAAACGCAAAGGTTTTGGCTGAGTTAATGGATAACAGAGTTGCCATTACCTGAAATGGGAAAATCTGTTGCAGGACCAAGTATAAGAGAAGATAAGAACTTGGCTTTAAATATCGAGAACATGAGATATTTCTCATAGGCTTCCAAGTGGAAATGTCGCATAAGAAGTTAGATAAATAAGCTGGAAGTTCAGGGGAGAAATCCAGGTTGCCAACATAAATTTGAGAATTATTCTCTTACAGGTGCCACTGAAAGCTTTGAAACTGAATGAGATCGTCAACCGAGTATGTACGTGTATGCGTGTGTGTGTCCTTATTTCGACGTATAAGTAAGTTTCTTGAAAACAATGCCTGTTTGCCTGTGTTTCGTAAGAACCATATATACAACAAGGCAACAAATGTCATGGTATGTATTGCACATATCTGTTACCCTGCTACTTGTGAAGCACAGACCTCAACAAAATGAAAAGCACAACACAAGCTCATCAGCAGAGAATCTGAGAATGGCAGGATTATTTTAAACTCTACACAGACACACAGCAAAGGCAGCAAGTTTAGCTGTGCTTGGAACCTAGTAGGCATTTAACTACACTTGATTTTTATTAAGTAATTTGTCAATGAACTGGGAAAGACGGTCTCCAACCTTCACACTACCAGTTACTCGTATGACTATGAACAAATCATTTCTCCTCTCTGAACCTTTATTTCTTCGTATGTAAAAGTAAGCGAGTGGAATTAGATGACCCTTAACTCTCCCTCTCTTAATAGTCACCAACTAAAATCTTTTCTAAAATAAATCTTTCCTGAAACTTGCTTGTTTTCCAGCTATATGGCTCCCCCAAGTGGCCAATGAAACGAATGTAACTGAAATGAACGCCTTGTGTTTTATGCATTGGTTATTAATAATTGAGTTCATTTATTGATCGTTCATCACACGTCAGACACTGTAGTAAGTATTTTGGGTGCATTTTCTCATTAAATTCTCACCAAAATACTATAAGACAGTTACTGTGTATATCCTCATCTGTAAGAAATTGAGACATAGGATTCCATGTAGCAACAGGAAATGATGATCCGAGATTGAAACCTAGGCAGTCTAAATCCAGAGTGTGAACTCTTAACAAGCAACTCTCCAGTACAAGTCACTGTTCAGGGGTAAAAACGGATGAACAGCCAAGGCTGGAGAAGCTTTTGGGGTGTTGGCCCTTGACTTGGAGAGGTTATGAATGGTTACCTGCCTGTGGAGAGACTTGTCTGGCTGTCTTCTCACTTCCTGAGGCCAGAAAGGATTTCAGAAGCCAGTCGAGGTCCCCTTGAAAAACCATTGCTATCCATGCTGTCCAGGCCCCCAGTGCTACAGGAAAGAAGGCAGGCTTCTAAAATCCATCAGGACTGGAAGAAGCATCTTCTTCTCAAGGCAGTATCCTTAGGTCACTGTCTTCAACAGCACAATTAGAAACCGCCTAGACGGAGCTTGCAGTGAGCCGAGATCACGCCACTGCACTCCAGCCTGGGAGACACAGCGAGACTCCGTCTCAAAAAAAAAAAAAGAAACCACCTAGAAATCGACTTGCCTTGCTTTGCTTGTTTGCCTCCACGTAGTTCGGGGGAGCCTTCTGGTTTGAAGATGCAGTAAAGTGACCAAGATAAGCAACTAATAATTAGCTGAGCCTGTGGAATCCAGGTTTTCTGGACCCATATCCCATTCTTTTTCCTCTTTCACCTGCTATTTTTAAAAATAATTTTTTAACTTCAGTAAAATTTACCCTTTCCACTGTACCTTTCTATGAGATTTGACAAACCAGAGCCATTTCTTCAACTTTTGACTTCTTTCCCCAGTCCACCCACTATAGTTAACTTTTCAGCACCCTCAGGGACTGTGGCCTCTTGTATTCTGCCTGGAGTCTTTAGTTGTTGTTAATGGGAGAGATAGTTGAAGTGGGCTCCCTGCATCTCTGCCAGCCCCGGAGCCCTCTAGATAGTTTTAACATTTGGAAAAGAACAATCTATTTGTACAGTAGTTGGGCTTAGTATGTCAGGAAGAGAGAACTTTCCTTACTGGCTGGGGAGCAGGTCGCGGATTGGTCCATGAAGAAGTCCCAAGGAGAAGGAAACAGGAATCAGAGCCAGGTAGCCCCGGGGCTCAGACTGGACCTTCAGGGATGCCCAGACCCAAGGCCTTTGCAAAGGTTGTCTGGGCGGTTGAGGGAATTTCACTCTATGCCTCCAGGCCTGAAGTCTGTCCATTTCCATTCCTACACGAATGGGCTTTCTTCGCTATGAACATTCTCCACCTTGTAGCTTCCGCTCACATAATGGCTTCTGTTCCCTTGGAATTTGACTTACGTGTGACTTATACGTCATGCTACCCCTACTCAGGGGCTCCGTATTTCCGTGTTTTCTTTCAGCCTCAGTTCCCACCGCCACCTGCTTATCTCAGCACTTCCCAGTTCAAATTCTTGACAAAGAATAATTTGTCCACTCATCGCTTTCCATCAGCCCTGTCATAGCCTCAATGGCTCAAATGATTCTCCATAGTCCAGTAAATTATAACCAGCAGGAGAGGGTAGAAGATATTGTTACCTGTTACTCTATGGTGACCTGAGGTTGTTCCTGTCATCGCCCTATCTAGAATAAGTAGAACTGCCAATGTTCTTCCTCTACTGTTTTTGTTGTTGTTGTTCTCTAACAGCTTTTTCTCGTAATTTGTTATTGTGGTAAAATACGCATATCATGAAATTCACCGTCTTGACTATCTTTAAGTGTACAGTTCAGTGGTATTAAATATACAGGCGAGGTCGGGCATGGTGGCTCACTCTGCAATCCCAGCACTTTGTGAGGCTGAAGTGGAAGGATGGCTTGAGCCCAGGAGTTTGAGACCAGCCTGGGCAACATAGGGAGACTTCACCTCTACAAAAAATTTAAAAATTAGTTAGGTGTGGTGGTGTGTGCCTGTAGTCCCAGCTGCTTGGGAAGCTGAAGTGAGAGGATCACTTGAGCCCAGAAGGTCGAGGCTGCAGTGGGCCGTGATTGCGACTCGGAGGCTGCACTCCAGCCTGAGTGACAGAGTGAAACCTTATGTATAAATAAACCTTGTGTATAAACCTTGTGTATAAACAAACAGGCAAACACAGAGGTGTTGTGGGTTTGGTTCCAGACAGCCACAATAAAGCCAAACCAATGTTGCAATAAAGTGAGCCACACAAATTTTTTGGTTTCCCAGTGCATGTAAACGTTTTGTTTACAGATTCTTTTTTTTTTTTTTTTTTAAAGACAGTTTCACTCTTGTTGCTCAAGCTGGAGTGCAATGGCGCAATGTTGGCTCCCTGCAACCTCTGCCTCCCGGGTTCAAGTGATTCTCCTGCCTCAGCCTCCCAAGTAGTTGAGATTATAGGCGTGCACTAGCATGCCAGCTAATTTTTTATTTTTAGCAGAGACAGGGTTTCACCATGTTGGTCAGGCTGGTCTTGAACTCCTGACCTCAGATGATCTACCTGCCTCGGCCTCCCGAAATGCTGGGATTACAGGTATCAGCCACTGGGCCCGGCCTGTTTACAGATTCTGACAGTGCAATTGTTGTCTAGATGGGAGACAGATCCCTGGCGCTTCCTACTCCTCCATCTTCTCAGACTCCTCCTCTCTAGAATCTTCTAAAAATTTTTACTGTGAAATATTTCAGATAAATAAGCATATGTAAAAGATAAATGTATGGTTTTTCAAATAAAGTGAACATCACTGTACCTACCACCATCCAGTTTAAGAAACAGACTTAGTCACGCACGGTGGCTCACATCTGTAATCCTAGCACTTTGGGAGGCTGAGGCCTGTGGATTACTTGAGCCCAGGAGTTCAAGGCCAGCCTGGGCAACGTGGTGAAACCCCATCTCTACTAAAAATACAAAAATTAGCTGGGTGTAGTGGCACACTTATAGTTCCAGCCACTTGGGAGGCTGAGGTGGGAGCATTACTTGAGCCTGGGAGGCAGAGGTTGCAGCGAGCCGAGATTGTACCACTGCACTCTAGCCTGGGTGACTGAGAGAGACCCCATCTCAAAAACATAAACAAACCAAAAACAAGAAACAGACTTAATACTCTAATTACTCTCTTAAAGGCAAACTCATCTATGCCCCTCTCTTCCTTTCTCTCCAGAGAAAACCAATATCTTGTATTTTGAGTTAATCATTCTTTTGGTTTTTATGAGTTTTAATATATTTAAATGTATTCCTAAAATATATTTTAGTTTTACCTGATTTTGAACTTTCTATTAATGGATTCATAGCTCAAAAGCCTTCTATGACCTGCTTCCTATATTCAACATTACTCTTTGGAGGTTCATGTATGTTGATGTGTGGAGGGATATTTCTTTCATTTTTAATTCCTTACAACATTCTATATGTATATGTGGCTAAATATGTATAATTATACGTTTGTTAATATTCTATAATATATGTACAATTATACACTTGTAGATGTCCAATTATACATCCATTCCACTGTTAGTAGGCATTTTAGTATTTCTGGGCTTTGTTTTTATAAGCAATATAGACATTTGTACATGCTTCCTATATATTGGCAAGAGTTTCTCTGGCATACATACTTAGGGCAGGTTTCTGGATCATAAAGTATTATGATTCTCAGACTTATTAGATTACAACATTTTCTCCCCAAAGTATTTATATCAGTTGACTCTCCCAACAACAGGAGATGAGAGTTCTCACAGTTCCACATCCTTCCCAACTTTGGTTTTGCCCAGCTTTTAAAATATTTTCAAATAGTTGAGTATGAAAATGGTATCTACAATTTGCATATCAGTAAGAACAAGCATCTTTTCATATGCTATTAGTCTCCTGTTAAAATGTCTATAAAAGGGCCAGGCGCAGTGGCTCACACTTGTAATCCCAGTAAGGCTGAGGCAGGCGGATCATTCTTGAGGTGGGCGGATCACTCCTGAGGTCAGGGGTTTGAGGCCAGCCTGGTCAATATGACGAAACCCTGTCTCTACTAAAAATACAAAAATTAGCCGGGCATGGTGGCACATACCTGTAATTCCAGCTACTCAGGAGGCTGAGGCAGGAGAATCAGTTGAACCCAGGAGGCAGAAGTTGCAGTGAGCTGAGATCATACCACTGCACTCCAGCCTGGGTAACAGAGCAAAACTCTGTCTTAAAGAAAGAAAAAAAATGCCCATAAATGTTTTTACACATTTTTTTTTTTTACTGATTTGTTTGTATTTCATTTATTGATTCACAGGAGTTTTTTTATATATATATTTTAGGTGCCCCAAGACTTCAAGATATTATTTTCTATTGCCTTCTAAAGTTTTAAAAAGTTGCCATTCACATTTTCATTCTAAATCTATATGTAATTGATATTCATATATGTTATAAAGTTAGGACTCTAAGATCACTTTTTCCCCCCCATTTAAAAGACTTACTGGCACAGAACCATTAATATACCTTTCTCTACAGAGAATTTCCACTCTGCCAAAAATCAAGTTTTTTATGCATGCATGAGTTTATTTCTGTGGTTCTACTCAATTTCATAAAAAAATGACTCACAGGCCCAGGCGCGGTGGCTCACGCCTGTAATCCCAGCACTTTGAGAGGCTGAGGCGGGCAAATCACGACGTCAGGAGATCAAGACCATCCTGGCTAACACGGTGAAACCCCGTCTCTACTAAAACAACAAAAACTTAGTCAGGCATGGTGGTGGGCGCCTGTAGTCCCAGCTATTCGGGAGGCTGAGGCAGGAGAATGGCGTGAACCTAGGAGGCGGAGCTTGCAGTAAGCCGAGATGGCACCACTGTACTCCAGCCTGGGCAACAGAGCAAGACTCTGTCTCAAAAAAAAAAAAAAAAAAAAAAAAAAAAGTCACAGCATGTCCTCCTCTTATTCTATTCTCTGAAAAATTTGGCAAAATTTGAAATTATCTGTTTTATTATATTTGGTAGAACTATCACTAAAACCAAGCATTAAGGTATGGTATGTTTTTTAATATTTTAAAACTATGTTTCATTGACTTTCATAATTATAGAACTAATGTTTTCTATTTCTCCTTGAAAAAGTTTTGGTAAACTATAGTTCTCTATTCATTTTTTTTTCAATTTCCACTAAGTTTGCAAGTTTATCAGCATACATTTTTCCCCTAACATTCCACTGTTTAGTCTCTGCAGCAAGTCTAGTTACAGACCCCTATTCAATCCTAGTGTGGTTTGCACCTTTTCCTTCTTTATATAGAAATAGAAATCTTACCAATGGTTTATCCTTTCATCACCCCTTCCAGATAAATACATTTTTTTCTTGATTGATCCTCCCTATTAAATTTTGTCATTGGATTCTCCGTCATTTATTTCTGCAATTAATAATTTCCTTCTGGCCAGGTGCGGTGGCTCACACCTGTAATCCCAGCACTTCGGGAGACCGAGGTGGGTGCATCACGAGGTCAGGAGATCGAGACCATCCTGGCCAACATGATGAAACCCCGTCTCTACTAAAAATACAAAAATTAACTGGGCGTGGCGGTGGGCGCCTGTAATCCCAGCTACTCAGGAGGCTGAGGAAGGAGAATTGCTTGAACCCGGGAAGCAGAGGTTGCAGTGAGCCAAGATTGCACCACTGCACTCCAGCCTGGTGAAAGTGAGACTCCGTCTCAAAAAATACTACTACTACTAATAATAATAATAATAACTTCCTTCTATTTTCTTTTGTTTTTCTTTTACTTTTTATTCGTTCATTTATTTAAAAATATTTATCAAGAGTCTATTCTTTCCATATAGGTCAGTATTATGAAGAAAGGGTACACAGTGAGATGACAGGGCCTACTTATTAACAGACATGTTGCTATGTCAGGGAATCACATTTCCTCCAAAACAATGATACTTCCTTGTCTTAACAAGATCAAAACTATAATATCTCCTTCCTTTCGAGTCTACAAACCTCTTGTTGCAAGGCATGGGGCATAAATGGAACAGTGAATCAGTTTATTACAGTTTATTACAATTAATTGTTTTCATCTTTTATCTTAGAATCAGGGGTACATGTGCAGGTTTGGTACATGGGTATTCTGTGTGGTACAAGGTTTGGGGTGTGATCGAAGCCATCATCCAGGTAGTGAGCGTGGTACCCAGTAGGTAGTTTTTCAGTCTTTCCCCTACTTCTTCTCTTCACGCTCTAGCAATTTCCATCGTCTATTAGTCCCATCTTTATGTCCATGTGTAGCCAAGGTTTAGCTTCCATAAGTAAGAACATGAAGTATATGATTTTGTTTCTGTGTTAGTTCACTTAGGATAATGGCCTCCAGCTGCATCCATGTTGCTGCAAAAGACATAATTTCATTCCTTTTTATGGCTGTGTAGTATTCCATGGCATATACGTATGACATTTTCTCTATCCAATCCACCATTGATGGGCACCTGGGTTAATTCCTTGTCTTTGCTATTGTGAATAGTACTGCAATGAACGCACAGGTCCATGTGTCCTTTTGGTTAGATGATTTATTTTCCTTTGGGTATATACCCAGTAGTGGGATTGCTGTGTTGAATGGTAGCTCAACTCTTAAGTTCTTTGTCCTTCTCTCTATTTTCTTTAAATTTACTCTGCGATTAAACAAACAAAAATCAGCAAAAATATAAAAGATCTGAATGACAAAGTAAACAAGCTTGATCTAATACACATAGAAAGTTCTGAACCTAACAATTAGAGAATGTACATTTTTCTCAAGCACTGAGAAAAAAAAAAACAACTTTTTTTGAGATGGAATTTTGCTCCTGTTGCCCAGGCTGGAGTGCAATGGCGCGATCTCAGCTCACCGCAACCTCCACCTCCCAGGTTCAAGCAATTCTCCTGCTTCATCCTCCCAAGTAGCTGGGATTACAGGCATGTGCCACCACGTCTGGCTAACATTTTCTTTTTTTTTTTTTAGTAGAGATGGTGTTTCTCCAAGTTGGTCAGGCTGGTCTTGAACTCCTGACCTCAGGTGATCTGCCAGCCTTGGCCTCCCAAAGTGCTGAGATTACAGGCGTGAGCTACCGTGCCTGGCCAGAATATTTTTTTAATGACCACGTCTGGCTAACTTTTTCTTTTTTTTTTAGTAGAGATGGTGTTTCTCCAAGTTGGTCAGGCTGGTCTTGAACTCCTGACCTCAGGTGATCTGCCAGCCTTGGCCTCCCAAAGTGCTGAGATTACAGGCATGAGCTACTGTGCCTGGCCAGAATATTTTTTTAATGATCATTTATTATTATTAAAAAATTTCAATTTCGAATAAGTACTATATGTACTAATACCTCTGACTGCAATATAATTGACAATTTAATAACAAAATATTTTTGAGAATATTAAAACATAATGCTAAATAACACCTAGAGAAAAAAATTAATCACAATTGAAATTTGAGGGAAACCTCAAACAGAAATATAGTGAAACCACTATATGTTGAAATGTATGGTATGCATCAATACCTGTTCTTAGAAATGTATAGCCTTACATGTTTAAATAAAAAAGAATAAAGGTTCAAAATTATTGGATCTAATGTCCATGTTAAGAAGTTAGAAAAATAACAACACTGTAAACCTAAAGAAAGTAGATGATGAGGTAGTAAAAATAACAGCAGAAACAAATAAAATAGAAAAGAAAAGCAAAAGGTGATTTCAGAAAAACCAACTCAGTAGACAAATCTCTGGTAAGATTAATCAATGAAAAAAAGAGAAGATGAGAACAATATCACTAATGAAAAAAGGGAACTGATGAATTGTATTAAAAAGAAAAGTATTGGCCAGGTGTGGTGGCTCACGCCTGTAATCCCAGAACTTTGGGAGGCTGAGGCAGGCAGATCACGAGGTCAGGAGATCAAGACCATCCTGGCTAACACGGTCAAACCCAGTCTCTACTAAAAATACAATTAACCAGGCGTGATGGCATGTGCCTGTAATCCCAGCTACTCAGGAGGCTGAGGCAGGAGAATGGTGTGAACCTGGGAGGCAGAGCTTGCAGTGAGCCAAGATCATGCCACTGCACTCTAGCCTGGATGACAGAGCAAGACTCTATCTCAAAAGAAAAAAAAAATATTAATATTCATATGCCAACAAATGTAACAACTTAGATGATATAGAGAAATTAACATGAGAATGGATGGAAAAGAAAATTTTTTATTTCATAAATCATCCTATTAAAAAAATAAAGCAGGGCTGGATGCAGTACCTCACACCTGTGGTCCCAGAATATTTTGGGAGGCCAAAGTGGGAGGATCACTTAAGCCCAGAAGTTCAAGGCTGTAGGGAGCTGTGGTGGCTGGGTATGCCACCATATGCTGCACCTTTTCAGGAACAGCATCAGAGGCTTAACACACTGTGTGTGGTGGAGGGATAGTACAAAGAAAGTAAACTTCACTAAACTAATCCAACCAGTTGCTAAAAATGAAACAGGCTAATAAAAAACCCCAGAGGGGAAAGATGAGTGCTGATGTTGCTACAGTATCTAAAATGTCCAGTTTCCAACAAAAACTTACAAGGCATGTAACAAATCAGAAAGTATAAACCATACAACAGAAAAATAAAATTAAAAACAGCCAACATAAACTTCCCATGATTACAACCAGATATTAGATTTAACACAACAAGATTTCAAAATAGTCATTATAAGTATGTTCACAAAACAAAGGAAAATATAACTAAAGGAGTAAAGGAAGTATGATGACAAAGTCACATCAAATAAAAGAGATCAATAAAAAGAAAGTATGAAAAAGAAACAAATGGAAATTATAAAGTTGAAAAGTACAACTGAAATTTTAAAAAATTCACTAGGGGAGCCCAACAGTAGATTTGAACTGGCATAAGAAATAATTAGCAAACCTTAAGACTGATCAAACAGATTATGCAAGCCAGAAAAAGACAGAAAAAAACACAATGAAAAATATGAACAGAGCTTCGGAGAAATGTAGGACACCATCAATCACATGCATTTATGTAATGGGAGTAACAAGAAGAGGAGAGAAAGAATATGAAAGATTATTCGAAGTAATAGTGAGAAGAAATTTCCCAAATTTATTGGAAAACAATAACCTACACATCCAGGAAGCTCAATGAACACTAAACAGGATAAACACAAACAAATCTAGAAACAGATATGGTAAAAATTCTGCAATTCCAAAAAGAAATAAGGGGTTGGGGGAAGAAGGAAGGGAAGAAGTCTTGAAAGCAGCAAGAAAAAAAAAGGAGTCATCAATTACAAGGAAACTCCAATAAGATTAACAGCTAATGTTTTCACAGAAACTATGGACACCAGAACGCAGTGGGATAACATATTTAAAGTGCTCAAAGAAAGAAACAAAACTGTCATCCAAAAATCCTGTATCAATAAAAACTATCTTTTAAGAATGAGGGAGAAATAAAGACTTAAAGATTAAGAAAAAACTGAAATAAAGCATTATAGAAAACAGTATGGAGGTCCCTCAAAAAAAGTAAAAATAGAACTACCATATAATCCAGCAATTCTACTTCTGTGAATATATCCAAAGGAACTGAAATCAATGTGTTAAAGGGATATCTACAATTCCTAGTTCATTACATAATTATTTATTATAGCCGAAATATGTAATCAATCTGAGTGTCTATGAACAGATGGATTGACAAAGAAAATGCAGTAGGCCGGGTGTGGTGGCTCACACCTGTAATCCCAAAACTTTGGGAGGCCAAGGCAGGTGGTCACGAGGTCAGGAGATCGAGACCATCCTGGCCAACATGGTGAAACCCCGTCTCTATTAAAAATACAAAATCATCTGGGCATGGTGGTGCATGCCTGTAATCCCAGCTACTCTGGAGGCTGGGACAGGAGAATCACTTGAACAAGGGAGTCAGAGGTTGCAGTGAGCTGTGACAGCAGTGCCGCATTCCAGCTTGGTGACAGAGTTAGACTCCATCGAAAGAAAGAAAGAAAGAGAGAGAGAGAGAGAAAGAAAGAAGGAAGGAAGGAAGGAAGGCAAGCAGGAAGGAAGGAAGGAAGGAAGGAAGGAAGGAAGGAAGGAAGGAGGGAGGGAGGGAGGGAGGGAGGGAGGGAGGGAGGGAAGGAAGGAAGGGAGGGAAGGAAGGAAGGAAAGAAGAAAGGAAGGAAGGAAGGAAAAGAGAGAAAGAGAGAGAGAAAGAAAGAAAGAAGGAAAAAAGAAAGAGAAAGAAAGAAAAGAAAGATGTGGTAGATATACACAATGAAATACTATGCAGCCTTTAAAAATAATACACTGTCACTTGGGACAACATGGATGAACCTCAAGTACATTAGGCTAAGTGAAACATGGCAGGTACAGAAAGACAAATACTGCATGATCTCACTTATATATGGAATCTAAAAAAATTAATTCATAGAAGTAGAGTAGAAAATGTTTAACAGAGGTCGGGGGAGATGCGAGGAAATGGAGAGTTATGGTTAAAGTGTACAAAATTTTAGTTAGTCAGAATAAAAATTACTTTTTTAATAAAACAACCTCTAGAAATGGTTCTGACAGCAAAGAGTAAATGAAGAAACATCTATTTAAGAAAACCTGCAAAACTTCTGTAAGAAAGAAGAGAGTCTGTTATTCAACAAGTAAATATACATTTATCTCAAATGCACATAAAATATCATCTAGGGTAGACCATATACAAAGCCATAAAACATTTTAATACATGTAAAAGGACAGAAATAACACAAGGAATATTCATTGAATACAAATAAAATAAATTATAAATTGATAACATGAAAAAAATTGAGAAACCTACAAATATGTGAAAATAAAATAACATACTCCTAAATAACCAATAGGTCAAAGAAGAAATAAAAATGGAAATCATAAAATACATTAAGATGATAAAAATGAAGGCGCAATTATGGGATACAGCCGAAGCAATACACAGAGAAAAGTTTATAGCTCTAAATACCTATATGAAGATCTCAAATCAATAACCTAATACATTAAGACCCTAGGAGATGAGCAAACTGAACCTAAAGCAAGTGAAGGTATGGAAACAATTAAGATCAGGGCAGGAATAAATGAAACAGAGCACTGACAAACAATGGAGATAAATCAATAAAACAAAAAACTTGTTCTTGAAAAACATCAATAAAATTAACAAACTTGGCTAAACTGACACCAATAAAAATACAGAAGACTCTGATTTCTAGAATCAGGAATGAAAGAGGATATAGGACTATAAACCTACAACAATAAAAAGGATTAGAAAGGAGTACTAATTAATGATTATATGCCAAAAAATGAGATAACTTTAAAAAAATCCCAGGAAGACACAAAATACCAAAATTAATTTAAGAAGAAATAAACAATCTGAAAAGACCCGTAACACGTAGAAAGACTGAGTTAGTAGTTATAAAATTACTCACAAAGAAAATATCAGGCCCAGAGGGCTTCACCTATGAATTCCACAAATATTTAAATAAGAATTAATGCCAGTTCTTTAGTTCACAAACTTTTCTGAAAATTGAAGAGAAGAAAACACTTCCCAAATTATTTTAGAATAAAATGACAAAACCAGACAGAGACATCACAAGAAAATAAAACTATATATCTCTTAAGAATACATACATGGCCGGACGTGGTGGCTCACACCTGTAATCCTGGCACTTTGGGAGCCGAAGCGGGCAGATCACGAGGTCAGAAGATCGAGACCATCCTGGCTAACATGGTGAAACCCCGTCTCTACTAAAAAAAATACAAAAAATTAGCCGGGCAAGGTGGCGGGCGCCTGTAGTCCCAGCTACTCGGGAGGCTGAGGCAGGAGAATGGCGTGAACCTGGGAGGTGGAGCTTGCAGTGAGCCGAGATCACACCACTGCACTCCAGCCTGGGATACAGAGCGAGAATCTGTCTCAAAAAAAAAAAAGAAAGTACACAAAATTTTTTGACAAAATGCTAACAAATCAAATCCAGCAACATATAAGAATTACACCCCATGACTAACTAGGATTTATCCCAGGAATGTAAGTTATTTCGATATCTGAAAATCAGTTAATGTCATACGTATCAATAGAATAAATAAAGATCACACAATCATGCCAATGGATGCACAAAAAGCATTTGACAAAATCCAGCATGCCTTCATGGTATTAAAAAAACAAAAACATGGCCGGGCATGGTGGTGCACGCCTGTAATCCCAGCACTTTGGGAGGCCAAGGCAGGTGGATCACCTGAGGTCAGGAGTTCAAGACCAGCCTGACCAACATGGAGAAACCCCATCTCTACTAAAAATACAAAATTAGCCAGGCGTGGTGGCGCATGACTGTAATCCCAGCTACTCAGGAGGCTGAGGCAGGAGAATGGCTTGAACCCGAGAGGCGGAGGTTGCGGTGAGCCGAGATCACACCACTGCACTCCAGCCTGGGCAACAAGAGCAAAACTCCATCTCCAAAACAAAAACAAAAACAAAAACAAAAACAAAAACAAAAACACACACACTAAGAAAACTAAGAATAGTTTCTTCAACCCAGAAAACAGCTATCTATGAAAACCCACAGCAAACATCATACTTAATGATGATAGACGGAATGTTTTACTCCTTAGATCAGAAACAAGAAAAGGATACCCACTCATCATTTTTGTTCAACATTTACCAGAGATTTTATTCAGAGAAATTTGGCAAGAAAAATATATAAAAGGCATCTGAATAGGAAAGGAAGGCCAGATGCAATGGCTCATGCCTGTAATTTCAGCACTTTGGAAGGCCAAGGCGGGCAGATCACTTGAGGTCAGGAGTTTGAGAACAGCCTGACTGACATGGTGAAACCCCATCTCTACCAAAAAATACAAAAATTAGCTGGGCATGGTGGTGTGCACCTTGAGTCCCAGCTACTCAGGAGGCTGAGGTGGGAGAATCACTTGAACCCAGGAGGCAGAGGTTGCAGTGAGCCAAGATGGTACCAATGCACTCCAGTCTGGGTGACTATGTCTAGCTAGACTTTGGCTCAAAAATAAATAAATAAATAAATAAATAAAACCAGATAGGAAAGGAAGAAGTAAACTATCTTGTATATAGAAAATATTAATTAATCTACTTTTTAAAAACTATATTAGAATTAATAAATGAACTCAGCAAGGTTGCAAGATACAGTATCTATATAAAAATCAATTGTATTTCTATACATTTGCAGTGTAATCTGAAAATGAAATTAAGAAAACAATTCTGGGCCAGGCACAGTGGCTCACACCTGTAATCCCACCACTCTGGGAGGCCGAGGATGGAGAATTACTTGAGGCCAGGAGTTCAAGACCAGCCCGAGCAACAAGGCAAAACCCTGTCTCTACAAAAAATAAAAAAAGAATTAGTCAGGTGTGCTGGTGCATACCTATAGTCCCAGCTACTCAGGAGGCTGAGGTGGGAGGATCTCTTGAGCCCAGGGAAGAGAAAGCTGCAGTGAGCTGATTGTGCCACTGTACTCCAGCCTAGGGGACAGAGTGATACTGTGAGGAAGGGAGGGAGGGAGGGAGGGAAGAAGGAAGGAAGGAAGGAAGGAAGGAAGGAAGGAAGGACCGACCTAATAATTCTGTTCATAATAGCATCAAAAAATAAAATAAGGCCAGGTGCAGTGTCTCATGCCTGTAATCCCACCATTTTGGGAGATCGAGGTGGGAGGATCATTTGAGGCCAGGCGTTCGAGACCAGCCTGGCCAACATGGTGAAACCCCATCTCTACTAAAAATGCAAAAACATAGGCGGGCATGGTGGTGCATGACTGAATCCCAGATACTTGGGAGGCTGAAGCACAAAAATTGCTTGAGCCTAGGAGATGGAGGCTGCAGTGAGCCAAGATCATGCCACTGCATTCCAGCCTGGGTGAGAGAACAAGACTCTGTCTCAATAAAATAAAATGAAATAATAAAATAAAAGAGTAAATAAAATAAAATAAAATAAAATATTTAGGAATACATTTAACCAAAAAAGTGCAAATCTTATACCCTAAAAACTATAAAATATTGTTGAGAGACATTAAAGAAGACTAAATAAATGGAAAAACATCCCATGTTTATGGATTGGAAGACTTAACATTGTTAAAATGACAAACTGACTCCCAAACTGATCTACAGAATGAACACATGCCCTGTAAGAATCTCAGCTGACTTCTTTGTATAAATTGAAAATTTTATCCTAAAATCTGTATAAAATTGCAAGTTATCTAGAATAGCCGAAGGATATGATGAGTGTCCCATCCAAATATGTTGAAATGAGATCTCCAGTGTTGGAGGTGGGGCCTAGTGGGAGGTGTTACATCCTGGGGCAGATCCCTCATGAATGGCTTAGAACTATCCCCTTGGTGATAGATGTGCTCTTGCTCAGAGTTCACATGAGATCTGGTTGTTTAAAAGTCTGGGACCTCCCCCACTCACTCTCTCTCTTGCTCCTGCTCTTGCCATGCAACATGCCGCCTCTCCATCACTTTCCACCAGGATTGTTAGCTTCCTGAGATCTCACCAGAAGCAGATGCTGATACTATACTTCATCTACAACCTACAGAACTGTGAGCAAATTAAACTTTTCTTTATAAGTTTTATAAAGAAGTTTTATTAAGCTTTTCTTTATAAATTACTCAGCTTCAGGTATTTATTTATAGAAACACAAGAATGAATTAATACAGATAATTGGCACCAAGGAGTAGGGCATTGCTACAAAGATACCTGAAAATGTGAAAGTGGCTTTGCAACTTGGTAATAGGCAGAGGTGGAAGAGTTTGGAGAATATGATAGAAAGATGAGGGTAAGTTTGCAATTTCTTAGAGACTGGTTAAATCATTGTGATTAAAATGCTGATAAAAATTTGGACAGTGATGTCCAGGCTGATGAGATGGAAATGAGGAAATAACTCCAGTTATTGGAGTTATGCCCTATTAATGAGAGTTACCCATGTTATGCCCTAGCAAAGAACTCAGCTGCATTGTGTTCATGTTTTAGAGATCTTTGGAAATTTGAAATTAAGAGTGATGACTTAGAATATCATAGAAGAAATTTCTAAGCAACAAAGTGTTCAGGAAGTGGTATGGCTGTTTCTAGCAATCTGTTATCAGATGTGGGAGCAAAGGAATGACTTAAAGTTGCAACTTATATTTAAAAAGGAAGCGGAGTATCAACATTTAGAAATTTTGCAGCCTGACCTTGTGGTAGAGAAAGAATCCAAGCAGGCTGTGGAGTAACCACTTGCTAGAGAGATTAGCATGACTAAAAGGGAGCAAACTGCTAATATCCAAGACAATGGGAAAATAGTCTCAAAGGCATTTCAGAGATCTTCAAGGCAGCTCCCCCATCACAGGCCCAAAGGCCTAGGAGGAAAAAATGGTTTCAAGGTCAGGCCTGGGACTCTGCTGCTCTGCACTACCTCTAGAGGCTGTTCCCCATAACCCTGCTGCTATAGCTCCAGCTGTGGCTCCGAGGACTTCAGATACACCTTGGGCTCCCACTTCAGAGCATGCAAGCCATAAGCCTTGGAAGCTTCCATGTGATGTTAAGCCTGCAGAAACACAGAATGCAAGAATGAAAGAAATCTTGGCTTGGCACCTGCCAGCTAGATTTCAGAGGATGTATGGAAAAGCCTGGGTGTCCAGGCAGAAGCCTGCTACAGGGTTGGAGCCCCCACAGAGAAACTCTACCAGGGCAATGCCAAGGGGAAATGTGGGGTTGGAGGCCCCCACACAGAGTCCCTACTAGTGGAGCTGTGGGAAGGGTCCACCACCCTCTAGACCCCAGAATGGTAGGTCCACTGGCAGCTTGCACCCTGAGCCCAGAAAAGCTGCAGGCTCTCAACTCTAACCCATGAGAGCAGTCACACGGGCTGTGCCCAGGAAAACCACAGGGATGAAGCTACCTAAGGCCTTGGGAGCCCACCCCTTGCACTGGGATGCAAGATACAGAGTTAAGAATTATGCTAGAGCTTTAAGATTTAATGCCTTCCCTGCTGGGTTTCAAACTTGCATGGGGCCTTTAACCCTCTTCTTTTGGCCAATTTCTCCCTTTTGGAATGGGAATGTTTACTCAATGCCTATATACCACTATTGTATCTTGGAAGCAAATAATTTGGTTTCAACTTTACAGGCTCATAGATGGAAGAAACTTGACTTGAGTTTCAGATGAGACTTTGGACTTTGAACTTTTGAGTGAATTGAAGCTAGAATATGTTAAGATTTTGAAGAACTTTGGGGAAGGGATGATTGTATTTTCCAATGTGAAAAGGGTATGAGATTTAGGGGGAGCGGAGGAAAAATTACATGATTTGGATGTGTGCCTCCTGCAAACTTCATGTTGAAATGTGATCTCTAATGTTGGAGGTGGGGCCTAGTGGGTGGTATTGGATAATGGGGGTGGATTCCTCATGAATGGTATGGCACCATCTTCTTTGTGATAAGTGAGATCTTGCTCTGAGTTCACATGAGATCTGGCTATTTTTAAAAGTCTGGGACCTTCCCCCTTTGCTTCTTGCTCTCCTCTTGCCATGGAACATGCTGGCTCCCTGCTCCCTGTTACCTTCTGCCAAGATTATAAGCTTCTTAAAGCCTCACTAGAAGCAGATGTTGGCACTGTGCTTCCTTTATGTTCAGCTTGCAGAAACTTGAGCCAATTTCTATTCTATTCTATTCTATTCTATTCTATTCTATTCTATTCTATTCTATTCTATTCTATTTGTATGTGGCTATCCAGTTGTTCCTTCCCCACTGAACAGTCTTGGTACTTTTGCTGACAATCGGTAGGCCATAGATGTATGAATTTATTTCTGGACTCTCAAGTTTACTCCACTTACTGCCAATTCTCTTTTCTTTCTAAATTACCCAGCCTCAAGTATCTCTTTATAGCAACATAAGATGAACTAATACACTAAATAATCCTGAAAAAGAACAAAGGAGGATGACTCATACCGTAGCAGGACGAGCCACAGACAAAAATCCTCAGACACCGAGTTAAAAAAGGAAGGGATTTATTCAGCCGGGGGCATCGGCAAGACTCCTGTCTCAAGAGCTGAGCTCCCGGAGCAATTCCTGTCCCTTTTAAGGGCTCTCAACTCTAAGGGGGTGCACGTGAGAGGGTCATGATCAGTTGAGCAAGCAGGGGGTACGTGACTGGGGGCTGTATACACCAGTCATTAGATCAGAACAAAACAGGATAGGGATTTTCACAGTGCTTTTCTATACAATGCCTGTAATCTATAGATAACATAAGCAATTAGGTCAGGGGTCGATCTTTAACTACCAGGCCCAGGGTGTGGCACCAGGCTGTCTACTTGTGGATTTGATTTCTGCCTTTTAGTTTTTACTTTTTCTTTCTTTAGAGGCAGAAATTGGGCATAATATGAGGGGTGGTCTCCTCCCTTAATACTTCCCAATTTCAAAACCTACTGCAAAACAATGATAATCAAGACAATGTGGTACTAGTACAAGGACTAATATATCAACAAGTAGAGTAAACTTGAGAGTCCAGAAATAAATTCATACATCTATGGCCTACCGATTGTCAGCAAAAGTACGAAGACTGTTCAGTGGAGAAGGAACAACTGGATAGCCACATACAAAAGAATGAAGTTGGTCTTTTATTTTACATCAAATATAAAGGTAACTCAAAATGAGTCAAGTAAATAAGTGTAAGAGTTTTGCTCTTTATAGTTTTACACTATGAAACTCTTAGGGAGAACAACAGAAGTAAAGAAACCCAAATCCTCATATACTGCTAGTGAGAATGTGAAATGGTACAACTGCTTTAGAAAACAGTCTGCCAGCTCCTCACATGGTTGCACATAGTGTTAACATAAGGCCCAGAAGATCCACTCCTAGGAATATTCGTAAGAAATGAAAACATATGTCCACACCGAAATTCGCACATGAATATTCATAGCAGCATTATTCATAATAGCCAAAAGGTAGAAACAACACCACAAATGTTCAGTAACAAATAAATGGATAAAAATGTGGAATATTCATATAATGGAATATTATTTAGTCATATGCATATTCATACAATGGAATATTATGTAGTCATAAAAAGAAATGAAGTACTAATATATGGTCCTTACATGAACTCTGAAAATCCATTAAGAAGCCAACCATAAAAGTCCACATATTATCTAATCCCATTTGTGTGAAAGTCCAGAGCAGGGAAATCTACAAAGGGAATGTAGATTAGTGGTTACTTAGGACGGGGAAAGGTTAGAGTCAGAGAGAGTTTGTCAGAGTATGAGGCTTTTTTGAGGTAATTAAAACATTCTAAAATTGACTGTAGCAATGGTGGTACATATCTTTGAATATACTAAAAACTATTAAATTGTACACATTAAATGGCTGAATTATGTGGTATGTGGATTAGAGTTCAATAAAGCTATTTTTAAAATACATATAGAGGAAAATGGGGTCAAGAATAACCAAGATACCTGTTAAGAAGAGCAGAGAGAGGGGATCAGATATGAGGATTTATTATGAAGCCGTAATAAAGACAGTGTGGTATTTGTTCTGGGATGAATAAATTGGCCAATGGAATAAAACTGAAAGCCTAAACAAGCATGTATGTTAGGAATATTTTCATATGATAAATATGGAATGCATGATCAATATGAAAAGGAGAGGTTGATTGTTTAATAAATCGAACTGGAAAAAATGATTATTACGTGGAAAAAATTGAAATTGAATTCCTACCACACACCGTCTACAAAAATCAATTCCAAACGGATTCAAGACTTAAACTCAGGAATAGCACTTTAAAACTCTCAGTATAAAATACAGGGTAAATGAGAAAGAATAGAGAACCCAGAAATAAAGCCACACACCTACAGCCATCTGATATTCAAGGAAGTCAACAAAAATAAGCAACGGGGAAAGGACTTCCTATTCAATACATGGTGCTGGGATAACTGGCTAGCCATATTCAGAAGAATAAAACTGAACCCCTACCTTTCATCATATGGTTATGGATTCTTGGAAATTTCCTCCAACGTGTGCCAAGATGAAGGCAAAGATGTTTCAATTCATCTCCAACAGATTGGCATATTCATTTATTTTCCTATTTTACACTTTGTATGGAGCCCTTTGGGGTCTCAGCTTAATTGGAGGATTTCCTGTTAGATATCCCCCAAAGCTTAAGGTTCCCAGGGTTCAGAAGAAACTTTCAGCATGAAAGACCTACTTATCGGCACTTGGTTAGGCAAGTTTCACAGAAAGGCCCTGACATCTTCAGACACAAAAGTTGATCCTAGCAAATTCTTAACACTTTTTTCTGTCCTCAACTGAAGCAACTCTTCATGATTTGGAAATGGATTTCTAGAAAAAAGTAAAAGCAGGTTGGAATTCAGAGTCCCTGCTTCTATTTATGTGGGAGCTTGACAGATTCCTTATTTTTGTGCCAGCTCAGAAAAGCATTTAAAAATAAATATTTTTATTTTGTAATTGCCAATGTAGTTACTCCAATTGGGAGTATAATTAATGCTATATAACCTAGCATTCTGTCAGAAATGGAACACACTAGTACTTTCTTAATGGCTACTGATAATTGACTACTTTTGTTTATACAATACCTAAAATTTGATTGCTAACCTTTGACTGTGTGGTAGGATAGCCCCAATTACAAGTCACATTCACTTTGCATTTAACAGAAGTATGCCATGGATACATTAATCCAATTTATTTTGCATTCTAGGGGAAAATCATCTAAGCTAAATAGAATAAAATACCATCTTCAACAAGTGTGATAAAATCAGGTGTATGTGGCCTTTCTAACAGAAAATCAGTATCATAATATGACAGCCTAGGCTGACTAGAGGACTGGATCTTACATATGACTAAGACTGGCTTCAAATTAACACCAAGTAAGAAAATGTATGAATGACCATAACTCAACAGGATCAAATGTAACATAAATATATGTAGAAACACATATTCTGTTCTCTAGAGCTCAAAGAATAGACTTGGGAAAGGGTTCCTAAAGTGTCTGACATTTAACCTAAGGTCTTAAAAGATGAGTAGGTGCTTTCAAAAGGCAAGTTAAAAAAAAAAAAAGAAAAAGAAAGAAAAAGAGAATCCCCGACAAAAGGAACCAGCTTATGCAACTAGAAGGCATAAAAGAGTAAAGCAGATTTGGTAAACCATGAAAGGTTATGAACGGTGCAACAAATGGTATAAAACAACCTAAACCACTCAAACCAGAAAAAATTATTCCAGGCTTCTTTACCCCACACTTTTGATTGGGAACCAATAAAGTATCTCGTAAAATTCTCTCTTCTCCATTCCCAATTCTACCACTTTACCTCTCTTAACGTTTTACATTTTTTGCCTAAAATATTACAAGTTTTCTAATTCGTGTCCAAGTCTCCCCACTTCCATTTTAGGCTACATAGTCACTGAAATGAATTGTCTAAAATACAAATCAGATCAAACAATCTCCTTGCTTAAAATCCCATATGGCTCACAAGCAATTAAGAGATAAAGTTCAACATTATTGGCACAATGCACCATTTCCTATATGAGTATGACTGTCTACCTTTTCAGACTCATGCCCTATTGTTTTTTTCAAATTTAACAGAAATTATTTTAGATTATTATTTTTTATTTCAATAGGTTTTTGGGGAACAGGTGGTGTTTGGTTACATGAGTACTTTAGTGGTGATCTGTGAGATTCTGGTGCACCCATCACCCAAGCAGTGTACACTGTACCCGGTGTATAGTCTTTTATCCCTCACCCTTCTCCCAACCTTTCCCCTTTCCTCCAAGTCCCCAAAGTCCATTGTATCATTCTTATGTCTTTGCATCCTCATAGCCTAGTTCTCACTTATGAGTGAGAACATATGATGTTTGGTTTTCCATTCCTGAGTTACTTCACTTAGAATAATGGTCTCCAATTCTATCCAGGTTGCTGCAAATGCCATTACTTCATTCCTTTTTATGACTGAGTAGTATTCCACGGTATATATACACCACAATTTATTTATCCACTCATTGATTATCATGCCCTATTCTTGATCCTTCTAGATTCCTCCTTGGCTGTGAAATAGTGGGCAAGTTACCAATCACAGTGAACCCATTTCCTCATCTTTAAGATGAAGATAATACGTCCTATCTATGTGTTCAGGACTAAATAACACTACATCTAAAACCATGAGTTTGGCCTTCATTTTGCGTATTCCAGGGATTCATTAAGGAATTTAAACAGAAGAACATGATTAGAGAAATAAGAAAGGCTAAGGACAGAAGTGGGGAAGGGTCTGAAGGGAGCAAAACCAGAGGTGACGAATGAATACAGTGTCAATGGAAACAGGAACAAAAGGAACTAGAGAAAATTAAGAAACATAATCAAAGAACTTGGTCCCTAATTAGAAGTGGAAGGTGAAAGAGAAAGGACTTATCAGAAAGCATGTTTTAAAGAAAGGCCCTGACACCTTCAGGAACAAAAACTGATCCTAACGAGTTCTTAACATTTTCTGCTTCTGAATGAAACTACTGTTCGTGATTTGAAGATGAATTTACTTTCTACAAACAGACAAAAGTGGGTTGAGATCAAGTCTTAGGAACTAAGTAAGAAACTGTGAAATACCATTTAGGATTAAAAGTGAGCAGACGATCATGTAATGTTGCTTCTAATCATGTGCTAAAGGCAATTTTCCAAAGGAAAATGGTTCCAGGGGTTAGAATGTAGCAGGCGGGAGTCATATGTAAGTAACAAGCTTTTGCTTTTAAACCTTGTAATTCATCGTTGTCAAACAGGAAGCACAGTTTCATAAAAATCCTAACAAGCCAGGTGTGGTGGCTCATGCCTGTAATCCCAGCACTTTGGGAGGCCAAGGCAAATGGATCATGTGAGGCCAGGAGTTCGAGACCAGCCTGGCCAACATGGTGAAACCCCATCTCTACTAAAAATACAAAAAATTAGCCAAGAATGGTGGTAGGTGCCTGTAATCCCAGCTACTTAGGAGGCTAAGGCAGAAGAATTGCTTGAACCTGGGAGGCGGAGGCTGCAGTGAGCCAAGATCGTGCCACTGTACTCCAGCCTGGGCAACAGAGCAAGACCCTGTCACACACAAAAAAAGAATCCTAATAAGCCATCAAGAGACCTGAGCTCTATATACCCTGTTGATGATACCTTAGGCAAATTACTTAATTATTTAGTACTGTTAACCCATGTGTAGAACTGAAGCAACAAAATACCCTCCCTATCTACCTTAAAGAGTGGTGTTCACATTAAATCTGTGTAAGAATTAGGAAGAACTGGAAGTCTTAATACACTATTCTTTAGCAAAATGCATATGTAGATAGAAATTTCAAATGCAGACAGAAACTCAATTCGTTATGCATAACAATTACTGAATTGTGACTATATGCTATACGGGTTAACAAGTTTTAACTAGCAGGACTACATTTTACATTTAAGACGTATAAATACACTTCGGCATATCAGAAAAACAAAACAGAATGTTATCAAAGGCAGATACTGAACCACTATCCTTACGATTTCAAGGTTTGAGATGAGAATTTCTGGATATTCACGTATCGGATAGGAAGAAACAAGAAATAAAGATAACTTCAGTCTGTACTAAATTACCAGAGGACAAGCTGTTTCCCATTCTACAGGTGTTCCTTATATGATGTTGTCTAGTGTCAATTTTCAATGACGTGGTTCTTACCGTTCATCCTAAGAGTTATGACTGCTGATTACATTTTCTCTCAACCACTTAATGAGGTATTTGAAACCAAGCCAGTAAAGTTAAGACCAAGCCTTTAGATTATCTGTCCCTCACGTCCCAAGCAGTAAGTCCAGGTGCAATGGATGTGACTGGTGCATATAGCCCTGCACAAGAGATGGAGATACATAATCACTACACACTGCCACGACAAGTAACCAGTGTCCCAAGGGTACTTTTAAGACCTTATGTGTCCTTTCTCTATTCTCCTGCAGCTAAGACAGTTGGATCAAATCAATTACAGGGAGGCTGAGCATGCTGGCTCTTTGTAATCCCAGCACTTTGGGAGGGCGAGGCAGGTGAATCGCCTGAGGTCAGGAGTTCGAGACCAGCCTGGCCGACATGGTGAAACCACATCTCTACTAAAAATACAAAAAAAAAAAAAAATTAGCTTGGTGTAGTGGCAGGTGCCTATAATCCCAGCTACTTGGGAGGCTGAGGCAGGAGAATTGCTTGAACCTGGGAGGCGGAGGTTGCAGTGTGCCGAAATTATGCCATTGCACTCCAGCCTGGGCAACAAGAGCGGGACTCCATCTCAAAAAAAAAAAGAAAAAAAAGAAAAAAAAAATTAGCCGGGCGTGGTGGTGGGCACCTGTAATCCCAACTACTCAGGAGGCTGAGGCAGAATTGCTTGAACCCGGGAGGCAGAGGTTGCAGAGCCAAGATCGTGCCATTGCATTCCAGCCTGGGCAACAAGAGCGAAACTATGTCTCAAAAAATAAAAAATAAATAAATAAACGAAAGGGCGCTTTACTCATTCTCAGTGATTCTCATGCTAAGGGAGACGTTCAGTCCATGACACTGAATTCTCAGGTGTTGCACTTAAGAATTACAACCTAGAGTTCCTCTAGTTAATTCAAAGGTAATTTACACAGCTGCCTATGTATGGATCACTTTGTACGTAACCCCACTGTGGCCCCCAGAACCTCTGCCTTCAACTCGTTTCCAAAACAACAAAGCAGGCCCTGGTCAGGTTTATGAACACAGTGTTCCCAACTATATGCATTCTTCTACTTCTCAACTCCACACCACTTCTTTAATAGCAGTGTTTTTAAATTAACGTAACTTCTGTACGTGTTATGGCCTTGAACCTGAATCTCAGCTCTGCTCCCTACTGCTATTTGGGCCAGAACTTCACTTCTCCGGACCTTGGTTTTCTTACATCTAAAAGGGGATACAGCCATTTGATTTTAGTGGGCTGCATTTGGAATCAAATGAGATGAACAAATACAAGGCAGTGTCCTATGAAACACGGGAGTGTGTAGTCTCTCTCTCATGCCAGTGTTGAAACCCAGTGAGTACCCTTTCCCTTAGCAGCTGAGGCTTAGCTGGAGGGGCCAGAATTCCTGCTTTCACACCCCTCTCAGGGGAATGTTTGATACCACATCTGGCTCTGTAATAGTATCTCAGATTCCGTTCGGAGCAGGCACATGGGCAAGGTGCTGAATCACCGTATTATCAATCAATCTGTTATCCGATCAGTCACTGGTAGGAGGTAGAGTACAGCAGATACATACAGTGCTGGAGCTGCAAAGTGCTTTTCTCCAACAGTTTCCAGGCTCCCATGGTTTTTTGTTCACTTCCATTGTCCTCTCATCCATAAACATCCCAGGTTTGACCTCCCAGAGGTCTTTTACCCACAATCTTCCCTACCCTTCTAAGGTAACAGTGAGTGATTCCAACCCAGTAAGTAACCTGACATCTAATGCTCACCTGGCAGCTGTAGCACCAAGAGCCAAGGGCATGACTGGAAACCATACGCAGGGCCCAGATAGCCTTCCAAGTTGTACCTCTCCACCATGACACAGGTTGAAGAACTGTACCCACTTCCTTTAGCATTAAGAAAGCTGGGGCAGGTCAGGACAACAAAGAAACTCAAGAGACTGTGATGCCTGTTCAAGCAAAGCTGTGCTTAACAGATACATCTGTGGTTTCAAGAAGGATAAGCAAAAAGGGTAGCCATGGGAAGGAAAAAGAAAAAGAAAGCAGCCATAAAACACTTCCAAAAGGAGGTCATTTTCCCCGGTGTGAATTGCACAGATAATTTAATGTAATTTACTTGATTTTCCCCTCTCAGGGTCTGATTTCAGAAAATCAAATTACAAAGTCATCATCACATCCTAGATTTATTACAACTGACCTGCAGGCAAAAGGATAGAACTATTACATAAACACTTCGATTCCATGTATATATCTTAAATAGAGGAGGAATTCAAACAAGAATACAGGATAAAATATTCCAAAGCTCCAAGAAGCAGTTATGTTACTGAGCTCCATTTTTTACAGACAAATAAGGCAATATCCCTGCACATTAGCTTTTTGATAATTTTTATACATTTTTCTATGGTACAAGAGAAAAATAACCAGAGCTCACAATGTACAGTTCTTACACTATTTTCACAGTTTGTGAACACTATACACCCTTTTGTTTTAATAAAGATACATTGTAATAAACTCCTTGCCCTTAAGTTTATAGTTCATAATAATCTATGATTAATACACTAAAATTGCCTTTTTATGTGGACATCCACACAAGAGAACGGTCAGATTAGCTCCTGGACAGTCAGAATTGCTTTTATCTCCATTTGCACAACGGCAAAGTGACCCTATGCTGAGCCAGACCGGAAGCTGACAGCAGAGAAACAGATTCCTTTTGAGTTCCCGGGAGCCATGGAGGATGATGGCTTGCTGTGGTCGAAGGGAGACATCAAGCAACGTCTCTTTTCAGAACAGTGGGAAGTCTAAAGTTTAGGATACCGTGGGGGAGAAGATAGGGAAATGAGGCAAGTAGATCAAAGAGATAATCACTTTCGAATTCTGCAATTTACAGGGATGTGACTTTAAACAGCACCATTCTCCCTTTATTGTTTGATAGTATTTATGACCGTCACTCTGAGAGGAGACACGGCAATACCTGCCACGATTTGGTTCTATGACGGCATCAACCTGCATCTCAGGCCATGGCTGTTTTATATTCCAGTGTGCCTGAACCACTCACCGTGCTGCTTCACTGTCATACAAAGCCTAAGGTTCAGTGCCAGGGACGCCCAAGCAAAACCTAATGAGAACCTGGCTAATGGGTAAGTGAAGAAGCACAAGATACTTAAATGGCCTCTTGTAACAGTGCTGAGGATTTTGTTTTGCTTTTTGTATTTTTTTCCAGTAGAATTCCAATGCCAAGAAATGGTGGCGGACTAGGAGAGGTTCTAGCAGGTGATGAAGGTAAAGGCTGCCATTTCAGATCCTCATCTGGTCCAATGTGTCTCTAGAAAAGATGCCTCTTTATCACCTACCACATCGGCTGGGCCCCACTATTCTTAGCCTTTTAAACACCAGCGCATATGAGAGATTTGCGGCTAAAAATCCTCGGTAAGGAACATCCCTGCTAACTGTAAAGGTTTTTTGATATAGAAAAAAGGCAAAATATTGGATTAAGCGAAAGTCACATAGCGACAATAGACCACAGGGGAAGGGAAAGAGATTCAGAAACTGAAGACCTGGACCAGTGATGGCAAGAAGCAAACAACTGAGATTTGGTCTTTTGCTGCCTACTAGAAATCTTTATCTAATCAATCAAGGCACATTGCTACTAGCTACTTCTCCCTGTGAGTGAGTTATGATGGCTAAAGTATCAGGCTTGGGACCAAGGGGAAATATATAGCTGCTACAAGTTGTTCCAGATAAAATACTACAATTAAAAACATCTGTAAACTTTGCCTTCTGTACTGTTTTCTTCTTTCAGTCCTGGTGGTTTGTGGCAGGTGGAACATCAAGTTGGCAGCACACCGAATTCTGAGAATGAAAAATTCTTAGGATCAGCACCTTCTTTGACAAGTGGCAGACTCCTGAGTCTTCCCGATGAAAAGTAGGACTGGTAAAGGAGAAAACACATTCTGTCCTGTCTCAATATTTTAATGTTCACCTCTTTGAACGCAACATGGTTTTTGGTAAAGATAAATTCATTCTAATTTAACATGATATTTCAAACAGGAAATTTGGCTGAGCACATCGATCCCCAAACATCAACTGTAACTGTAAAGCAACAGAATATCACATCAGTAAATCTATTGCACTTGGTGAAGAAAGTAAATTCCTCCTTTGTCTCCCAGCTCCAGAAGGCAATGTGTCTCGTTGGCTGCGCAAGCTCTTCTCACTCAAGCCCGAGTTTCTAAGTTCAGACATAGTACATCCATCACCGTGTCCTTCCAGGATTTGGACGTCTGACAAAACACCATTCCAGTAGCTGCATCTCCAGGTTTTGAGTCTAGAAATGAATTTAAGATGTGATCTAATCACAGTCAACGACTTGATCGTACTGACTTCCACATTTCATGAATATGTTCATCACAAAAGAGCAGGATGAGGTCTCTCTGACCAGCACTCACACCGTGTGATCAGTCAGGTATTACAAGGATGCACGTTCTAGGTGACAGGAGTATACAGACATGATGGAAACGAACACCAATCTTATTGCACATGGTGTCTGGGCGAGCAATAAAAACACTGTGATACGGGATGAAAATTCTTTACGTCTTGCTTCCTCTCAGCCCTTTTTTCTAGAGTCTGATGTAGCAGCGATATCAATCGACATACATGGGAGAGCTGGGAGTAGCTGGCATTTGATCCAGGATTTTACAAACATAGCATGCGACCTCAACGGCACGTTCTTCATACATCAAAATAAAGGGATGTTTCTGTAAGAAAATTGTAAACAAAAAAGTCAAAAGTTTGTATGACAGCCCAAACTGAACATTTTCCAATTTCTATAGAACACAGAACTCCAGGCTCCCAACCACACACAGCTGTGAAATACTGCAACACCACAAGTTCAGAGAGGTGAGTACAGCCTTTATTCCATGCAGATATGCTAATGGGCGTGGGCAGGCCTGGAGAGGATAGGTAATGATTTGAAGGTGCCACCTTGGCAACGAGGTCTGGAAACCTATCTGTGTACCACGGAGTGTTTGTTGAGGGAGACAGCTACGTTGTTACTCAGCACAAAACATAGCTGGAGTCTCCACCACACCATCTAAGAGCTAAGAAGAATGACGTAAATACCAGTCGCTATTCCTCTTGGGACACCAGTATAAATCTCAACCTCCATTTCCCCCATATACAACAGGAGGACCTTTTTACAAAAAGGTCGCAATCCTTTTGACCTCTTCTTTTGACCTTTTAACAAAAAGGTTGTAATCCTTTTGACCAAAAGAGGCCTAAGAAAAATTTGCCCCAGGAGCTTCTTCCCTGTACTCTCCAGAGCCAGGGCCCCAGCATCTGCTTCACCTTTTAAACTCCATCTCTATCAACAGTTTTCTTTTATAGCCTAAGTATGCTGACGGGATGTTTTTACAGTCATTGATGGACTGCAATATCGTAAGTTTGTCACAACATCCTTGGAGAGCTAGTAGTTAAATGTGACAAACAAATGGATCTTCTCTTAAAATATTCCCACATTATTAGATCACAATACTTTCTCCACTGCCCTACCAATGCCACACCCAGCAGACTGCTTAAAACACCCAAGTTCCATGGGATGAATGAGAACTTTCAAAGAAATGGGAATAGGCCATATGATGTAAATTTGTGTGAGTTTTTATAAGGGCAGAATAAACACAAACTTTTCACTAATTTTTTTCTTATGGCTGCATCACATAGACTATGCAATGGAAAATGGCTTCTTAAAGTGAAAGTCAGAATTCTCTGGGGGTAATTTTTATAACATGTTAAGACCAAAATTTTCCATGAGAATTTAGCTAGTATTAGTAGAAAAATTATAACTACAAATTTTCTCTTTCCAAATATTTGTTTAAAAACATTAACAAAAAAAACTCAATAAAGTTGAGATGTTTGTTTATGACAGAGAGGCCCACTGCTTGCTTAGTGAACCAGCACGTTAAGAGAGTTCCGGTGTGAGGATGTACCTACAATCCCCACAGTCCCACACTCACCAGAAGCTCTTTATACTTTGGCCTTTTGGATTCATCCTTCGTAAGGCTAAAATAACAGAAAAATAACATTATTAAAATGTAGATTCATTTGCCTAAGTATTTTTCTTTTCACAGATGAAATATTACAAAGAATGAAATAGTTCTTTCCTTCAGATCCAAAGTAACAATGCAGACAGCCTGCTAAACACAGTAAAGCACATACAAAAAATTGTGACAGTCTATAATCTGAAGATTTATCTCTAGGATAGTCAGTGTAGGATGATTAGTTAAAAATTAGAAAAATACTAATTCTTGAAAATTGACTAAATTATGGCATAGCTACACAACACTAGTTAAATATATAAATGTACAAGTATAAAATTATTTGTGTACATATATGCTTTTCTAAATGTAAATAAAAAAGTAGACAGGTATTTATGCAGAGACTACCCAAGAGAAACCAGCAATCAAGTAATTCTGGGAGATAAATTACATATACATTTTTATCAATTTATCCTTAAGTTTTAAAAAGTTTATACTCTGTATCTCAATATGTTCTTTGGTCCAAAAGTCTAAAACAATATAACTTCACTAAAGACTACATCAGTATATACAAATCTCTGCCCTGTTGACATTTTCTCCTTGTCTCCTTAAATTCTACCTTGCCTAATTAAAGCTGCCAAAAGTATTTTCATTTTGTTTATATTTACTTCATCTATCTTGGCCCGTATCTTAATCACCATTCCCTTCCAACCTCAGTATTTTACTATCAAACATGAATATGGGTAACATAGTTCACCTCTTTCTAAACTCATTGCTGTTTTCCATATCCCACTTTCTGTAATGGATACTGCAATGTACTATGTAGATTCCCTCTTTGAGGAGGAAGGACTTATTCTTCCACTGTGGGGCATGCTACCAGCTGACAACCCTTTACTATCGGCCTCTTCAGAATTACCACAGCTAAAGAGAGCCACCTTAGCCCACCTGGGACAGTCCATCTCTAATGACTGAGCCACAAAAGTGTATAAAAATCCAAGGTCCTCATTCCAAGGTGGATCAATACTAAAGGCCCTCCCAGCTTCACAGATTCCCAGAGTTGCCTGAGGCTTTCACTGACACGGCGCTGCAACTCAGCTTCTTCTGCTCAATCTTGTTTCCTTCTCATTGCTAGTGTTGATCCCAAGATCACTACCTAGTCAACGTCCTACACTCTTATCTCTGTCTCAAAAGCCTGCTTTCCAGGTATCCAACTCGTGACATTCTTCTTCTGGGTTAACTCTTCTTCTTGGCCAAGTACAGCTGGCCCTTGAGCAACACAGATTTGAACTGTACAAATCCACTTATATGTGGATTTTTCTTCTGCCTCTGCCACCCGAGATAGCAAGACCAACTCCTCCTCCTCCTCAGTCTATTCAATGTGAAGACAAAGATGAAGATCTTTATGACGATCCACTTTCACTTACTGAATAATGTATTTTCTCTTCCTTATGATTTTCTTAATAATATTTTCTTTTCTCTAGCTTACTTCATTGTAACAATGCAGTATATAATACATATACAAAACGTTATGTTAATTGACTATGTTATCAGCAAGGCTTCTGGTTGACAGTAGGCTATTTGTTAGTAGTCAAGTTTTGGGGTAATCAAAAGTTATATGCAGATTTTTGACTGAACAGGCGGTCAGCATCCCTAACCTCCACACCATTCAAGGATCAAAACAGTCTATGAATTGTAAGCTCACAGTCTTCCCATTCCTAAAAATGTCTGTATTTCTTCCTTATTGTGAATATTTGAGTGCCTGAGTATAAAACTTTAGGACCAGGTTGACAATTATTTTCCCTCAGCACTCTGGTGCTGTGACTCCACTTTTTCCTGCAACTATTGTGGCTGGGAACAAATCTGCTGTCAGTTCTATCAATCCTTAACAGATAATCTGTTTTCTCTTCCTGATATTGTTTGATAATTTTGCTTCAATGCCTAAATGATGAGAAACAAAGGTATAAGTTTATGTACCTTATACCTTTGTTTAAACCTTTTTCATCATTTATGCATTGAAGCAAAATTGCACAATATCAATTAAAATTTACCTTTTAAATTTATATTTAAATTTACCTTTAAGCTTTTACCTTTGTTTATCCTACATGATAAACAGACTTCATTTTCAATCTGAAACCCTATACTAAATCAGTTTTCAAATGTTTTCTTTCCCCTATGATCTCTGTAAATATTGCTTCTCCACTTTCAGAGTTGCCTTCTCTATTTCCATTACATGCATCTTAGAACCTCTTACTTGGTATTCTATTCCGATTCTTTACTGCTTTTCATATAATCTGTGTCATGCTGGGGGAACTTCTCAGCTCCATTTTCTATTTCTCTAATTTTGCCTTCGATTATTTCCAGTCTAGAGTACATCAAGTCTGTTGTGTCTTTCATATCAACAGCTATGATTTTTCCATTTCCAAGACTTCTATTTCCAACTGCTTCATTTGTTTCTTCCTCAGTTTTAATTGAATTTATACCCTTATTTCCTTGAGCAACCTAAATATACTGATTTTCTTTTACAGCATATTTCAGACAATTTCAGATATCTATTTCAACTTAAAGTAAGTTTCTGTTCCATTTTGTTAAATGCTTTCTTAGCGTTACCCTTCAGTATTTAGGAATTTTGATTTGCAGACTCATTTTGAAGTAACATGCTTACCCTCCACGCATATCCATACATTTGTTCAACAAATGTCTGAGTGCCCTACTGATCACTATGAACTGAACTGGGAGCTAGGGATACACATATAGAGCAGTTTTACAGTTGCCTCTATTTCACAGGGCCACCAGTATTGAACAGGGTCCTATAATGGACCTTTCAAGTTCCACTCCTATGTTGGTATTAGGATAATTACAGTTCCAGTCCTCTGGTTGCAAAATCGGTATCTAAAGCCTTGTTGTGTAGTACCATAGCTTGCTTAAAGCTGTGGCCCAGGAAGTAACTGAAATCATTTTTTTCATTTTCCAGAATGAAAAATGACCTGGAATACAGCAAGCCCATGGCTTCAGATCTACACAGCATTTTGTAAGTATTTTTGGTGCATTTTTCACCCACACAGATATTTGCCTTCTTTGTAAAGCTGCCATACCTTTCTGGTTTTGTGTTTTTCTATTTCATCTACTGGAGCAGAAAATTATGTCAGTGTATAAACCTATGATGCTATTTGGGTGGAAATCTTAAACTATTAACATTGACTGTCTTCTGTTTCTAAATTACAGCTGACATTAATCATCTGTTATCAATAATTATATTAGCTCCCCTTAGACTAATAAGGTAGCCATTAGCAAAATTAATTCTAATAAAATACGTATTTCCTTAGTTACATTAGCCACATTTCAAATGCTAGCAGCTACCACACTAGACAGAGCAGAATATAGGCCATTTCCATCACCTCAAAAAGTTCTACTGGGAGAGCTTCAGCTCTGTCTTCTAGCTCATTAATCTCTCTTCAACGATATCTAATCTGTTGAATCCAGCTATTGTTTTAATTTATGCTTTTTATTTCTAGAAGTTCTATTTGGTTCTTTATAAATGTGTTCCCTGCTTATATTTCTCAGCTGTCTCTTTGTTTTTCTTTACACTTATATATTTTTTGTTTCCTTTCATTCCAATATTTGAAGTCTCTGCAGATCTATTCCTACTATCCATTGTTTCTGATTCTCATTTATTTTGTGAGTGTTGAAATTTTTTTGTGGACTACATATTCCACTTAACTTTATTTTTCGGAATCATTTAGTCCTAGGCTGAATGATTTGCTTTTGCTTCTGCCCATCAACTGGGGGCAAGAGGAGTGTAACTTTCCAACCAGGGACTTTGAAAAGTAATTTTTCTTAAAATTAAATTCTCTAAGTATTTTTACCATATACAATATGAATTTAGACAGCAAATCTACATTTGCTTGGGTTATCATAATTTACTTTGACTCTTCCTTCTCTCTCATAATTTCCCTCCCTGAATTTCAGTCAATTTCAGAGCTCCATGGATTCCTCAGTTTTGCACTAACTCTTTTACATTTTATAAGGGACTTTAGGTGGGGCACGGTGGTTCATCCCTGTAATGCCAGAACTTTGGGAGGCTGAGGCAGGCGGATCACCTGAGGTCAGGAGTTCAAGACTAGCCTGGCCAACATGGCGAAACCCTGTCTGTACTAAAAATACAAAAATTAGCTGGGCGTGGTGGTACGTGCCTGTAGTCCCAGTTACTCAGGAGGCTGAGGCAGGACAATCTCTTGAACCCAGGAGGTGAAGGCTGCAGTGAGCCAAGATCACGCCACTACACTCCAGCCTGGGCAATGGAGCCAGACTCTGTCCTAAATAAATAAATGGCACTTTAAAATGCTTATCCAGGCCAGGTACAGTGACTCATGCCTGTAATCCCAATACTCCAGGAGGCCAAGGCAGGAGGATCGCGTAAGCCTAGGAGTTTAAGACTAACCCGGTAATACAGTGAAATACAGTATCTACAAAATTTGTTTTAAGAAATTAGCCAGGTGGGCCAGGTGCAGTGGCTCACACCTATAATCCCAGCACTTTGGGAGGCTGAGGCGGGCGGATCACCTGAGGTCGGGAGCTGACCAACCTGACCAACATGGAGAAACCCCAACTCTAGTAAAAATACAAAATTAGCCAGGTGTGGTGATGCATGCCTGTAATTCAGCTACTTGGAGGCTAAGGCAGGAGAATCGCTTGAAACCGGGAGGTGGAGGTTGCGGTGAGCCGAGATTGTGCCATTGCACTCCAGCCTGGGCAACAAGAGCAAGACTCTGTCTCACAAAAAAAAAAAAAAAAAAAAGAAATTAGCCAGGTATAGTGGCACACTGCTGTAGTCCCAGCTACTTGGGGGGCTGAGACTGGAGGATCGCCTGAGCCTGGGAAGTTGAGGTTGCAGTAAGCTGCGATCATGCCACTGCACTCCAATCTGGGTCACAGTTTAAAATGTGGGCTGAGATCTGAGGAGAGCAAAATCACTTGTTGACCACTGAACAGGCCCCAGAGACAAAAACTCCTTATCTGAGGAATTTAGAAGGGAGCAAAAACCACCCAATGACTATCAAACAGGCAATCTGGAGGCAGAATTCCTCATCTGGGGAAAATTAGAATTAGACTTCCCAGCCTGGCGCAATGGCTCATGCCTGTAATCCCAGGACTTTGGGAGGCCGAGGCAGGTGGATTACTTGAGGTCAGCAGTTCAAGACCAGCCGGGCCAATGTGGTGAAACCCCATCTCTATTAAACATACAAAAATTAGCCAGGCATGGTGGCATGTGCCTGTAGTCCCAGCTACTTGGGAGGCTGAGGCAGGAGAATAGCTTGAACCTGTGAGGTGGAGGTTGCAGTGAGCTGAGATCGCGCCACTGTACTCCCACCTAGGCGACAGAGCGAGATTCCATATGAAAAACAAAAACAAAAAAAACCAAAAAGTAATTAGACTTCCCTATTATCTAAAGCAGGCATTGGTTTCAGATTTTTTTCCCCAAAAAAACTTTATAAGTAACTAGAATTTCTATACATCTTCAGAATGCCATGTTGAAATTCACTGTGCAACACTTGCTGACTTTAAGGAAAAAATTACTACAAATGTAATCATTTATTGTGACCTACATGGATAATATGGTCTAAATTACCCTCAAGCTTTAAGGTCCATAAATACCCCTAAGGAAAAATCCACTGTGGCATGCTCAGTGCCCCGCTGCACTCTTCTGCAGCATGCTTTCTTTCTAATAAACTTTCCTTTTTCAAACCTATACTGTTGTCTGTAAATTCTTTTTATCAACCCATGAGTCAACCATTTCCTAATGCCGGGGGCTCAGACACCTCAGCCGGCAAGGTCTTCCTTTTGAACCATAAGTCTTATCCTTTTTTTTTATCTTAGGAAAACTTTTAATTGAAGCAGACACACAGAAAACACAACTCCTAAGTGCAGAACTAAAATAAAAGTAACAATATTCTGACTTCCAACACCTTATATTGTTTGCTTTTAACTTTCATATAGAAATAGAACCATACATGCTGCTTTCTGTCTTACTTCTTTCACTCAACATCAGTCGTGAGATTTACTGAAGTTGCTGAGTGAAGCAATGGTTCTATCTTCTCGATGCCATATACCGCTGTATACATAATGCTACAACTTATTATCTGTTCTACTGTACAAAGAGTTTCCAATAGTAGGTTATAAATCTGCTTTTCTGGACATTCTTATATATGTCTTTTAGTGTATTTATGTCCACACTTTTGTTGGGTATATAGTTAGAACCTGAATTGCTGAACCATGGTGTATACATCAACCATATTAGATCAGCTATACTGGATTACTGCTTGTTTTTCACGGGAACTGTACTAATTTATACTCCTGCAAGTTATGTATGAGACTTTCAGTTGCTTCAGATCCTCATCAATACTTGCTACTGTCAGTATTTTAAACTGTGGTCATTCTGGTGATTATAGTGGTATTTCATTGTAGTTTTGACCTGCATTTCCCCTGATTACTAATAATGCAGAATGAAGGCAGCACACTGAATATGTTTACTGGCCTCTTGAATATTTTAAGTACCTTTCAAGTATTTTGTTATTTTTGGTTGTTATTTTTCATAAGTGTTCTACATTTTTAAGTATTCTTTACATATTCTGTGTAAGTCCTTTGTTGAATATAGGTATGAAAAATAACTCCTAATGTGTGGCTTGGCATGTCATTCAGCGCTGTCTTTTGAATCAATGGAAGTTCCTAATTTTAATGAAATCCAATTTTATCAATCTTTCTCTACGTTCTGTTTCAGAAACCTTTACCCAAACGTAATGAAAATATTCTCCCATATTATCCTCTATGTGCTTTTAATTTACATAACTGAAGAAATTCAGTTTGGCAAAAACCATTCAAGGAGAGGGAAGTCATAAGAAATCTGGCCACAGCGAGCCAGGTGCAGTGGCTCATGTCTGTAATGCCAGCGCTCTGGGAGGTCAAGGTGGGCGGATCACGAGGTCAGAAGTTCGAGACCAGCCTGGCCAACACGGTGAAAACCGTCTCTACTAAAAAAAATAGTAATAATAATACAAAAAATTAGCCGGGTGCGGTGGCAGGTGCCTGTAATCCCAGCAGTACTCAGGAGACTGAGGCAGGAGAATCGTTTGAACCCAGGAGGTGGAGGCTGCAGTAAGCGGAGACCACGTCATTACACTCCAACCTGGGTAACTGAGTGAGACTCCATCTCAGAAAAAAAAAAAGAAATGTGGCCAGAGCAATAAACTAAGTCCA
This sequence comes from Macaca mulatta, assembly GCF_049350105.2. Lineage (NCBI taxonomy): Eukaryota > Metazoa > Chordata > Mammalia > Primates > Cercopithecidae > Macaca > Macaca mulatta. The sequence continues at coordinate 13,640,871 of NC_133421.1, read as the reverse complement.
GATCATTATGGGTTCTGAAAGCCTAAATTAATTAATTTTAAGGATAAGATGAAGTTTCTAGAATAATATTTCTCAATTTTTTTTTCATTACTTATCCTCCCCATCATGAAATTTAAATACGACAGATATAGTGCATATCTGTTTATCTTCTATGGCCCTTTGGAGGACTAAAAACCATTATACAATCCAAGATTTTCATTTCTCCAAAATCAGTTTTTGCCTCCTTAGGGTCAATATCACCCTGTTAAGAATGCATACTTTAGACAGAGAAGTAACATGATCAGATATACATCATAAAAAATTCAACTCTAATAAAAAGGGGAATAATTTGGAATAAGGCAATATTGGATTATGAGAAATCTGAATGATCCAGGTCAGAGATTACAGGCAATGTCCAAGACAAAGAGTGGCAGAAAGAATGGACAAATACGGAGAGCTAATATGAGCATATTATAAACATAAGTATCCTTCAATGTAGACGTTAACGATTTGCAATGACATGGAACTATGAACCTACTCAGGGAAAACAATGAGACTCTAATGTCTAAAACTGTCACTCTACTATGGCATCAAGGGAAACAGAAATAAACATGTACAAGTACCAATACATACAGAACAAAACCAATAAAGATATCAAGGAATTAAAAAGAAAGCAACCATGATGGAAGGCTCACAGGTGATCATTTTAGATATTATACTCTAAGACTTATACAGATCCTTTTAAGCAAATATTTCATAAAAATGAAATACATAAAATGATCACATTTATGCAATTATAAACTATCCATATTGTGTGCAAATAAATAAAGGATTGTGTTTTAAAAGGAGGAAGCAGCCAATTTGAGTCATCTTTATGTCCTTCTTCTACCTAGAAAATCTTGAAGTATTCCTCTCCCCTCTGAAAAATCAACACAAAAGTAGAATTTGGTTACAGAAGATGAAAGAGACTTAAAAGCTATAGTCAAACAAATATTTTTAAATTTTTCATACAGAGGAGGGCAATGTTCCCTAATATAAGTCTATAAGACCTAAAATGAGTAGAGAGAAATAGCATTCTTGGCAGGAAAAAATTATGAGAAACAAAAAGGTATTTTCAGGAATAAACAGAAGATACACAAAATGCTCTGAGGCTTTTTGTTCATACCATGTCTTACATTTAAATCATGTTGGATAAACAAAATAAATGTCAAAATATTCAAATGATAACACAGAAATATTTTATTTAAAATAGAGACTGAAACAGTATAAAGCATGATTGTATTTCTTCCATATATGCATATGTTTATTCTTAGGTGCTGCATATACACAAACACACAACAAACTATTAGAAAGGTGGACAAACAACAACAGGTGTGGGGTTCACACCTTCCTTGGAGTAAGGTTTCAGAGAGCAAAGATATATAGTTCTACCAACTACACTTTGCATGTGGATGTGACTGTACTACATAAACCCAACTGTTTTCTATGTTATGTCAGAACACAGATCCAACCCTGAAAGTCTGATCTGGCAAGGTCTTGATTCAGTAAATGCTTCCAGGTGATTTTGGTGCAACTGCATTGTGAGAACCACATTAGAGTAAGATGATCAGTCTCACCTAGAAGTTTAACCTGGTATTTCTTGTACCAGGGTACTGGAAGTCTGGAGACAGCAGCTTCTCCACCACTCATGGCTGTTTTTCACCAATACCTGAGTAGCAGAATAAGAAGGTGATGCCTCTCCCAGCTAGCTGTAACCTTCCATACAGCCACAGTGATCCAGAGTCCCAGCTTAAAAAGCACGGTGATGTGACCAAGGGTCCCCTTCCTCCATGTGCTGCTAAGACCAAGTAAATCTCACTATTCTCACCATGCATGTTCGACCATTCATAAACCAGGTACTCACCACAAGTTGACAAAGTTGATGAAACTTGGGGAGAATTCCCTTTCCTCAGAATTACTCAGCTGCGGAGGATCTCCTTTCACGACTTGTGTTAGTTGATCAAATACACTATTCCACTTTGGATAAGGAAATCGGCCTGTGGCCAACTCATACTAAAGAGAACAAAGAGGAAAGAGCAAAATACACCAGGCATTATTTACTACTCTCCATTGGAATGGCCACGAAAAAATCTAAACTACAAGCAATACTCTTGTAAAACCTTGAATTAAACACAGGTTAGTCTGGGGAGGAATCTTTAGAATCATAAAGGCTAAGTAGAAGTTATATTTAGAAATCAAGATCATATAGAGAATTCTGAATTAACCAAATTCAAGGACTTGGAATACACAGGAACACAAAACTTAAGCCTAGACAATGTCCCTACAATGCATGCTCCAGGGCGGCCTCTGGGTCTGACTTCTTTGTGAGAAAGTCTGGAAGACTGGTTTTAGAACTATTTTAGTATAGAATATACACAACTTTTAGCCATCTTAGAGGAAGGTCTTGGTCCAGAATAGTGGTTAGATTCTTTTTTAAGGCAAAAGAACATCCAACAAACAAAAGCCCAATCTGAGCTTGGAGGAAACAATGTGCAAATCCTGCTCTACAGCTGTTCTGTAACTACTGCAATTTCAACCATAACCAAATTTTACAAGTAGTGAAGAAATCAAGTCAGGGTCAAACCCTGCACCCTGAAGCCCCAGTAAAGGGCTCTGGACAGTACTTCTAAGCCACACCAGAAGAGATCTGAAGAGTCTTACGTATGTCCCAATCCCATCAAGGGTCAAAAATATTCTCTAATAACCAGTGAATCATATTCTCATCTATCTCCCTTTCTGCTCTGAAAAACAATGAAAACCTACAAATTAGGCTGGGCGCGGTGGCTCATGCCTGTAATCCCACCACTTTGGGAGGCCAAGGCGGGTGGATCACGAGGTCAGGAGATCGAGATCATCCTGGCTAACACAGTGAAACCCCATCTCTACTAAAAAATACAAAAAAAAAAAAAATTAGCCGGGCGTGGTGGCGGGCGCCTGTAGTCCCAGCTACTCTGGACACTGAGACAGGAAAATGGCATGAACCTGGGAGGCGGAGCCTGCAGTGAGCCGAGATCATGCCACTGCACTCCAGTCTGGGTGACAGAGCGAGACTCTGCCTCAAAAACAAAACAAAACAAAAAAAAAAACACTACAAATTTTGTTTTTTTCCAAGAAACGTATCTAAATCTGCACCATCGCATAATGAATCCCATTTTACATGCACTGACAGGGGACTGACACATGAGGATGAGGCTCCAAACATATTACAGAGGAAGATGGCATACAGGAAGAGAGAGAGAACTCTCAGAACACTGATTCCGTTTCCTTCCTAAAAGATGCCTCTGTCAGCCACTGTTGTTTCTAATTACACACATGCGTGCACAAAAGTAAGCAGGCATTCATGCACACACACAGAAAAATGTATTCCTTCAGCTGAGGTTTCTTTTTGTTAAAAGTATAAATGCTTTTCAAGATGTAAACCTTCCTGGTTATTCACAGAATTAGGAATAACTTCATTAGATTCCTTCCTGTGTTTTAATAATAGAAAGAAAAATTGGCTGCATATCATAAAATAAAGGACTTAGGATCTTAGAAATTAATTTCATACATTTCATAATTTTTATAAGATTATCCTTATGAAAAATAAATTATGAACCAACTGTAAGTACAGAATACCTTTCAAACAACAAGGTTTAGCTAAAAGTACTTAAACTTGCTAAAAAATTTTGTTAAAACCTTTCACAAAACAAAATTTTCTTTCTGTAAGAAAGTACATACTTGCTTTTAAAACGTAATTGTTTAGTCATAGATAAGTATTTCTGAATTGTAAATATCCTGTATATGCAAATAGTTGCCTCAGCTGGAAGCTCTAGGCCTTGCTGCAGTCTTTGGGACCAGCTGCCAAACCTAAAAGATGCCCAAGATCCATGTTCTCTCCTGTCTAAAGAAGAATCTCTTCTTTAGCTGGTTGGCTTCACAATGCGAAAAGATTCCAGAAGGTATTTCCTATATTTGGTCACAAAGTAAAGTAAACAAAGTCCTCTGCAGAAGTGAGCTGTCAGCCTTCAACTCTCTATACAAAGAATTCTCTAGGCCTGGCAATATGATTCATCAAGAATAACTAACAAGGGTAAGTGTTTCTGATGACAGAGAAGATCCTAGAAACATCTAACACCAATGAACACGTGAAGATTATTTAATAAGCTACAAAAAAAGCTCATTGCTCTGAACCTGTGTATTTCTGGGCTACAGAGTCTTAGGTAGTAAAAACTGAAAATTGGAGAAAATGAAAGAATAGGATTGGCCTGCCTACCTAGAGGACAGCCTCATCTAGGGATACAAAATTCACCTTCAATGTAGAAGCAGCTAAAGAAGCTACCCCAAATCAGAAAAACCCAGCAAGTCCTCGTAGAACAGCAAGCACAAGAAAACAAACCTAAGACTTCAAAACAAAATTTGGTAAAAAGGAAATGAGCAAAGATACTGCTAGAGACTGAATGTGTGTGTGTCCCCACCCCCCAACGAATTCCTATGTTGAAGCCTAATCCCTAATGCGATGGTATTTGGTGGTGGATCTTTGGGAAGTGATGGGGTCACGAGGGTGGAATCCTCATGAATCTAATCAGTGCCCTTGTTAGAAAGACCCCAGACAGCTCTCTTGTCCCTTCTACCATGTGAGACCACAACAAGAAGATGGCTTTTTATGAATCAGGAAGCAAGCCCTCACTAGCCACCAAATCTGTCAGTGCCTTGATCTTGGACTTCCCAGCCTCCGAAACTGTGAGAAATTTCTGTTCTTGATAAGATTATAGCCCAAAGGTCAGCATTTGGTTAGAGCAGCCTGAACTGATACAGATATTTTAAATGAAACTAAAATTTCAATAGAGTCCATAGGTAAGAAGGAAGAGTTTATATAATTGCGTTTGCTTGTTGCAAATTAAGTAGTTTTCTTATTAGTCTTTCTCAGTGTTGTTCTAAGGTAGAACTTTCATTTAGAATTATCACCTAGGTAGTTCTTGTCTGGTATGGTTTGGCTCTGTGTCCCCACCCAAATTTCATGTCGAATTGTAATCCCTACGTGTTGAAGGAGCGGCCTGGTGGGAGGTGACTGGGTCATGAGGGTGGTTTCTAATGCACAATCCCCCTAGTGCTGTCTCATGATAGAGTTCTCATGAGACCTGGTTGTTTAAAAGCGTCTGGCACCTTTCCCTTCGCTTTCTCTCTCCCCTGCTCCTGTATGACCTGCGTAGCTGTGAGGCAATTAAATCTCTCTTCTTCATAAATTACCCAGTCTCATGTAATTCTTTACAGTAGTGTGAGAATGGACTAATATACTGTCCCTCAAAAACTGAATTACTTTCAGCTCATTCACTTGTAATTTTTCTATTCAGTGAATAGAAAATTCCAAGTAAAACTATTTTCTACATACAAAAATATGTATAATATACGCACTATATACAGTACTACTGGACATACTACACCTTGCCTGAAAAGGGAGAAGCCGATGTGCCTTCATCAAAGAATTGACTGCAGGTAAGCTGGCTTCTCCTTTTCCAATTCTTAGTGCAGTTGCAGATAATAGTTGACTCCTATTATCTGTGGCCAAGAGATCCAGCTAAAACATTAAAGGGCTCTAGACACTTCACATAACTTCAAGGGAAATAATCAAGTCTGATTTGATTTTTAAGGTAAATAAATACATACTTTTTTTCCAGCAACTTAAAATCATAGTATCTGTGATTATAGTTCTTAATGAGGGGGGGGAAGTCTCATTAAGTTTTCTTTCACTTCTAAATTTCTTATTGTTACACTACTGTGGCAAGGTTGGATCAGCATAAACATACCAATGTGATCCCCAAACTCCAGACATCAGAGCGGACATCATATCCTTGTCGTGATGCGCTTGGGTCTATTCTTTCAGGCTGGAACATAAAGACAAGCGTTAAGTTATTAATTGCCTCACTCTCAAGGAATAAGCAAATGGAAGCAACAGCTGGGTAGATAGCCAAAATGCCAGTATATTCCTAGAGAAATCCATGTCTAGGGTCAGACTGGAAGTAATAGGAAGTCATCATTATCATAAAAACAGCAACAAAAAACTTAACGGCTACTTCCATAAAGAGAACACCAAGCAATTCATTTAACTATTCCCCCCAAAGACTCAAAGGCATTTACAAAGCTGAAGCTGAGGGAAGAGGGAGAGAAAGGAAGAAAACTTGAAAACATAAACAATTACAAGGTCGCCAGGTGCGGTGGCTCGCACCTGTAATCCCAGCACTTTGGGAGGCCAAGGCAGGCGGATCATGAGGTCAGGAGATCGAGACCATCCTGGCTAACATGGTGAAACCCCGTCTCTACCAAAAATACAAAAAACTAGCCAGGGGTGGTGGCGGGCGCCTGTAGTCCCAGCTACTAGGGAGGCTGAGGAAGGAGAATGGCGTGAACCCAGGAGGTGGAGCTTGCAGTGAGCTGATATCACGCCACTGCACTCCAGCCTAGACGACAGAGTGAGACTCCGTCTCAAAAAAAAAAAATTAAAAAATAAAAAAAATGTAAAAAAAAAAAGAATTACAAGGTCACATTTGTGGCAATGAGTGACAAACAAACAAAAAAGACTGTCTTTGATTTTTAAAAGACTTTGTTCAGCAATGAGATCACTTGGACACAGGAAGGGGAACATAGCACATGGGGGCCTATTGTGGGGAGCGGGGAGGGCGGAGGGATAGCATTAGGAGATATACCTAATGTAAATGACAAGTTAATGGGTTCAGCACACCAACATGGCACATGTATACATATGTAACAAACCTGCACGTTGTGCACATGTACCCTGGAACTTAAAGTATAAAAAAAAAAAAAAAAAGACTTTGTTCAGTGGATGAGGCCATACCACAATATATTTGAGACACAAAAGCAAAACAAGAGCTAAATTTATCACAATTCCACCCATACTTCACAATAAAGCTAAATTTATCACTACACATATGTGTAAAGATATTTGTCTGTTAGTCATTTGTAGCCAAATTAAAGCACTACCAAGACAGTAATATATTATCCTATCATATGTCCAGTAGAAATCATTTTTAGTAATTTCTGTGAAAGGAACAGCTTTACATTTCCTTGAAATTAGGGACTATCTAAATGATGTGTCAGGGACAGGGAAGAGAGAGAGAAGGTCTCGGTGGCACAGAGTTGACAATGGATCCTTCGCCAAGTCTGAGAGTAACTGCTATTGAAAGAAATGTCCACAGAAGCATAACAGTTGACTGTATTACATTCTCTGCCTGTGAGCACCAACTACTTTAAAGACTTCTGTATATTGCTTTGAGCATGAGTACTGTGCTGCATACAATTGACTGTAAGCTATTTACTTTTTTTGTTGTACATATATGTATTTGCCTGATAAGGTACACATTAAAATCCCAGATATTCAACCAAGAGAAAAAATACTACATCCAACAACATCAAAATTAACATTTTCCCCAAACTAGTATGGAACATTCCTTAATCCTGACCACATTCTGGAGCATAAAACATACCTTGTTTTAAAAGATGGAAAGCATGCAAGGCATGTTCTCAGATCACAAAAAAAATAAATTAGAAATCAGTAGCAGGAAGATATCTGCGAAGTCCTCAAATATTTGGAGACTTAACAACACACCTCTAAATGACATATGAATCAAAAAAGTCTCAAGAAATAGTTAAAAAATTGAAGTAAATGAAAATGAAACTACAACTTATCAAAATTTGTGGGATATAGCAGAAGTAGTGCTCAGAAGAAAATTTATAATGTAAAATGAATACATTAGAAGAGAAGACATCTCAAATCAAAGCTACTTTATAGCTTAAAGAATTAGAACAAAAGAACAAATGAAACCCAAAGCAAGCAGGAGGAAGAATGTAAGAAAAAGTAAAGTGAAGACAAGTAAAACAGGAATGAAAAACAATAGAGAAAAGTCAAGAAAACCAAAACAGTACTTTGGAAAGATCAATAAAATTGACACAACTTTGGCTAGACTGACCCACAGAAAAAGATTCCAGTTACTAAAATCAGAATGAAAGAGGGGACATTACTACTGTTCTTACAGAAATAGATGAAATAGAAGTATTTTGTGAAAATGAAAACCTACCAAAAAGAATATCAAAGTGTGAATAACCTTTAAACCATGTTACTTAATGAATGTTATTAAAAACCTGCCCAGAAAGAAAAGTCCACACCCAGATGGGCTCACTGGTGAACTCTTTTCAAATATGCGAGAAGTAACACTAGTCTTACACAAAATTTTTTTTCAAAAAAGTGAGAGAGGGTATGCTTCCCAACTCATTTCATGAGGCCAGCATAACCATTTTTGAAAACCTGACGAAGTCATTACAAGATAATAGCCCTTGTACACAAAGACACAAAAGTAACAAAATAGGAGCAAATCTAATCCAGCAACATACAAAGAGGTAATGTATCATAACCAAGTAGAGTTTATCTCAAGAATACGATACTAGCTTAATACTTGGAAAATCAATGCAACGCACCATTATTTATAGAATGGAGGAAAATAATGTGATCATCTCAATAAATGTAGAATCAGCATCTGACAAAATTTAAAACCCACTAATAACAACAGGAGTAACAACATACTAAGAGAAGAAAACATCTTCATTTCCATAAAGGGCATCTAAAATAAGCAAGAGTTAACATCATACTTACTGGTGAAACATAGAACACTTTCTTTTTAATTAATATTAGGCGTAAGGCAAATATGTTAACTATCATTATTACTATTCAGCATTATATTGGAGGACCCAGCCAGTAGAGAAAGGCAAGGGGGAAAACAAGCATTACCTTTATTCACAGACACGGAAAATTCCTACTGAAACTAATAGTAAAACTAAACTAGCAAGGTCACAGGATCCAATGTTAACACACGCAAAGCAGCTGTATTTCTATATAATAATAGCAACATATTGGAAAATATTTTTAATTCCATTCCCAATAACAGTATTCTAAGGCAAAAAGAAATCGGACACAGGTCTCAACCAATTTAAAAGTTTATTTTGCCAAGGACAATGGACATGCCTGAGAGGGAAGTTTGTGCCTTTCTCCAAATATGATTTTGAGGGCTTCAATATTTAAAGGGGAAAAGCAGGCAGCAGGGGGAAGAGGGAGGGTGTAGTCACATTACTGAATCCGTATGTTGCAAGAGAAAAGGAGCAAGGACGGGAATAGTCGATTATGTATTTCTCTCACCCTTAGTAAGTCAGCACTTAAATAAGATAAGGTGAACAGAGTAACTACCTGTGGAGATATTTAACACTTTATCTGTAGCTATCTGCTTAAGAACAAAAAGAAAGGCAGTTTTTTTTTTTTACATCACTCAGCTTTCAGCTGAATTTTTTGTTTTGGCATAGTAAATCGGGGTCCCAAGTTTTTATTTTCCTTTCCCAGTATCACAAACCATGAATTCCTTAGAAATAAATGTAAAAGGTCTTCAAAAGCTGCACACTGAAAACTACTAAACATTGCTGAGAGATGGCAAGAAGACCTAAACGAATAGAGGAACATACCAGTTTCTATCCTGCAACTGTTTTAACTGCTTTAAAAAAAGGCATGTCTGTAAACATTACAAATAGTAACCATTATGTGCTTTGCAATGTTATGCAATAAAAAGCACTCCTCTTACATGAAGAATGCATGTCTAAAAATAGTTGTAGTCTGAATCTAATCATGAGGGAACAATCAGATATTATAAGAATGCGAGACTTTCTGAAAACACTTCCAAAACCACCAATGTCACAGAAAACAAAAAGAATGATCAAGCTCAGTATATATTAAAATAAAGAATGTAACAACTAAAATCAATGTGGAATCTTAACGTGACCCTGGATTGACAGCTAAAAAATAGTTTTTTGACATATGGGAAATCTGAGTATGAACTATGTATTAGATAATATGGAATGAGTATTCCTCATACAAAATCCTCATCCAAAATGCCTGGAACCTGAGTGTTTCGATTTCGGATTTTTTCAAATGCTGGAATATTTGCATGTACATAATATCTTGGGGATGGGATCCAAGTCTAAATGTGAAATTTATCTTTCATATACACCTATACATATAGCCCGGAGGTAATTTCATACTGTATTTTAAATACATTTGTGCATGAAACAAAGTTTGTGTACACTGAACCACCAAAAAGCAAAAGTGTCACTATCTCAGCCACCCAGGTAGACAATCTGTGGTTGCTGGGCATCACCATCATTCTGGACTCGGAATTTACATGCTATTAATAGGAAATCATTATGTTACACTTGTTCATACATAAATACTTAACAGGAAAAAATACGATGTATCATTAATACAGTGAAAAACAATGAGTTCTGGGGAACTAAGCAGCACAGCAGCATAGCCAGAATACCCGCGTCAGCTGTTAAACAGCAGCAACAACAAACAGCCGCAGGCTTTCGGCCTCCAACGACGATGCTGTGTTTTGATTAAAAGGCTACTGGACACTGTATTTTATTTTTTTTTTAGGTGAGAAGAAACATCAGAGGCATCTGAGGGGCCAGAAGTAGGTCCTTTAGTAATGAGGAGGCATTCTGCTAGATGGCTTTGTAAATGTTTCCTCCCAAGTCATCTAACACATTAACAATGGTTTTTGTCTTAGAAGTCTCTCTTCAACTTTATAAACTGACACGATGTCCTGTTGTGTTATGAATGCATACTGCTCTAATCCTTTAATAAAGCCCATTACACATTTTCATCAAGAGCATTTTTTTGGGAGGGGTGGATGAGGGAGCTTGTTTCCATTTATTTTTATTTTTAGTTTTTAGTTTCTTTCCTTTTTATTTATATATGTTTTTTGAGATAAAATCTTGCTCTGTTGCCCAGGCTGGAGTGTAGTGGCACAATCTCAGCTCACTGCAACTTCTGCCTCCCAGCTTTGAGCAATTCTCATGCCTCAGCCTCCTGAGTAGCTGGGATTACAGGCGTGTGCCACTGTGCCTGGCTAATTTTTGTGTTTTTAGTAGTGATGGGGTTTCACATGTTGGCCAGGCTGGTCTTGAATTCCTGGCTTCAAGTGATCCACCTACCTTGGCTTCCCAAAGTGCTGGGATTACAAGCATGCACCACCGCACCCGGCCTAATTTTTATTCTTTTTTAATTTTTATTTTAGGCCCAGGATTACACATGCAGGTTTGTTATACAGGTAAATTCATGCCACAGGGGTTTGTTGTACAGATTATTTGGTCACCCAGTTACTAAGCCTAGTACCCAACAGTTATTTTTTCTGATCCTCTCCCACCTCCCACACTCAAGTAGGCCCCACTGTCTGTTTTGCTGCTCTTTGTGTCCATGTGTTCTCATCATTTAGCTCCCACTTACGAGTGAGAACATGTGGTATTTGGTTCTATTCCTGCATTAGTTTGCTAAGTATCCTTAGATATTAATGGATCGCCTACAGCTCCATCCATGTTACCACAAAGGACATGCTCTCATTCTTTTTTATGGCTGCAGAGTATTCCACAGTATATATGTACCACATTTTCTTTATCCAGTCTTCCACTGATAGGCATTTAGGTTGATTCCATGTCTTTGCTATTGTGAATAGCACTGCAATGAACATATGTGTGTGTGTGTCTTTATGACAGAATGACTTCTATTCCTTTTGTTAAATACCCAATTTCAGTAATGGAACCGCTGGGTTGAATGACAATTCTGTTTTTAGCTTTTTGAGGAATCACCACACTGCTTTCCACAATGGTTTAATTAATTTACATTTCCACCAACAGTATATAAGTACTCGCTTTTCTCCATAACCTCACCAGCATCTGCTGTTTCGACTTTTTTTTAACAGCCATTCTGACTGGTGTGAGACATGTCTCATTGTGGTTTTGATTTGCATTTCTCTAATGATCAGTGACATTGTGTTTTTCATATGCTTGTTGGATGCATGCATGTCTTCTTTTGAAAAGTGTCTGTTCGTGTCCTTCACTCACTTTTTAATGAGGTTGTTTTCTTTCTTATAAATTTAAGTTCATTATAGATGCGGGATATTGGAACTTTGTGAGATGCATAGTTTGTATGTATTTCCTTCCACTCTGTAGGTTGTCCGTTTACTCTGTTGACAGTTTCTTTTGATATGCAGAATGTGTGCTCTTTCTATGGGCATTTCTTCCTCGGTGTTAACGTCATCTTCATGATCACTTGATTCGGAACCATTTCAGCTATTTCATCATTGGTCAATAAATGAAAAACTGAAGCTTCATTATTTGGTAATAAAAATATTACCTTGATATCCACTTCTTTCAGTTTACTGACAGACTCGAAAGATGTATTTTTTGCATATAAAAGGAGGTCAGATATCATTTTTTTCTCACTTTAATATATGGAATCCATCCCAAGTCACTACCTTGTTCTTCTTCTTCATCATCATCATCATCACCACCACCACCACTGAATAGTCACAGGCCAAAGGTTATGCCAAGCATGCACAACTGCGTCTTACGTCACTGATGGCCAAGTCCTGGCAACAGCATATGAGACATCCTTCATGCTAAATGCCTTCTGCAAACCTCCCACACCCACACCTCTGTTCACTGCTGCTAGCATGATGTTCAAGAAAGTGTTTTTATATTTACCCTTCACTGATATAAGGATATCCTGGTCACATGGCTGAATTAATGAAGTCACATTTGGGTGAAAGTACATGGCATAAACATTGTTTTTTATGAGAATTTCGGTTGCAGTATAAGGAGAACAGTTGTCAATGGATAACAAAATCTTTCAGTCTTCTTTGAGTCCAGCTTCCCTGCAATAAGCATAAGGCACCGGTACAAAACATTCATGAAACCAATCAGAAAAGGTATCCCGAGTGATCCAGGCCTTTTGATTAGCATAATAATGCACTGGTAAGACATTCACTTCTTGCAAACAGGAAGGATGCAAGCTTTTGCCTCCTACAGATTTATACCTATACGTGCCTACTGCATTAACACATCCCGTTACAGTTTTTCTGCCCTTGGCATCCTTAAATCCTGCAGGGGCTGTCTCAACAGCTGTAGTGTCTTTCTGGGGCAATCATGCCAAAACAGTGGTATTTCCTCAGCATTATACCTGTTCTGATGTTGAATTTTCATCATCACTATCCCAGGCGAACTCATCAATGAAGTTCTCCACTGCTTCATGATCGGCAGATGCTTTATCACCAGAAATCTTTAAAAAGTGAATGCTATGTTTTTTCTTAAATTTCTGTAACCAGCCTGTTGAATCTTCACGGTTCCCTTCAGTTTTCAGTTCATCATGGTAGATGCTCATTTCATGACGAGCATACTATCAAGTGGCATGTGTTCCCTGCGAGTCTGACAGATTCATTCTTTCAATTCATTATCAAGATCTTCATTTTCAGCTATAGGTGGTGTTTTTCTATTTGTCGGTAACTTTTGTTCATCACTTTCAGCACAGAACTTCAGTAGTTTCTCCTTCTGTTTCTTCAGGTCATATATGGTGGTCATACCAACACCGCACTTTACTGTAAGACATTTCGCACTTACACCATTGTCCAATTTCTCTAACATCTTGACTTTCTGTGCTATAAAAATAAACACTTCCCCTTTAACAAACTGCTGTCTTTCTAGGGGTATCTGCAGGCCTCTTTGACATTTTCAACATTATCTTTAAGCTACTGAGCAAAAAATGAGCAAACAAACAAAAAATATACAATGAGTAATGCAGGTAGGTCTTGACCCCATGTGGGGTATAGTGTGGAATCTGTCATTAGCACATCTGACCTGCATACATGCCATTTTATTACCCTTTGTAGGCATGCTTATGTGGGGAAAATCTGGGCATGTGTGGAAAAGATATATTGCAGCTAAAGCAGATACAAGGGTCTTTTATACCTTGGGAACACTGAATAAACAAGGTGTGGTGCACCTGCATTTTGAATGTGACCCATCGCATAAGGTCAGCTGAATTTTCAACTTGGGTCATACTGGTGCTGGTAACATTTCATATTGTGGAGCATTTCGGGTTTTGAATTTTTGGAATGGGGATACTCAAAGATGACATTCTTGTTTGTTTTTTTAGGTGTGGTAAAGATATTGTGGTTATGTAGAAGAATGGTCTTTTTCTTGGGAGATATGCACTGAAGTGTTTAGAATAAAATGCATGACATAACTTACTTTCAGGTGGTTTGGCACATCCATACCCACATACAGAAATTGTCTCGTGCTGCAAAACAACATTTTGGTCAACGACAGACCACATATACAAAGGTTGTCCCATAAGGTTATAATGGAGCTGAAAAATTCCTATCTCCTAATGACACCATAGCCCTCATAACATACAGCGACACATTACTCACGCTTGTGGTGATGCTGTTTTACACAAACCTATTGCACTGCTAGTCATTTAAAAGTATAGCACATACAATTATGCACAGTACACTATACTTGATGTCCTTCTACTTATTAAAAAAAAAGTTAACTATCAAACAGCCTCTGGCAGGTCTTTCAAGGAGTATGAAGAAGGCATTGGTAACAAAGGAGATGACAGCTCCCTGCATGTTACTGCCCCCGAGGACCTTCCAGTGGGGCAAGATGTGGATGTAGAAGACAGTGATATTAACGATCCTGCCCATCTATAGGCCTAGAATGATGTCTTAGTTTTTAACAAAAAAGTTTAAAAAGAAAAAATAAGTGAACAGAATAGCCTTATGGAATAAAGATATAAAGAAAGAAAATATTTTTGTATGGCTGTAAGTGTGTGTTTTAAGCTAAGTGTTAATACAAAAAAAGTTTTAAAAATGTTAATTGAAAAGTATATAAAGTAAAAAAGTTACAGTACACTCAGGTTAACTTATTACTGAAGAAAAAATGTTTTATAAATGTGTAGCCTAAGTGTACAGTGTTTATAAAGTCTACAGTAGTGTCCTAGGCCTGCAAATTCACTTACCACTCACTGACTGACTCATCCAGAGCAACTTGTAGTCCTGTAAGCTCCATTCATGAAAAGTGCCTTCTCTCAGTGAACCATTATTTATTCTTCATATCATATTTTTTTAGATTTGAATAATTTATTCTAACAAAAGTATAAAGTATGGAAAATCAGTGTATTTGAATCATTTCAGAGAGGATAGCAAGTTTCACACTAGAAGATTTCAGATTTTAGCACCTTTGAAAAGAAATATTCAGAGTGACAAGTGGCAACGCAGGCTGCAGGTGACCTACAGGGATGCTCATCTGAGTTTAGTGCACAGTTCATGTAACAGTGCAGTCATTTGTTTTTTTCTCTACATTTTGAGAGTGCCACAAAACAGAATTAAAAAGAATGGAAAAGAGTTCACTGAATTCATAGCTGGTGTTAGAAGATGAACTACCGGAGGAAGGTCACAGGCTGGACTAGGAGGTCCAATAGCCAGTTCAAAGGCACTGACGATGCAGTACATGGTTTTATTCTCCCACCGCATGGTGCAGCTCCTGTCAGCAGAGCTGTCCCAGAAGCAGGAACTTGCCGTGTGTAATCCAGCTGCGTTCTTTTGCATAATTACACAGGTCACAACATATTTCAGTGGTTTTCCCAGCTTGGTGAGTTGGCTTGAAGTTTGTTCTACTACATTTGTGGTCCACTGATTCACTTTGCTGTGTTGATAAGCGTTACCACCAATTGCGCTTTCTATAGCCTCTTTTACAATCTGCTCAACTCATCAACGACAAAAGCAGTCTCCTCGGCAGCCTGGTAGTCTTCCATCTTTCCTCTGGAGTGTTGCCTCTACCTCCTTTTTGCTATATTTTGACCTATCTTTTCTATATTTAGATACACAAATAGTTACTGTTGTGCTATAACTACCTTCAGTATTTAGTAGAGTAACATGCTGTATAGGCTTGCAGACTAGAAGCAATAGGCTATACCATATAGCCTATGTGTGTAGTAGGCTATACCATCTAGGTTTGTGTATGTACACTCTATGATTTTGCACAACAAAATCGCCTAACGACACACTTCTCAGAACATATTCCCATGGTTAAGCAACATAAGACTGTGTACCTATATGAGGGCATGGAGTTGGGAAAATGTTTACAGGAAATCCATTTATGGGAAAATTTATGTGTAAACTCTACATTTTATTTATTTTTTTATGTTGCACAATCCAATGAGTAATCCTAAGTCCTGTAGACTAAAGACAATTATAAATCTCAAATAAAATGATATACCTCCAACATGTTTTGTCAATATTTGAAGAAAAGTTAAACCACTTGAAGGCTTTTAAAATTAACATTAAGTTCTTGTCTATCTAAATAGGCTTTAAAAGATGAGAATGGACAGAAGAATTTCGTTTGGTCCAGTAAAGATTAGAGGCGAAGAGTTTATCAGCCTTTGTGTTCCACAGATGAAGGTCAGCAGGAAAACAGAAGTCTTACATCTCCTGGGCCTGCAAAGCATATCTCTGCACAAGAATGAAGAAAGTCTGTTTTAAAGAAAGTCTATGTCTTTCTTTAAAAGCTGAATTCAAAGTATTCTACTTTATCTGGGCTTCAATTGCATTTTCAAAGCCTGCTTCCATCAAATATAATTCTTAGTGTCACACAACAAAAACATTTAGTCACTGTTAGTATTGAGACAAGCCCTAAAACTGTAGATAACAATTTCAGTTCATTCTCAGGGTATCCTTAATAAATATGTAAATCACATTTCCCAATGCTCCATGTCTAATTATTTTTATTTCCTGCCTTTGAAACTATTATGCCATTTGTCCCTAGTTATCACGATAACAAATGATCTTCCAAACTGAGTCAAGAAATCTGCCCAGCCAGTCAACATCCACAAAACCGAAAGTTTAAAAAAAGGTCTTACCACACAGGTTAGGTGTCTACACACACACACACACACACACACACACACACACACACACACACACACTCCTTTTACATGTTCATCTGAAGAAAAAGTGATATGGGAAGATATAACAAAACCAAGAGGACTGAAAAATGCAGTAAGTTGAAATTTGTAGTAGCACTAAGCCTATCCATTCACAAACAATATATCACAAACAATATAGAACACCTATGATATCTAGCCTGTGACTCTTACTTTTTTATTATTTATAGCACTAGGTTTGAAAACATATATATCAAGGAGGAAACAAAGAAAAAGAAAAATTTTATTCAATTCTAAGCTTATCTTTAGTTGAAAAGAGTCTACAAAGATGGAAAGAAATGCTGCTGGCAGGAAGGCCTCAAGAAACAACCATAAAACCTTATGTGTCGCATTTTTTGTTGTTGTTGTTGTTGTTGTTGAGATGGAGTCTCGTTCTGTCACCCAGGCTGGAGTGCAGAGGCGCAATATCGGTTCACTGCAAGCTCTGCCCTGCGGGTTTACGCCATTCTCCTGCCTCAGCCTCCCGAGTAGCTGGGACTACGGGCGCCCATCACCATGCCTGGCTAATTTTGTTTTGTATGTTTAGTAGAGACAGGGTTTCACCATGTTAGCCAGGATGGTCTCGATCTCCTGACCTTGTGATCCTCCTGCCTGGGCCTCCCAAAGTGCTGGGATGACAGGTGTGAGCCACCGCGCCTGGCTTGTGTCACATTTGTCCCCAAAGAACCATGGCAACATTAAAGAAAGACATCAACACCTCGGGAAATGTCTGAAACACAGACACTAAATTCTTATTCAAATATAGATCAAAATAAAGGCTGTAGGAACACTGTATGCAAATATACTGGGGTAAGATGAGTGTGATATCTATGGATGGATAGTGTACATCTGTCTCTTTGCAGAAAAAGAGGCTCCAGGTTGCAAAATACTGAAGGCCTCGACTTCTGCATTTGTTGGTATGCTTCATCTACCCCTAAAACAGGGACTGACAATATTCAAAACATACAGCTTCAGACTCTGTAATACATAGTGAATTCTGCTATGAACCCAAGGCTTCCCATTTGTCTCACTAAGGGATAGTAGGAACTTTCTGAGAAGTTACCATCTGCTTAATGAGTTGAATTGAATATAATGAACAAACAATAATCAGAAGACCACAACTGCTAAATACCAAATAAGAGAAATAAAGCAAGACAGTGAAAACAGGAGCTGACTGGGATAATTTAGCAAAGTTTCATGGAGATGCTAGGACCTGAGCATGGGCCTAAGGGTAAGGGAAATATTCTAGCAGTTTCATGGTAAAATCGCATGACTAATGGTCAGCACAAAAGAACATAGGTTCTCTGTGCAATGACTATCAAACAAGAAGGCCTGGACTTAACACTTACTGCCATGTATGGCCTACAGCCAGCATCTCTTGTCTTGGCAATAGAGTCCACAAGCTGTCCACTGATGCCGAAGTCACAGAGTTTAATATTTCCACTTCTGTCCAGAAGAATATTGGAAGGTTTGATATCTGCAAGACATAGATATCATTCAGTATACAATTAGCTTCTTCCTAGGTTACATAAGGCCTCACTTTAAGCAAAAATATTGAAAAACCTTAGACAACGTAAGTGGTCAAGTCCTTAAATTCAGATATATAAGAAGTAAAGCATCTTCATTTATCACATACAATAATTACTCATGTTTTAAACAAGTAGCTTTAATAACTATAATTGTGTAAATGTAACAGCAAAAGTCATTTCACAAACATCTTATTAATCTATAAGATATAGACAGGGATTGATTTTTCTCTTAACATCTTCATATTTGTAAAACACAGAAAAAACAATGGTTTTCTTCTATTGAAAATGAGAAAGGAAAACAATTTTCTGAATGCCAGTGCTTAAAAACTGAATATCAAAAAAAATTTCACAAGAAATTTAGGCATTAGATTGTTTTCAAAAGGCTTAAACATTCATTTATTTAGTTCAGATTCATTGCATAACAGTCAAAATATAAGGAATGTCAAATCCCTTTCTCACTGACAATCAAGTCACTACCAGTATGTGCCAACTAATTCTCTATCCATAGCTCAGTCCTTCATCCACGTCCTTGTCACTACCCTGGCTCAATGAATAAAAAATAAGGTTTTAAAATATAGGATGCAGAAAACATCTAAATGTGACTCAGAAGGTGATCCACAAAAAAATTCAGTAAAGATCTCTTACCATGATTGAAACAGCTGTGGGCCTATCAAAAATCCATTCCTAACCATCCATACTTTCTTTTCCTTTTTTTTTGAGACAGTCTCACTCTTTTTTACCCAGGCTGGAGTGCAGTGGCGCAATCCCCACTCACTGCAACCTCCGCCTCCCAAGTTCTATCAATTCTCCTATTTCAGCCTCCTGAGTAGCTGGGATTACAGGTATGCGCCACCAGATCCGGCTAATTTTTGTATTTTTAGTAGAGATGAGGCTTCACCATGTTGGCTAGGCTGGTCTCAAACTTCTGACCTCAAGTCATCCAGTTGCCTTGGTCTCCAAAGTGCTGGGATTACAGGTGTGAGCCACCACGCCCAGCCCCATCCATATCTTCTAACAGAACCTGTGTTTTATTGAGGTATCTCTTCTTATCAACAGCCACACCTCCAAATCCTGGCTGTTGGCTGGTATAAGTTTTATAAGGGTAGTCTCATGCTTCTTGATAGTAGCTGGTTTAAGGGCATGAGGCACTTCTAGTGAATGAGCCAAGAAAAGGTATTAGAGATGTGGGAAAAGTTTCCATATTCCCCACAAAGCTGCACAGCATGAGAGCACCTCTTCTTCAAGAGGCAGTCACATCTAGACATGACAGTGGGAACTGCTCTAGTTGTTACTACCCTGAGGACAGAGTTAACACATGAAGGAGGACAGAAGCAAAAAGAGCAAGCATGACCCCTAGTCATATTGTGCTTTCAGCCACCCCATCTTTGGATTTATTATGACAGATAATGAATTTCCTTGAAGTTTAACGAGAGTTATCAGAATTTTCTATTACTTGTAATCAAAAGCACTGACTCCAACAAAAAAGCTAACTGATCCTAACTGATAAAAGACAGCTATAAACTCATCACTTTATTTAGTAAGAGAAAAACAAAAGTTACTTCTGAAGATTTTTTATTTTATTCAACTACTTCCCAGGCAGTACCTTGGTGCTTTACTGCGGTCACTAAGTATCCCTAAGGTAACTAACAAATGTCTCAAAGGTGCTACTCTCACAATTATAAAACACAGCTAACGAAGAAGGGAAAAAAATCAAGACAAGAAGAACAACTACAAGAGAAACAAAGAATTTTGTCTAGGGACCTAACTCTACATAATTTTAGGCCAAAAGAAAAAATGATATTATTTCTAACAAGCATTAAGCCAAACAAAATTAAATAAAATATACTGATGTTCAAGGTTCACTAATTTCAGTGGTCTAGTGTCAACCACAAACAAAATAACTTAAAAAAATGGCCCAATTACTAATTTCTTTAACCACCAGAAATTGTCTCCCAGAATTAGAAATTTTTCACTTCTCAATTTTGACCTTTTACTTTTCTTCCTATTTACTGTCAGGCTAAATCACACACTGCCACGTACTGTCTTAGGTTTTTCCATTACAAATTTGCTGAGGGGTACTGACCCAGTGTGTTTCCTCAAAGCCAGCACCTCACTACCCTGAGTCTAGCACGGTAATAAGAAAAGCAAGCATTTCATCTATTTGCTGGATTAAATTCGGGATTCCCACAGGGTTACTACTTTTCTAGGTTTGGCCTTCAACTACATCAAATGTTTCATTTGAATATGCATCTAATAAGGGCAAGATCACTGTTTACACAAATACAACATGCTTTAGAGAAATTTCAACTTATAATACCAATTAAAAGATTTGTCTCAATTTAGAAACATCCTCTAATGTGAAGAAGAAACAACAGACAGGGATAGCGTGCCTTTAAAATGCTTGACAGTACTATCCCTCAGATTCTTCTCTGAATGTCCACAGGACCACTTCGATGCCCTATTTGTATGCAGAAAAACATTAATTATCTATCAGGCAAATGCATAATTATTTTTCAACTAATAGTAATAACAATGTGCAGCAAAATCTATTTTAGTTTCTAAGTCCAACATACTAAGACAGACTGAAATTTATTGAATCCTAAAGAAAAAAATAGTAATAATATGAGCTTTAGAGTACATAAATCATTTTTTGCTAAAAATATGAATATTTTAGGAAAGTTTATACAGTGACACTGTAATTTTCAGTAACTGTTCATCAATTAAGAGAAAAAAGTTAATTTCTATTAAGCAAATACCAATCCATACCCACCTCTGTGAATAATTTTCAAGTTTTCTTTTAAGTGGTTTAGTGCTTTCACAGTCTAGGGAGAAAAGAAGAGATGAAATAAGCACCTTGTTTCTTTTTATTCAAACAGCATAATAGTTGAAAACAAGTAATATCCCATGTAGTCCTTTGCATACACTTTAAGCTTAATATTTCAATATTCTGTCATTTCTTGTTATCCAAAGATACTGAATAATTTCAGATCTAAAAGCTTAGTTGTCTTTATATGCTGTTCCCTGATGGCTAAAACAAACCAACCAACCAACCAACCAACCAACCCACCCACCCAGTAACTTAGACTTATAATTTAATAATTCATTTAAAATTTTATCTTTTTTTGTATCTCCAACCTAAAATTTCCTTGTATTTTTTTTTCCTTTTTGTTTTGAGACTGGGTCTCGCTCCCACCACTGCCTCCCAAGTAGCTGGGACTACAGATGCATGCCTGGCTAACTTTTTAAATTTTTAGTAGAGACAGGGTTCTAGCTATGTTGCCCAGGCTGATCTCAAATTCCTGGGCTCAAGCAATCCTTCTGCCTCAGCCTCTCAAACTACTGGGATTACAGGCATGAACCACTGTGCCTGGCCTTCTAACATGTTCAAAAATAAAAACAGGACAACAACGATCACTGAGTTGGTTCCATTTCAACTAAGAGTAATAACTTGCAGCAGAATCGATTTCAATTTCTAAGTCCAATAGTACATAAAAAGTTTTCTAAATTCTCAGTTCCTCACAATTATCCACCCTCATTGGGTGCTAAGCCTTCAAGGTGATTTTTGAAGAGCTAGCGTAACTCTGTTCACCACTGTGGGAATTTATCCTGTTGCCTGGTCACTGATCATGATCAGAATATTACACATTTATTCAGGAAGGGAAGGAAGAGAGACACAACCTCAAACTAAAGGAGAACTAAACAACAGGCCAACCATTTGCTGTAAGATTAAGTCTTTGCTGATGTCAAGCTGCTAGGTACGAGAAATGTAGAACACATAAATTTGTTGTGAATAGCTATGCTTGTGTGTTTGCTGGTTTATTAATTAGCAAGAAAAGACTAAACACAAAATAATTTTACATGTGTGCTTAGTATATATAAAATGATCACCAAGTCTTGACTAATGCAAATATGGAATAAATCATTTTCTATGGTATATATTCTTTATATTGCAATATATAAAATAATTTTCTGTTTTCTAATTTCATGGTCATCCTGTCATAGAGTGGTTAAGAGCAGGGTTCTGGGATCAGGCTGCCTGGATTTAAATCATTTGCCACTTCTAACTGCATACACTTCAAAGCACATTAATTATTTCATCTGTCTATGCTTCAGATTATCATCCATAAAGATGGGGTAACACTATTTACCACAGAGAGTTGCTATGAAGATTAAATGTCACAAACAGTTTGATGCAAATAAGCATTTAATAACCATTAGCTATTGTCATTTTTCTATTATTATAATTATTACGAATAGTAACAAGTTTCAAGATAACACTGGTTTAATATATTGGAGAGAGATGGCTAAACTAATCATTGTAAAATTTCATATACCCAGCTAAATAATGAATAAGTTTCTAGTCTAAGTTAGCTTCATTTTATACAATTATTTTCATAAAATTTAAAAATAAAATGATTTTCATAAAATCTTTTTATGAAATTATTTGAAAGGGTATATATATCTTGGTGAACTACATTGGAGGGGTAGTATGCAGGTAAGGAAGAGCTGGGAAATTACATGCAACCGAAGTATCTATTTTACAACTTCCTGTATGATTTAGTTTATATATCAACTAACCTAAAACATGCCATTAGCTCAGATTCTCAGGAGTTTCTAAGAATCTTATGAATTTTGCTCTATGAAAGTAAATTATCTTTTTCCTTTAGGAAAAAAATGTACATACATTTGCCGACTTAAAGATTCAGAGCAAGAAACAAAGTGATCAACCAATTTACTTTCAAAACTATAAACACATATGTAAAAAAGTACCTATTTTCTTTTTTGGTCCTCTGGTGAAAGTGAATTAACCAAATTTAGTAGTAACACTGGTCCCTGAAACTGCTGGTCAAAATTTTAGATAGTTTAGACTGAATAACCAAAATCTTAAATCATAGTAAACATACTTTGTCCAACGGCTTCAATTATGGGGCTTCAAGGAGACGGCTGTGATTCTGATTAATTTCGGGATAACTGTGCTAATATAGCCTATTTAAAAATAGTTAAAGCAACAGGAAAAAATGAACAGAAAATTGCTTTTTCTAGTTTTATTTACAGAACAGTCTGTTATGATTCATTGAGATTCAAAGGGAAAGAACATTGGCAGTATTTATCGAGACCATTATGACTACTATTGTGCTAACTACCCCACAGAAGTAACTTTGTCTCTGGTTATTCACTATGAATTATTTTCAGTAAGGTACTGTGAGTGACATTCAAATATGTGTATTCAAAACTCCAGCAGCATCTCTATATAACTATATACACAATGAATAATTTAAAGACTAGGTACTTACTGCTAAAGTGATTTTGCCTAAAATTTCTTCTGGAATAACATCATCTAATACACTATATACATATTTGTAAAACTTATCAAACGAGGTAGACATGAGTTCCATACAGATCCAACAGTCACCCTATAAAATAACAAATATCTGTTATTCTTACATATCTTAAATATCACCTTGCCTTTACTTAAAATGTAAATATTAAGAAAGGAGCAATCTTATTCTTGTTTATTTCAAATCTCAAACTAGTAATAATATTTGTTTTCTTATTAAAGCCTTCAACAGATTTAAATACAAACAATGTAGTTAAAGCCAATTTTCCCCACTCTTTAATTGTATGGACAGGGACAGGCTTACACAGAAAACTTCTGTGCTTTTATAAAAATTTCAAATTTTGCCAAAATAGAAAAAAAAATAGGAAATATGTAGAAAACCATTCATTCTTACTAACAATGAAAATAGATGACAGTAATCTTAAGAGACTACATAAACTTCTTAAATTAGCCACAAAAGACAAAAATACATAAAGTAAATCCCATGCCTCAAGACCCTGTTCAAATGCCACCTTCTCAGCAAGGCCTACTTTAAGTAATGTAAAGCGCAAGTCATCCCACCAGGCACTCCCCCATCCTGCTCTGTTCTGTAAAGTCATCATCATGCTCTAATGTAAAGTGTAATTTACTTATTTATTATGTTTGTCATATATATTCCCCACTAGAATGTAACCTCTGCCAGAGCAAAGACTCAATAAATACTTGTTAAATGACTGGACGCCGGCTATAATTAAACTGAATCATTCAAACATTTCTTGCATTATAGATTGTTTTAAACCAATTTGACAGCAATTTGACAATAAAACAGAAATAACTGTGTTGATACCATTTTACAGAATCATCCTATGTCTGGGAATGTAACTGAAACAAATGCTCCATAAATTACACTAAGAAAAAACAAAACTAGAAATCGATGAACTATCTCACAAAAGGGAATACTACAACATTAAAGAGATTATCTAAAATCAATATTTCTGAAAATGAATACAGTTCATGAGAGAGATGCGTGAGTCATGAAAAAATAAATAAAAGCAGATACCATGATTATAATAAAAGTACAGGACACACAGATGAACAAGAACTACAAAGTACCTTACAAAAATGAAAATACTATCAAAATGATTTTTAAAAATTACCTTAAACAGTTCTGTATGTTGTTGCTTATTTATAAATACAGCAAAGATTTTCTACCCACTAATCTCGTATCCTTCAAATATATAATGATTATATAATCAATTCTATCCTTGGATTATATAGGAGATTAATGCCTGTTAAAAGTAAAATTACTTGCCCAGAATAATACACTTACCCATGAATAGAATCCAGTGTCCCTAATGTTTTTCTTTTATCAATGTTTACAATGCACTTTTACAACAGGACCACTTTCTAGAACATTCACATAGCTAGCTACATGGCTATACATAATATGTTTTTGTAAAGCATATTGGACATAGTAAACTTTTACTGATTATTTCTGCATTTAAGTCTTTCTTCTCTGTAAACCTCTTTTTCTTTAGAGAGACCTGTGAGAATGGCTATCGTGAAAGATCAAGTAACACCCTCCACCCAAAATAGACATAGCTTTATTTTAGAGACACTATCTAAGTAGGTTTACTAAAAATTTTTATTAGAGACATACAGCACATTTACCTCATCCACTTATAAAAATAGTAGAAAGAACGAACCTCAATAATACAGCAAAGTGAAAACAACAACAACAATAAAAAAAATGACATTAGGAGTCTGAAACGCCTGACATTATCCAAGCTCTCCTACTTTCTACTTTTATAAGCGTGGGTCTCCTCACGTCCTCATCTATGAAATGAGACTGCCCCACCATCCTCAGTGGACTGTGATAAAGGGCAAATGAGTTAACATATGCAAAGCACAAACTAAAGTGCCTGGCAGGTGGTAAAAACTATAGTTACCAAATGGAAGGGAGAAGGAAGGGAAATACGGGCAAACAAAAGAGAAAGATGGGCATGGGAGTGGGAGAATAAAGGTGAGAAGTGGGGACAGAAAAGAGCAATGAGCTCGAGAGAGAGACCTCTTTGTAATTTCTAAGGAACATAACCTAATGTAACCTTCTTACCTCTCTGACAGTTCCTTTTGGTCATACAGAGAACAAGACAATGGTAATGAGCTGAATTTAAAAAATGAAATGCCCTGAGCTGTCTGAAAAAGTAGTGACAGCAGCATGAACTGTCATGCTCAAGCAGAAAACAGGATGACCACAGGTCTGAAATGCAGAAGTTAATAAATGTGGGTTTATTGGGGGAAAAAAGCTAGAGAATGATGAAAAACTCAACTACTAAGGTAACATAAGGGTTCCTAAAGATTCATTTATAACCAATAACATATACCAATAATAACTAATTAGAAAATAAATTTAAAAAGATATCATTCTCAATAAAAATATAAACTAAGTCACCAGGAAATATATCTAATAAAATAGGCAGAACCTTTATGAAAACAAATATAAAATGTTACTAAAGGACATAACAACAACCTGAACAAATGGAGTGGCAGACCATGATTACAAATGTGAAGACTCAAGATGAGAAGCATGTCAAATTCTCCCAAATTAATCTAAGAATTCAGTTAAATTCTAATCAAAATTTTCAAGGACCTGAACAAACTGACCCTAAAGCTTATATTAAAGTAGAGCCAAGAAAAACTAAGATAATTTTAAAGAAGAGATACTGACCTACTACACAAAGACTTTTTATGAAGCAGTCAGAAATAAAAGGTAAATATACCAAAGAAACAGATGCAAAAGTTCATGCACATACAGAAATCTGATATATGACAAAAGTTAAAGCAAATCATAGTAAAAGAATGTATTATTCAATGAATGCCGCTGGGACAACTTACCTTCCATATAGAAAAAAATTAAATTCTGACATCAAATCATTCACAAATATATATACAAAAACTCCCAAATGGATTTTGCAAAAAAGCAAAAGTTTTTTTTTTCTAAGAGTTCTCCATGACTTTTATGTCGGAAAAAAATTTTTCCCAAGAACACACATAAAAACAACAAATCACAAAGGATAAGACCTGTTAAATTTAACCCCATTATAATGAATACTTCTGTATAAACAAGGAGAACATACCAAAAGTTTAAAAATGAGAGACAAAAGCATCTATTTGGATGTAAAGAAACAAAAGATCAGTATCCTGAATAATAAACAGTTATGCTAAATTAATTAGGGAAAGATAAAACTTAGTAGAATTATATCAAAGGCAATTAAAAAAAAAAAAGCCTAAATATAAGTAAAAAATTCTGAACCTCACCAATCAAGGAAATGCAATTTTAAAAGTGAGATACCACTTCAAACTGCCAAAAATTAAACGTTTATTATCAAATGTTAGTGCAGACCAGGTAAAAGATCTGTGACAGTAAATGCTGATGGCATACTCAATAAACATTCCCCCTTTCCTCTGCACAATATACCTAGCTAAAATCTACATTTCCTGGTCTTTAAATGTAAAGAAAGGCAGCCACAGAGGTATCAACACAAAATCATTGGTTCATGACTCCAGGAAAATCCTTTTCGTTCTTCCCTTTTTTTTCCCCCTTCGTGTGGACATGATAGCTGAACTCTAGGAGCCAACGTGGACCAAGAGGTAACCATAACAACTGAAACCATAAGCTACTAACAGTCAGGAATGACTGATACCAAATACAATTCTCAATACAGAAACTTTGGTGGAAATGTAAGTCAGTACTCCAGCTGGAGATATGGGTATCATTAAATTTAGCAATTGTATTTCCAGGGACATACGCTGAATAATCTGTAACCTAAGTTGTCAAGGAGACATGCAAAACAATTCTTCATTTTTGTGCTGTTTATAATTGTAAAAAATTAGAAGCAATCTATGTTAGGATTATTTCTAAAAATAAAACAAAATAGGGTGTATTTAATCATTAGAATACTACATAGTTAAAATAAATTAAATCTATATATTATGAATCTATATTTACATAAATCTTGAAAACTATGTTGAATAAAACTGTTGAATAAAATGTATAATAGAGAATGCATTTAGCATTCCATTTACTTAAACTGTGAAAATACAGAAAGCAATATTATGTAAAATGTAGGGGAAAATGCCCATATGGATGACCTAAACCAACAAGCAAGTTAAAGGAAACACTCAGAGTAGTGATGAGATTTGGAAAGGGAAATGTGATGAGGGCTTTAAGTGCATTTATAATATTTAAAGACATATAAAGAATAAATATGCCAATATAGGATTTGGGTAGCTATTCCTCCTCTGTAATTTAGTCTATGTTTAAAATATTTCACAGTTTAAAAAGAACATGGACCACCTTAACAAACAAAGAAAAAAAAAGGAAATCAAGCAAAAATAAGTAAAAGAAAGTAAGAAACCACAATCAGAATGAATCCCCCCATCAAAAAATAATAATAGTAATAGAAAAGCAATATAGAAAATCATGTAACTGAGGCTGGACGCAATGGTTCATGCCTGTAATTCCAGTGCTTTAGGGGGCCAAGGTGGGAGAAAGGCTTGAGGCCAGGAGTTTGAGTCTAGCCTGATCAACAAAGTGAGACCCCACCTCCACAAAAAAAAAAAAAAAAAAAAAAATTAATTAGCAGGGTGGTGGTAGTGCATGCCTGTAGTCCCAGCTACTCAGGAGACTGATGTGGGAAGATCCCTTGAGCCCAGGAGTTCAAGGTTGGGTTGAGCTAGGATGAGGCCACTGCACCACTCCAGTCTGGGCCACAGAGCAAGACCTTGACTTTAAAAAAAAAAGATAAGAAAAGAAAATCATTTAACTGAGAGCTAGCTGGTTCATCGAGATGGTCAATAAAATGGATAAACCTCTAGCTGGACTAATTGGGAAGAAAAAAAGAAGACATAAATTATCGGTATCAGAAACGAGTGGCAGGGAGGGAGGGACAGGGAAGACAGAAGTAACACACTACAGACTCTACCAATATTAAAATAATAAAAAAGAAATATGAATAATTTTATTCCAATGAATTTGATAATTTAGATGAAAGGGATAAATTTCTTCAAAGAAACAAATACCAAAGATCACTCAACAAGAAATATGTAACTTGAATATAACTCTATCTTTGAAAGAAACGGGATATTCAGTCAAAAATATTCTCACAAAGACTGCTAAGTTCAAGTGGCTTCACTGGTAAATTCCATCAAATATTTACAAAAAAAAAAAAATACCAATTAGATATAAATTCTCCCAAAAAACTCAGGAAGAGGAAATATTTCCCAACTCATTCTACGAGGCTAGCATTACACTGATACAAGTCAGACAAAAATAAGAAAACTATACATCAATGTCTCTCACAGATATAAAAATTTTAAATGAATTTTAGCAAATTAGCGAAATGTTAGTAATTTAGCAAATTGAATCCAATGACAGATAAAAAAGAGAATACGTCATAACGCCAACTGAATTTCTCCCAGAAATAAAAGCTATGCTTAATATCAGAAATCAATCCATATAACTTACCATTATTAAAACAACCAACAAACCATACATCTCAAAAACATCTCAAGGATCTGGAAAAAGAATCTGACAAAAGTCTAACATCCATTCCTGACAAAATCTCTCAGCATACTATGAGTAAAAGGAGACTTCTTTAACTTGATTTAAAAAAAAATTATGAAAACCCCACAGCTAATATCATATTTAATGATGAAAACATGAATGCTTTCTCTCTAGGATCAGAAAAAAACACAAGGATGTCTACTCTCACCGTACCTATTCAACAGCATACTGAAGGTTCTAGCCAGTGCAATGAGGCAAGACAAAAATAAATAAAGGAACTAACTGGGGAAGAAAGAAGTAACTCTCTATTCACAGACAAAATGATGATCTATGTAGTAAATCTGAAGGGAGCTAAAAAAGCAACTGGAATTTGAGTTTCGCAAGGCTGTTGCACACAAGATCAATATAAAAAATCAAACGATATTTGTGCATATTAGTCACAAGAGAAAATTAAGAATATATATTACAGCATTACAAATAAACACTTAAAGGCAACTCTAGTAAAAAGATGAAAGACATACAGTAAAAACCATAAAATATTGCTGAGAAAAATTAAAGAAGATGTAAAATAATAAAGTGAGATGCCACAGAAAAGGGTCAATAGACTTAATATTGTTAAGATATCAATGCTCCCCCAGTAGACCTACAAATTTAGCAAAATCCCAATCAAAAATCCCAGCAGGTGGTTTTTTTTAGGTCTTTTTTGGTAGAAATCGACAAGAAGATTCTAAAATCCACATGAAAATAGAAAGGATATGAAAGAGCTGAAACAACTTTTCAAACAACAAAGTTTAAGGACCAACACTCTCAAATCTGAAGACTTTCTACAAAGCTGGAGTAGTCGAAGGCCATGTGAGATTAGTGCAAAGACAGACAAACAACAGATCAACAGAACAGAGCAGTCCAGAAATAGACCCACATCTATATGGACAACTGATATCTGATAAAGGTGCAAAGGATATCCACATGCAAAAAAAACCTCATCACTATATAACTCTCGATATATATAAAAACTAACTCCAAATGGGTAAGCATAAATGTGATACCTAAAACTATAAAACTGCTAGGAGAAAACATAAGAAATAATCTTAAGTGAGCTTGAGTTAGACAAGAGCTCTTACATACAACATAAAAAGTACAATAGATAAATTTAAAAATTGGCCCATATCAAAAATTTTAATGGCCCACATTAAAAACTTTTGCTCTCCAAAAACACTGTTAAGAATATATATATATATATAAAGATAAGCACAGACAGGAGGCAGTATCTGCAAATCATAGGTCTGATAATAAACTTGTATTCAAAATATATTTTTAAAAACCTCCCAAAACTGAATAACAAAAAAACCCAATTTAAATAAAAATGTACAACAGGTTTTAACAGGATCTTCATCAAAGAAGATATACAGTTGGTAAATAAGCACATGAAAAGACATTCAACACTGTTAGTCATCAGAAACATGCAAATTAAAAATACAAAGAGATTACACCATACATTTACTAGAATGGCTAAAGATTAACACGACAGATCATACTAAGTGCCGGAAAAGACATGGAAGAAACAGAACTCTCAAAAACTACTGATGGAAGCATAAAATGGTACAACTACCTTAGAAAAAAGTTTGTCCAGGCCGGGCGCGGTGGCTCAAGCCTGTAATCCCAGCACTTTGGGAGGCCGAGACGGGCGGATCACAAGGTCAGGAGATCAAGACCATCCTGGCTAACACAGTGAAACCCCGTCTCTACTAAAAATACAAAAAAAAAACTTAGCCGGGCGAGGTGGCAGGCGCCTGTAGTCCCAGCTACTCGGGAGGCTGAGGCAGGAGAATGGCGTGAACCCGGGAGGCGGAGCTTGCAGTGAGCTGAGATCCGGCCACTGCACTCCAGCCTGGGTGACAGAGCGAGACTCCGTCTCAAAAAAAAAAAAAAAAGAAAGAAAAAAGTTTGTCCATTTTTTTATAAAGTTAAACATACACCTGCAATATGATCCAGCCATTCCACCCCCATGTAATTACCCCAGGAAAATAAAAGCTTATGTCTATACAAACAATTGTACATAAATGCTCAAAGCAACTTTATTTGTAATAGACAAAAACTGAAAACAATCCAAAAGGCCATCAACAGGTAAATGAGTAACAAACTGATATGTCTGCATAATGGAACATTACATATAGTACTCGGCAATAAAAAGAAATAAACTACTGATAAATGCAAGATAATTATACTGAATGAAAGACGACAAACTGAAAAAGAGAAGTACATACTGTAAGATCCCATTTATATAAAAATCTAGAAAATACAAATTAATCTATAAAGGCATAAAGCAGGTCAGTGGTTATCTGAGGATGGGGACAGCAGAGAGGTGGCAGGCATTACCTACGTGGTATAAGGAAACTTGTGAGTGATGGGTACATTCATTACCTTGATTTTGGTGATAATTCTACAGGCGTATATGTTTGTTCAAACATATCAAACTGTACACTTTACATATGGGAAGTTTATCAGATGTCAATTTTACCTCCATAAGCTGCATTTAAAACTTGCAAGGAGAAAGAAGAGGGAAAGGAGAAGAGGGGTGGAAGTAAGGATAAAAAATGGGGAGATAACTCGCTTTAGCCAGCATCACTGCCTTCTATAATCTGATGAACTTCTACATTTAGAAGTTACTCAAGAACAGTGCTTTCTGCACTAGAATTTATTGCCCAACCTCAAAAGATGTTTTAAGAGTTTACCTGCTATGAAATTCTCAAATTTTATGCATCAGAAAAATTTTTAAGTGATACTAGGTTTCAGCACTGTTAAGATAAATGCTAGGTCTTTTTTGTAAAATATAGGCTAGCAGTTACTTCCATTATTCAATTAATATCAAGCTCTTTTTTCCACCTACCTACAAAGCCTGAAAATGACTCTTAGGAATATGTGCAATTGAGTGACCTAATAACTTATCTAAACCAAATCCAAGCTGTACTTTGGACTTTTTTTTGAGTTTGGTTCCATCCTAGAAAGAACTATGCATGGTTGAAGACAATGGCAATACAGAATTACCAACTTTAGTATTAAGTATTATTCACTGCTCTGAATAAGTGACGGAACTTTCAGAAGCTCAATATTACCCAACAGCAAGATTAATCTCTAAACAGTGGAACTACCATTTGATCCAGCAATCCTACTACTGGGTATCTACCCAAAGAAAAATAAATCATTATATCGAAAAGATATCTGCACTGGTATGCTTATTGCAGTACTATCTAAAATAGCAAAGTCATGCAATCAACCTAAATGTCCTTAAAATGTGACATACATACACAATAGAATACTGACAGCCATTAAAAAAAGAATGAAATCATGGTTTTTTTGTGTGTGTGTGTGTGGCAACACGGATACACTGGAGGCCATTTTTAGTGAAACCACCTAGAAACAGAAAGACAAATACCACATGTTCTCGCTTATAAATGGGAGCTAAATCATGTGCACGCATGGACAGAATACGGAACTGGAGACCTTGGAGACACAGAAGGGAGGGAGGAGTTGAAAAGGGTGGATGATCGAAAATTACTTGATGGGCACAATTTACATTGTTTGCGTGACAGATACACTAAAAACCCAAACTGTACCACTGCTCAATATATCCATATAAAAAAACTGCACTTGTATCCCTTAAATTTAAATAACATTTAAATTAAAATAAATAAATAGTTGCTGCAAGAATGAGAAAAGGAACATCTCATAAGCTCCTCGATGGATGGCTGACTGAACCAAACCAAGAGCTGAAGTCCAGTGGTTGTATAAGTTAGGCGAAATGAAATCCCTGGAGAGTGTCTCACAGTAACAGGAATCGAAAGCACTGTCTCTCTCACAGTGCTAGTAAGGTAAGGTAAAAAGTCCTGACTACATACATTCATTTCTACTATTTCCTTTCATGAACTCAGATTTTTTTTTGTCTATTATTGGAACTGAAGGTCATGTCACCAAAAAAGATACATGTAACTCATCAACTGCAAAAGAAAAATGTTTCTTTAAACTCTTATTAAATCTCTTTTATATATATGTGTGTGTGTGTGTGTGTATATATATATATTATTTTTTTTTTTTGAGATGGAGTCTCGCTCTCTTGCCCAGACTGGAGTGCAGTGGCGAGATCTTGGCTCACTGCAACCTCCACCTCCCAGGTTCAAGTGATTCTTCTGCCTCAGCCTCCCGAGTAGCTGGGACTACAGGCATGCACCACCACGCCTGGCTAATTTTTGTATTTTTAATAGAGACAGGGTGTCACCATATTGGCCAGGCTGGTCTCGGGCTCCTGGCTTCGTGATCCACCGACCTTGGCCTCCCAAAGTGCTGGGATTACAGGCTTAAGCCACCGTGCCTGACCATTTTAATATTTTTAACCTTTGTAACTTGGGGAAATACACTTCTACTATTCACTATTTAAAGGTAAATAATAAAAGTAACACTTTTCTTGTAAAACTACACTTTTATTGTAAAACTATTGAAAAACTATATTTTTATTGTAAAATATACTATTGTAAAAGTTGTTACTTTCTGCTTTCTTGAAACTTAATCTTTTATTATTCAGAAAGTACCTATTACAGATTGCATTCTAATTTGGGGGGAAAGTTCATGTTTCATCTACTTAGGCATTCCGGGTCTTTGTACAGCTTAACTGTGTAGTTCCTAAGCCTTCAACTTATCACGCATCTTATCATATCAAAAATCTTATTTAAAAAGCATCTATATCTATATATATCTCTTCATCTCTGGACCACTTGTAATAAAATAGAAGGAACAGCGAGATTTCTGTCTCTGGAATCCCATCTCTGCCACTTGTTGGCTGTGTAACTTTTGTCAAATACACTAGATTTCATTTTCCTATCTGAAAAAAGGGGATAATACCACCAAATCCCGAAGATTATTGGGAAGAAAATATATGTGAAAACTACAAAGCATTCAACAGATGTTAGTGTTTACAGCTGCATATGTCAACTCCCTTCAACCCTTCTGAGACATAAAACCAAATGTGACTCAGCTATCCATGATAACAAAACCATTAGAATATTGCTCAGACACTACTCCAAGCTTCTGTGCTTTGTTTCCACACCTTTGTCAATCACGAATATGACTTACTCGGCTTTCTTTTCATATAGTCAGACTCCCACACTATCTAGCCCGAGGCTAGGTATGTAAATGGTACTTGAATGATTAAATAAATGAACGAGTGAAATAAATTGGTATATTCCAGCACTATGGAGGTGATTTAGGGTTCAGGTAGAGCTGGGGAAAGTCTATAGTGAAAATGAATACAGCACTGAAAAAACTAACCACAGAATCTAGTTAGGAGAGAATATCTAATTTAGTCCCTAATTAATTATTGTTCTGCATATGGTGTGATGATTCAATGATTGTGAAGAAAAGTTCACAGCTTGGGAATAAAGGGAGGAGGAGATGGTAAGATTCTTGTGCAACATGAAGAAAGTTCCAAACATTTAGAATAACATTACATAATATTTAGGTCCAAGTTATAGTCATGCACATGAATACATGACTGTATACTGATGTAATGGAATCTGATGTGAAATGATGGAAGAAAATTAATAAATTCAGTATATCTGGTCATAAAAATGAATATTCTCATCATTAAAAAGTAAAAAGACAGGAATAGAAAGAAACTACATGAGTCTAGAACTAACAATTAGTGATTCAACAAAGAAATGGGAATCTCTCATGAAGTAGAATGTGTTGTTACTAGTTACCTAGTAAGAGTACAGAAAAACAAATAAAAATTTCAGAATTAGGTTTAGAATTAACTAACCTCTAACATCTTTTCCAATTGTAAGATTTCATATATTTCTATTCAGTGCTACATTCAGCCCTGTTTCAAAAATATATATTAATTTTAAAGCCAGTAACAATACAAACCCCAAGGATACACTCTATAATCCGATCCCAAAAAGAGAGTAGGGTTTTTCTTACCAGTTTATAACAACCCAGCTATTCATACTAACATTTGCAAAATGAGAAAGGTACTTTTTTAAAACAGTATTTGAAATGCTTAGCAGTTCAGTTCAAGTCCTACTAAGTATCACAATTTTTGATGGCAGTCTAGGACACCATAATGTATTGCTTCATTTACAGCTCCAGTTCTACTCCTAGCCCAAACTCACTTCCACATTTTAGGCAGCTGGATGACTGGAAATGAGTAAGTGGATTGAGAGCTGGAAGCAGAAATGATAACCCAAGTTGGGACACAAAATAACCAGAGGAAACAGGATTATGAGACCAAGAAATTAAGAGCTTTAGTTTCTACACAAAAATCTGGATAAAAGAATTAGAAAAAAATAATTTACATTGTAATTGTTCATTTCCATGTCTGATGGGTATACTTCAGGATTATGGGCAGGGACACATAAGTGTTTATATTAAATGCAGATATACACTTGATGACAGATGAATAAAAGGTAAAATATAAAGTTGGGCGGGGGGGCATTGCTCAAGGCCCAATGAAAATCTAAAACTGTAGCAAAAGCGCTGATATTTAGAAGTCAGCTGATTTTTCAGGTTCTTAAAGAACATAAAATATTTGTATGAGATTTACAAATGACAGCCACAAATACTAAAATACACACACAAACACACACACACACACACGTATGCGATTCACCCCTTACCCACCACCCCAAAAACAGTCAGAAGTTAATATGTACGTTATCATGGTTACATACTAAGATACTGAGATATTAACTTGTTACTAATATATTGCATTTAAGAATAGAATCAAATCCTGCCATCTTCATTTGTCCCAATTAGATATTCATTAGTCAGCTAAAACCCAATTTATTCCTACCTCTCTGAAGAGTGCACCATAAAACTGAACGATGTATGGGCAATCACTACTCCGCATTACTACATCCAAATCCATAAGAAGTTGTTTTTGTTCTTTTTCATCCACTGTTGACCGAATTCTCTGGAAAAGAATGACAAAAGACGTCAAAAAACCAAAATACTTTTGTCAAAAAAACAGTAATTTTTAGTCTCATGGTAGAGAAAAACCTCTACCATGAGACTAAGAATTACCAAGCAAGCTTCACAAATACCAGATATGAAAATTACCATCTTTCCTTACACTTCACAAGAATTACTTTTATCACAGAAAGTTTAACAAACAGCACTCAGAAATCCTTTAAAGGAGACAGGGCAATTTAACCATGAGCATTTACTAACAATGTTGGGAGTTATGCAACGAAGTTCTTAGGCAGTAAAAATTAACCCCCATACGCAAATATAAAGAAAATGATAATGAGTTGTAACAGCTTCATATGAATAATTATACGTAGCTTTATACATACTTTTAATCACCGTTTCAAAATTGTATGGAATCTAGGCATTCAATGCAAGAACATCCCTCTTCACTCACTAGCATCCCCATACCACAGTGTCCTCATTCATAAAGATGGGAAATAGTCCAGAACTGGATAAAGTGAATACCAGTATAGGAGTAGTGCACAGACAAGAATCCAGGTCTCCAAAATCCTAGACTGGGACTCTGTCCTTTAACTGCACTTTCTATACATTAAAAACAAAAAGTTCTACCTGACTCTCCAACCCACGAGTCAGCATGTAGGGCAGCATAAACCTGTGGAAGAAAACCTAAAAATGAGGAAACAGAGGGCTCTTTTTGTCTATTCTTAAGCTGATAAAGCGCTCCTCCATCTACTGCAGACCAGGGATATATTCCTAACAAAGCAGCACAACAATTTCTTTGCACATTTCTAAGAGACTGCCAGAAAACATTAAGTACCCCACCTCCCACCTCTTATTCAGGAACAGTATAGAACACAGAGGTGTTGGGAGGGACAGTTCCCACTGCAATGGAGAGAGAGGAAAGAATCATGTTCAGAAATTATAAAAAATTAATAATAAAATTATAGATTAACATCAAAGCATGCAAACAACTTCTGTTCTCATAAAAAAGTTCACAATGTCACACCACGCCACTGTGTACAATACATAGTATTTACTTACAAGGCAAGTTAGTATCAAAAAATACACAAGGTGGCATTTTGTCTTCCAAAGACTTCGAGGTATCTGTCAATGTTCTTGAAAGGGATGAAGGCAGTCAATTAAATTCTTGAGCCCGTTTTACAGAAAAGCCAGAGGCACAAAGAGATACAAAAGATGTATTTCATGTGACATGAGAATAAGCAGTTGTTTAAGGAACAGAAGTAGGTTCTCTCAGTTTCATTTTTGAGGAATTCCATATATTCCAAACAAATTTAATTTTGCTACTTAAAATTTACAGCTTGCTAGCTACAGTATTTCATAAGCAAATAAAATTTATTAACTGTCATCTATGTTATATACAAAGATTTATCTACAACTTTTATATTAAATATCAATACTCAGATAAACAAGGACTAGAGTAAGAATGAAAAATAGAAACAAAATAAGACTAGTTCTATTAATGTTAAGGAAAGTTTCCCTTCTCATTTTGATTATTTTCATAGTTTATGGATTATTAATCTTACTTTTAAATCTACTTCAGCACGTTTGCTCAGAAAGGATATTTTTTAAAAGTCAAAATAGATGTGATCTGTATTTGTACAAAGCATGATGTAATAATTTTTGTAAATATTTTACCTTTATATCTGTTTTTTAAAAAATAACTCTAAAAGTGTAGCTGTGAAAATGCTAATTCAAGAAATTATTTATAAAAGAATCTTAATTATCCTATATATCTAAATTTAAAATAGACGAAGAGTTGTTAATTAGAGACAAGTAGGGAAGAAAAATCAAATAACCCTTTGGTTGGGGAAGATTTCTACCTAATTCTCACTATTAAAAGGTGTTAACAAATGTATTTTTTTCTATTTTTACTAGTATGAATATATTGGCAAATGGAAATACACTAATACACATAAACTACTATTTTAAAAGGTATCTTCTTTACTAGTTTATTTTTTGTTTTGCAAAACTGGTTGTGTGGTATGCTAAATATACATTTGTACAAATATTTATATTTCAATTAGAAAGCATATTACAGTCAAAACCTCAATAGTTATCATCAAGAGCTGACTTTAGGGAGCGAGTCAGTGTCCAAAAACCCTACTGTTACTACAGAAAGGATATATGGATTACATGATGTAAAGGCCTAACTGAAGTTCCAACATCTTACTGATACCTAACACTGAGACAATCTCTGACAGAACTGTTATTAACCAGAATGTAGAGAGTTCCCAGCACAGCTCTAACCTTTGAGATCACTGGCAGGAAAATCTATTCAACTGTAAATATTCTTTAATGTCACTTCTAGTACAAAATAGAACATAGAGCAGCTGAATGGCCTACTAGTATAACATGAAGTTGATCGTGCTTTTCAATAGATCAGCACCTCCCCACACTCTCTGAACATTTTGTCTAAGTATCTGACAGTGGGTAGAAAAGTAGCTGCTGGTATTGCATCTGAATTGTTTGGAATTGAGCAATAACAGCTAACTCTTAATTATACTAATGTTTTAGGGTTGAACTGTGGCATTTACCATGTGAGCAATAAACTATTTCAAAAGGCCTAAAGGACCCCAAAAGGGGATTAACTGCAAACACATGCCTCTAATAGCAGTAACTTCAAATTAGTGATTTTAATAACGCAATAAATAATTCAAGCAGAAGACATAATGACAATCAGCGATTCAAATCAGAGCATACTTAGAGACTAAAGCTACTACCAAGAAAGTTTTTCTAACCGACCATCAGAACTATATCTACGGGAAAGACTTCTACATTTGAATCAAATGAGTCCAGGATCTTCTAACATTAAAGGAGCATAACTACCTAAAAATTGAACACATCAATAAGAACAAACTTCTCTTCCCTTTATAAAGCTGTCCCTAAGAGCACAGAAAAATGGAAGTACAAAGGTGACACCAACTATATGACTTGAAATTCTCATAATCATAATGTTCAGAAGCAACAACCATTGATTAAAAAACCTTGAGTAACAGGAAAATTTCATTTATTTATATAAATTTAAAAGTTAGATAAGGCTGTTTACTTGAGCTCAGCAAACCTTTTTTCCCTGCCAGTAAAAAGTAGAATGAAAACTACAGGAAACCATACAATACTTAAGAAAATCAACTCAAGAACATTAAGTTTTTTATATTATTTTCAAAATCATTCTTTTTCATTATGGGGTTACTGAGCTCTTTTACTGAACACAACTTTACTAACTTAGCATTAAGTTATTACATGCCCCCAGGACAAATTAAATTGTGTTTCTTGAAAAAAAATCCACATCTCTTTCCCAATAATAATAAGTATTTTCAGATTATTTCAAGTTTTACTTTATTTGGAATATAACATAAAGAAAACATTGAAAATCAAAACAAAAATTACTACTCTACATATATAAGTAGTTTTCTACAGTAAAGAAATTTATAAATTTGAAGTTAATTTTTTTAACTGGTGTCCAAATCTGTATTCAAGGTTGAGTATAAGCCCAGTAAAGCAGGTAAATGCCAGTAAAAACAGCAGGTAGATACACATCAGAAATGCCAACATCGACTCCAATTGAGAATCACTTAGAGACACAGGGAAAGATTACATTCCCAGTTATCTGGCGTTAAGACTATTAACGTTATGCATGGGGTTCTTGTCCAATTAAAAAAAAAATTTCAAAGAACATAATTTTTCTATAACTGCCAGTCCAACTCATGCCATTGGTTGGATCAGCCACAGATTTAGTTGCTGGGAGTTCTGTATGGATTAGGCTGCAGTAATCGAAAGTTAACAAGTCCCACAGGACAAGCTAAAAATTTTCAGTTACAAATGATCCCCTTGCCCTCTACTCC
Organism: Macaca mulatta; assembly: GCF_049350105.2. Classification (NCBI taxonomy): domain Eukaryota; kingdom Metazoa; phylum Chordata; class Mammalia; order Primates; family Cercopithecidae; genus Macaca; species Macaca mulatta. The sequence goes on along the minus strand of NC_133421.1, from coordinate 13,600,751 downwards.
ACCTCATCGCAAAACACAGCAACATCCACTTGGTGAACAGTCCCAATCATATAGAAATGTCCCAAATTCCCAGTTGTTGAAAGGTTGCTTTCCTTCTTTTGGTGCAACATGGCACCTAGAAGTCACTCGTATATTTAAATGTTGACAGCTTATAACATCTATTGATCAAAATCTTGAATAATATTTAGCCTCATGTGGAATGCCTCCATTTTTAACAACTTGAATTTAAAGTATAAATAACCTTTTACTGATACTGAAGAACTATGTAAAAGTGGTGCTGTTCCAGGTGTCCTCTAACTTTATACTGAGATCTCCAGGGAAGCTCTCTCTTCACACTGACACAATTCTCCAGCCTTGTATCCAAACCCTACCAAATCCATCTCTCACATATGATTTGTTGGTGCTCATCAGGCATGAATGACTAGCAGTAAAACATCGGTAAGTATGAAAAACTTTAAAGCAGACTATGACACATTGTTATAATGAAAAGGGACTAGAGGAACTAATAAAACTAAACTCACTTAAGGACTGGAGTGGAAGAGCAAAGAAAAAGAAACAACAAGAGGATGGAGAGAAACAGGCAGTAGATACTGTCAAGGAAAACTAATTGATTCCCTTCTTACTCAGATATTATGCCTCAATCCCATCAAAATGGTGACTTTTTGTTTGTTTCCCTTCATTTTCTAAATTTGTTTTCATGGGTGGGAAGAGACCGGGAGAAGAGATAGTGGGAAAGAGCACGATGATGAAGTGATCGCTATTAAGGGGTAAGGTTAGGAAGACTCAAATGTGGCAAAGGAGGGCAGGCTGACAACGCAATGGCTAAGGGTGGAGTTGCAGACGAGGCAAAATAAAGGCTCATGTTGTAGGTCCTAAGAAGCAGGTCAACAAGTAGCATTGTGCCTAGATGCTCAATAAATACCTGGCTGATTCTGATAGTGGTCCTTGCCAGTCACCCTGATTCAGAGTTAGCCCTTACATCTCCATGTTAGGGTGCTCAAAGATATCTCAGTTACTAGAGAAATCAGGCACACACACCTTATCCCAAAGCACCAGGGCCTGCCTTGAAATGACCCATTCTGTGACTGCCTGTGTCCTGATGTGACAACTACTGATTCTTCCAGATCAACCCAGTTTTTCTTCCTGCCAAGTCAAGCTAGAGAAAGAAAGCTGTTAGACAGAAAACAAATGCTATCTCTTGAACAATGTGTGTGAAGAGGCACTCTGGGTTACCTGATCCCATTCCTACATGGAGAAAGGGAAAATAAGTCATTATATACTCAAAAGACTCAAGAGTAAAAATCGATTGGATGACAAGTCATATATGCACTTCATTAAAACAGAAGTTCCACAGAGGACATGACAGGTGTCAGTTCCTAGGATCTGAACATTCTAGGCGAAAAGGATATGAATCATCAGCAAACATGTAAGGAATCAAGAACTGAGGAGTCCAGAAAACAACTTTAGAAAGCAGTGGTGCCACAGACACTTGAAAACAGCATCATAATCAAATAAATTTACAAAATGGCTACCAATTCTAACTGATGCTATTTTTGTTTTGTTTTGAAATGGAGACAACGCATGGAGGAATGAGCTGTGAGGGGCATAAGAAATGGGAAAATTGACGTGGAAAGGAATGACCATCAGTCCTGGCAGATCTCTAAATTCTCACATGACAAATTCTTGTCAGGTGTTTGTATGGCTCAGCTGAGGGTCCCAGAGGGCAGTATAAAAAGACAGTAAGAGCAGAGCAGGAGACAGATCTCCCTGCTGCACAGGTACACCTGTAGCTGCTTAGAGAAGTTAGGAATGGGTAGAGTAGTCCAAAGTAAAAAACAGGTGAGTTCCTGGATCAGAAATTAGGACTCAGACACAATGAAACTCAGCAAGGTGATGAATTCAATCATTACAAGAACACAGTATAGGGCTTTAGAGATTATTCCAGGGATCAATTAAAACAAATCGACACAAGATAAAATAGTGCAAGCTACTAGTAATTTGGCCATTAGCAAGGGAAAGCATCATTTTCAATTCACCACCAACCAAAATCAGAATACCAGAAGGTATTTACTCTTCAGCAATCTACGTGGAATCTGCTATAACTAGGTTAGCTAAAGCCCATACTTCAGTGCAGGGGGCTTGTTCCCCTACAAAAGCACCTACTGTCATCTAAGGTTACCAAAAGAATCTCTATTCCGGGCCGGGCACAGGGGCTCACGCTTGTAATCCCAGCACTTTGGGAGGCCGAGGTGGGCAGATCAGGAGGTCAGGAGATCGAGACCATCCTGGCTAACACGGTGAAACCTTGTCTCTACTAAAAATACAAAAAAGTTAGCCAGGTGTGGCAGCGTGTGCCTGCAGTCCCAGCTGCTGGGAAGAATGAGGGAGGAAAATGGCATGAACCCAGGAGGTGGAGCTTGCAGTAAGCCAAGATTGCGCCACTGCACTCCAGCCTGGGTGACAGAGCAAGACTCCGTCTCAAACAAAAACAAAAACAAAAAAAAAGAACCTGTATTCCTTATGTCAAGTAATTGCCAGTTGTTGTCCTGTCGAATTATATGATGGCTAAAACCACCACAGCCAAGACAAGAAGCAAATCGAAAGCTCCCTATGACAGTTGTCTACTTTTCGTACCAGGCAGACATCAGTAAGTATTTTATCCCCCATGCAGAAATCCTGGAACTAGTACATGAGCAAACACAACACATGGGACCTCCTCTCCATAGAAAATGAAGAGTGATATAGCAAAGGTTCAGCATTAAAAATCAAAAGAAGAAAAGAACAAAGATTATCTTAATACAGCTGTGGTAATATTTTGAAAATGCATCCAGTTTCTGTGATCTACAAACACCAATACTGCTATGCCATAAACATATCCTTCAATTGTTCATTAAGTAATCCTTGCTAAAGATCCCTCTTAAGGTTACCGTCTATAAATAAAATGTGAAGGGGAGTCCACTGCTAGTCAATGATTGACATCAGATCAACCGAAGTCAGTGATGTAGAGGATAGGAGAGCAAGGATCACACTCCTACAGTGTCCCTACTATTCTGATCCCTACAAATCTGCTGCTTTCCCAGCAAAAATGTCCAGAATTCCATTGTAATACAAAGTTGGAAAATCCTAGAAACCAAAACTGGAAAATCCTAGAAACCATAGCAGCACCTCAATATCCTATCACCTTCCTCTGGGCTGCAGAAAATCTTGGGTATTCTTATTTTCCTTATTTGTGGTACGAGTTCCTCCTTATCAGCCAGAGTCTTCTAAATAGATCACACACGAAAATGGCCATGATTTCTCACAAAGTCATCATTAATAAGGTCAAAGCAGATGGCAACATTAACCAAAACAAACAGTAAAAGAAGCAAGCAAGATATCTGGAATGCTGATCACAGATGTAAATCTTGCTTTCCTGTGAAAAAATAAATGTCTGTTAAGTCAACTGTTTTCAATTATGAAAGCACATATGGTTTTACTAAGGGCAGAAGAAACAATGCTAATTCTTAATTGCAAAATCACTCAAATCTTTTAAAATCAATTTAATAAACTCTCAGTTGTATCTCAGCCTCATTAATTAATTAATAGTAATGCCCCGTTCTTCTCACTGGGGATACTGAGATCCACTTAATTTTTTTTACCTTACCTTCTGCTACGTATTATCAGAGCACCTGAGAGATAAGTTCCAAAAGCATGTGTTATATTACATTATGGGAAGAGCTGCCCTGAGGACCAAGTTAATGGACAAGTTTGACATGCCTTGGTAAGAGTGGTATCATCTTCTTCCTAACTACGTCATCCACATTTAAAGAAACAATGTCAATCTTAGCACTGAAATTGTTAAGGGTCTAAAGACCATAAATGACAGACCATCACTTCAGTACTTATGACAATAAAGTGAGGTAACAGTAGAAATCTGATATATTCAACAAATTTCAGAGGCATGGTCATAAGATGACAAAGAATGACAGAAAATATGCAGGAAATGTATCAAATACTGGTTCAAATGACACCCATGCAGAGTGAGGTATGGTAATACAGGTTGTTGGCTGGGCATGGTGGTTCTCGCCTGTAATCCCCAGCACTTTGGGAGGCTGAGGCCGGCAGATCACCTGAGGTCAGGAGTTTGAGATCGGCCTAGCCAACATGGCGAAACCCCACCTCTACTAATAATACAAAAATTGGCCGGGTGTGGTGGCACATGCCTTTAGTCCCAGCTACTTGGGAGGCTGAGGCAGGAGAATCGCTTGAACACGGGAGGCGGAGGTTGCAGTGAGCCAAGATTGTGCCACTGTACTCCAGCCTGGGCGATGGAGTGAAACTGTGTCTCAAAAACAAAACAAAACAAAACAAAACAAAACAAAACAAACAAACAAAAACCAGGTTTTTCTCCAGATAACCAAATAAGCTGGGATTTAGTCCAATGTCAAAATTCATTCAGGTTAACCAAGTAATGGTAGAAAGTTTCAGAAACCAGATCTCCAGAATGTTCAAAAACACATAATGATTGACTAAAATTCACCTAGAGCAACCGTTTCCAAACTGTCTTAATTGTACCCCTATTAATTCCTCGGAGCAGGTGCCCCAAGGGCTTCCAATATGACTATAGGTAGAGTCTCCACTTCCCACCCTCACATAACCCCAAACAGTACTGATTTATTTCTTGGGTTGCACATACAATTCTGTTAGTTCAACAAACTGACAGTCTGAAAAGCACTAACTTGGAGTGACAGCAAAACAAACATACATGTATACTGGGAATAAGCAACCTGAGTTCAAAATCAAGGCTGCGAAGAGGACAGCCCTGCCACATCTCTTGAATGTGCCTCCTCCTGGAAATGCTCTGCTTACACTTTTCATATGACCACCATAGCTTTTAAGCAATATTAGGAAGCATAAAAGAATACAGCTCAGTCAATCACAGATGCCTTAGTCAAGTCACACGATCTGACCAAACGACAACATATTAGACTACAGTCTCAATTCTAAACAAAAGAGCCATGGCATCTGCATCCCACAGGTGATTTGGATAATCAAATATGATCACTGCGGCCCTTTGGAAGTGAATAAAATGGCCTAACAAAGCACTCTATGCCATCAAAAAGGAACTTTTCCAACTGAAGGCCATCCCAGCATCATTCTAGTGCTTTCAGAACATGCAAGACCAGTGTTTAAACACTAAAATGAACCTCCTCAAATCATTATTCATCATCATAATCCCCACTGAAATCATTTGGTAATGGAACTTTTGACAGAAGTGGCATGGTCTCTCCAGTGGCAGGAAAACAAGCCAAGCCATACTTTTCTGATACCTGACTTCCCATACTCGCCGTATTATCTACACCAGGGAGGCCTACCCAACCAGCAAATTAAAGTTCCATTCTGCTCAGAGAACAGCTGAGCTGTGGGCTGCTGATACTGTCAGCAGAGGGCTCTCATCCTTACTATTAAGCATCAGGATTAGGCTGGGTCTCAATTCCAGGTCAAGGACACTAAAGCCAAAATCCAAATACCAAGGAGAGGCAGGATTGCAGGAATCAAAATGAGGTTAACAGGCCAGGATCAGCAAGACTCACATCAATGAAACAGCAGAGTTGAAAGGGTAGAGTTGAGGTTCAAAAGAACAAGACAAGTTAGGCAGATCTCCAACAGAAAGAAAACACTTGAAACTCTTGCATACCAGGTCACATTGCTAACTTAGTCTGGCCTATGCACCTACCCTTAAACAACAGATCTGTTTTTCTTGATTAATCCAGGTAATTTCTCAAGCAGAAGACTGAAAAGTCATCATAATGATCCACAATGACAAATTTAACATGACACATTCTTATTCCCACCTACCTGCTCAATATTATTCAGTTCTTCAATGAGATGACAGCTTTATTACAGTATTAACCCTTCACACAACAATTCAGATTCCATTGCCTGCCATCATCTTTAGTGACAGGAACTTCAGTCCTTATATTCCCTCTCATTTTCATTCTTACTTTTCCACATTCCTTTGGGTTTTCACACATATTCTACAAACATGAAAAGGGCATGCATACCTTCAAGAAGTCAATCTGGACATGAGTCTGCTAGAAAACAGCAGGGAAGCTGGAACTCCAGGCATGCAGGATTTTTTACACTGCAGGCAGAGTCAGGTGGAGAACATACTGTCAGGTATCGGAGGCCTACAATCATTCTTCCCTCTGTCAGCCATCTGAGCTTGTAAGCCCATGGTCTAAGCTGTGACATTTCATTTACTCTTTCTCTTTTCTCCTGTGTCCCTAGATTTTCTGTGGGATCCTGATTCTGATCAGTGATGCTAGGTGTTTCTCCCAGATCTGAATTTCTCTAACCCTAGCTCAGAAACCTAATCCTAATTGCCTCTTCAAACATTTGGTCTGAACTCTGGGCTTTATCCCGCTACATTTAACCCTGCCAGGAGCAAACACCTACTTTATGTGGAGGACAGTGACTATTCACGTATAATGTTTTCATTCAGTGGTTACCCCACCACTGTGCAAAACAGGACACTAAATAAATATTATTTGTAAAGGATATTGATCACAGTCAGAAGTAAATCCCTGGTAAGAGTTGAAGGTTGTCCTCCTGAGCTTTAAGAAACCCCAGAGGCAACAATGGCTTTGCCCTAGGCAGCCCTAAGACTAGTCACTCAGGCACAACTATACAAATTACACCCACTCACAGGAGAGCAGACCCTTTCCCCAAGCATGTGCAATTAAAACTAATGGATAAAAAATGTTCACATCTTAGGTCCTAATGCAGGAACTCACTGATAGCCTGGGAGGCTGTCCTCAAACCAAAGATCAAAAACATGTTTTAAGTATAACTCTTACAATGTTACCTCACTAAATCTGATTATATCATAACTGATTTTTAGATTAAGTCTTTGGGGTAATTATTTCTGGTTACTAAGAAGTCACCTTTTTCAAATACTTCTTACATATGGCAAAATAAATTTGGGGGAGGATTTCCTCAAAACCAAAAATGAGGAATAATACAAAGAAAAAAATCAAGCTAATATCACAGTTCACTTTTCTATAGATACTGAAAGTAAACATCTAATACTGCAGTTTAACATCTAATAAAGCAATCCTTCTTTATTCTCAAAGTGCATATTAAGATGTTAGCACAGTTACTTCAAGTGTGTTTCTCATTTCACCAACAGCAATGGAAAGCTCTCAGCTGTGTGAACCACTGTCTCATGGTTCCTTCAACTGTAAAGTCTCAAATCAAACTCCTCCTTAATCATATACTGATTCTGTATATTTGTGCCTGTCAATCCAGTCAATGTACCTAAGTGAGGAATGAATGAACTCTCTCAAGTGTGATCAAAGACTATTCTTTGAAGAAACCAACAATAAATATATTCTTTAATTCAGAGATGGCATACATCAGTCATCAATTGGTATCAAATTTTAATGCATATTAATGCAAAAACATTTATTCTTTCGGTATTAATAAAGTCACGGAATCCAAAGGTACTCCTCATCTATATGTTAATTGATGTGTTGTATTGCCATCCTCTCCCATCCCCAACTGCTACGCGTGTTCAAGAATTTGAGATGGTAAACAAAGCTAGGTAGTACCATGTGGTGGGTATACATGTGACAGCAACCAGTTTGTAGGTCTCATGACTGCCTTGAAAGTTCTTCCTGTACAGCTGGGATTTTTAATAGCATCCCAACTGGAGCTGTCACAGTAGCCACTGATAAGGTAAAATTACAAATGATGGACAACAATTTCCTATTTTCATTCTTGAATTCCTACAAAACTTGAGTAAGCATTATACAACCCAAAATATTATCAAATTAATCAGTGAGAAAAACTTTTAAATGTCAAAATGAAGTACCTTCTTTTTACCTTTATGACCTCTTTAACAATGGCTAAAATCAATCCGTATTACTAAACCAGTTTATAATGTTCATCAACAAAGTTGAAGCACACATAACACAAACTGTAAAAAGCAGGAAATAATTTGTTTAAATTACTTTCCCTAGTACCTGAAAGAAAAGTTTACAACTTTAACTATATAGGAAACCTTTCCCTTAAGATCCAGCCAACTAAAACTGGATGTCACACACAGGTAGCACAAAAGGACAATACAACACTCATCCAGGAGTCTAAATAAAATGATTCTTTCCACTTATACTGCAGTGGCACAAGACAGGAATACGGAAATCACTGCATATTCCAAGAAAACATTTTATTTTAACACATAATGCAGAGTTCTTCACCTGTGCATCTTCAGAGGTCTGTGGTTTGTATGTAAAATGTTGTATATATATACATCTGCCTACGAAAAGTCTATAGTTCTCACCACATTTTAAAAATACAGCCAAAAACAATGTTAAGAACCCATAGAGAGAATCATAAAAATTTTCCCCACCACTAATTTAACATTACTTTCATATGACCCAGTAAAAAGAAATGCTCAACAATGAAGGATACTAAAATAGTTACAGTAAGGTTTGGCTCACAACAGACTTCTACACAGAAAGCATTTTATTTTAATATAAATTCATTCTCAAATGTCAAGAAAAAACTAAGGACTCTTATCAACCACTCTGACAAACTCTCAAAATAGGACACTAATAGGAAGATGATTAGCTTGGACTATATGCAAATCCATTCTCAATTCTTGTAAACTGAAACATTTTTGTTCCCATAGGAATTTTAAGCTCAGAGAGGGTATGGCCACAGCTAGGTTTTTTTTCCTTTGTTTTTGCAAGTTGTTCCCGCTCTTGCTGATTTTCCTGAACTATCTTACATACAGCAAAGATTTGTTAAACATCTAAACAAACAAAAGAATAAGTTACAATTACATGAAACCACTAGGAGTCAAATGGAAACCACCAATTCATTACAGGTACCAGCCTAAGCTTGCCAGGTATAGTCTATGGATCAAATTTCCTTTTCTGGCCATTTTTTTCTTTTTAATGAACATATTAAGTGGCACGACACTCACAATCAGGACAAAATGTGACAACATTATCACAAGGTATGCATTTCAGTACAACTTTAAAACCAGGGAACAGGGCAGTACTGAGTAGAGATGAAATAAACAAACAGAAGCCGAGCCGGTCAGGACCGAGTAAGGTTGAGGTTAGTGGCAACAGCATGTGCGTGGTTTCCAGGAAACCTTCAGTAAGACTGCTGTTAGCCCTAGCCCCGCACCTTGCCCAACCCAGTGTGCTGCGTCTTCTTCCAGCTCCCGCCTGGCTCAGTGCAGCACTGCCCTGCTCCCAGGGGTGCAGCCGCCCAGCCTGAACTCACCTTGGCAGTAGAAGGGCCTGAAGTTTAAAACATGTTAATGCATCATGCCAAAATGCAATCAACATGCACACTTCATACACTCATGTTTCCAAAGAGATAGAAAATGTGCCACCAGTAAGAAACCTCTACACAGAACACCCTCAAAGGAGTTGGAGAAACAAGTTTTTAAACACCCACATTTACCACAAAAGTAGGAACACAACAACAGTGGTATTACTGCACCATGAAATTTCACCTAATGGATTAAAGTACCAAAAATAATCATGGCATCACCTACTTTAACTGCCATTATTTGCCCACTTGGTTTGTGGACCATTTTGTTGACAGAACCATAAGCTCCTCGTCCAATTTCTCCAAGGTCTTTCAAGTCCTCTGCAGTGAAATCCCAGTGTTGTTCAGGGGAGATCTTCAGTTTTCCTGATGACTCAATGCTGTGTGTTCTCAGTCTCTCTCTGTTAAAATATTGGGAAGCAATTTTTCCACATTTTAAATAGGTTTTAACTTTTTTCTTTTAGTACTGATTAATGTGTGGGAAAAATGTTTTCTAAATTACTAAAATAGTCTGACCTCCAGGTTTTTTGAAGTTTTTCGTTTGTGTCATCCTGGTTTTTTACACACTGGATTAAGAATGATCTAGATTTAGGTAGTCAATAGACATAGCTTCAATGGGATTCATAAAAACAAATTCCCAAGAAGACTTAAACAATTCCCATTTATTAATTCTGTGGATCAGTTTTCATTTCTAAATATAAGATCTTATTCAAACTTGGATAAGGATTTATCCAAAGAGCATCATCAAGTGAGAATCCCAAGAGCTGCGAACATCATTGAGAAACAGTTCTTATCCTATCTTACCCAACATTAGTTATTCCAGTGCCTCGATCTTCAGTTAGTACAACTATTCCCAAAGTTGGCTGTACCTTACAATCACCTGGGGGAGATTTTAAAAATCTCAATGCCCAGGTATCATCCCATAGCAATTAAATCTGAATTATCCAGGGACAGGAGTCAGAAAACAGTATTTTTAAAGACCCCCAGATGATTCCAGTAATGTTTGGGAAATAGTGCCTTAGTATACTGTCCCGTTCTTGTTAATACCATGCTGAGGTGGGAGAACAGTCAACTGAACAGCTAGCTGGCTCTAAGAGGAAAATTGCCATGTGCTATTCAAAATTGAAATTTTCAGCCCTGGTTCGATGAAGCAATGGGATAAAAAATAAGTGGCTCATAGACAAAAGAGCTCACTCATTACATATTTCCATTAAATAAAAAATCATCTCCAAAATCTCAACCTGGAGATCAAAGTATTAATTTCTAACCATGCTTTATAAAAAAGTAAATCCAATGAAAAATGTAAAACCAATCTGTTTCTCTCTCTTGCTCTCTCTCTCTCTCACACACACACACATACCCCAAACCCAATGTGTAGGAACAAACTATCAACCACACACACAATGAAAACAATTCATTAAATATCAACTACATTTTTCAGTTTCATACCAAATGATCAAGATTTCTTTTTAACTCTGATCCTATGAAACCAACAGGAAAAGTTTATGTGCTTGGTCATTTATTTTTCTTCTTGCAAAATTTAGGAATGTTTTCTCCAATCAGTAGAATGGTTTTCTGTAGCAACTTTTAAGGTTCCCCAAAAACTTAGAACTTTAAAATCTACCCCCACCCCGAGAATAATCGTATGTTCTAATATTAAGGTTCAAAGTTACACTTCAAAGATTCATACACTTGGTCTAAATAACAATTTACTGTATCAGTGTTCCAAGTAACAGACTTTCAAATCATACTAGGTGATAACACCAGCTTTCATTCATTCAAGTGCTTTTCAGTTCAAAATCCTTTCACCCATATTATTTGATACTCTAGCATCCAGAGTCACAAGAAGCCTGGAAATCAGTAGCATAAGTGACCATTTAGGTGAAGATGAAGCCGGAACTGATCTTTTAGGATGGAACTCAGGTCTAGGCAAAAATAGGAAACTTTTCTTGGTAATCTTTTTCATGAAGTAGACGATTAAGCCTGAAAAAAGTTCTAACATGAAGAAGTTCCATGTATAATGATTACTGTTCTATAACCTTTGGCAAATAAACACTATCTCAATGGCATAGTTTAATTACTGGTGAAATATACAGCACCAATCTACCCCCGAGGGAAGCTGGAAAAAAGTTAATTAAGATTACTTGTAAGTCGGAAGCAAAATTTTATCAAGTGTTCGCTAATTGAGGGGCTGTGGCAGACAGGCTCCAGGAAGTCCCCATGATCCCCACCTTCTGAGTGTTCATATTTTTGTGTAGGTACTTCTCTTTGAGTGTGAGCGGGACCTGTGACTTGCCTCTAACCAAGAGAGTATGGTAAAGATGATGTACTATGACTTTCATGACTACACCGCTATATAATACTTATGCTAGCATTCTTGAGAACTGAAATGAAAGATACTTCATTACTATACAGAAATTACAGAATGAAAATGGTTACAATATTATCTCTATTACTTTAAAGATCAAATTTTAGTATTTATGGAATATCTCGACTAATTAGTTTAGCTCACTGTAGTTTTTTTGTATAGTTCCTGGATAAAGTCCCTTTTTTTCTTTTTGAAAATGAACAGGTTGAAAGCTAAGTGATACAGGGTATCTACTTGGGCTAATATCCAAAAATTGAATAAGGTACCAGATGCACAATTCTGTAAATATACTAAATGCAACTGAACTATACACTTTAAATGTGTGAACTGCAGAACGTGAATTATATCTCAGTAAAGCTGTTAAAAGAGGAGAATGTGATTCCTACCCAGAGTTCCAAGTTTCTCATTTACAAAGAAAAAGTGCTGTAAAAACACAGAAAAACATGCCACGGTTATGACATCAGCAAGCCATGTTCATACATTCATCTTTATACTGGGCTAGCAATCTTTCCAGTAAAACTGAGTCCATTTCACAGCAATTGTTTTAACAGTTGGTACAACCACAATGGCTTCCACAGAAGGGCTATACGCAGATACAGTGCTGGAGTGACTAGACACAGGAACCAGACCAGAACCTTACCATTAAACTCTGCAGTCAATCAATTTCTGTCCTAAACTATGTAAGCGGCCTAGGAAAGAAAGAACATAAACAGTAGAAAACACACCCCATGAGAAGATTGGTGAAAAATAGAAACCAATAAAGATGCAAAGTTGCCCTTATTTGCTGATAAATATTTCCCTACAATTATACTCTTAAAGAAAAAAAAAAGTTCCCTGACTTTTCCTTGGGATATCACTTTCTTGAGAATGGGGACTATATTTTATCAAAAATAATTCCTAGTACAATTGGATTGTTTGTAACACAAAGGATAAGTGCATGAGGGGATGAATACCCAATTTCCCATGATGCGATTATTACACATTGCATGCCTGTACCAAAACATCTCATGTACTCCCATAAATATATACACCTACTATGTACTCCCCAAAATAAAAATAATTCCTAAAATCCCTCATCTTTCCCTTCATAATTTTCTGTGCATTATTTTATACAGATCACCCTTACCTGCCTCCAATGAACACTTCATAGGATTCCAACCCCAAGGTTCTCATTACCAACCTGGAAAACTCAGACAACAGCCACTGTGGCAGTAACTATCAGCTGTCACCCAACATCCATTCTCCTCTTCATCCTCCCTAACAAGATCCTCGTTTACTTGGGGCAGCAATGCACCCAGCTAAAAGGCTACATTTCCCAACTACTATCAACTGAACTGTGTTCCCTCTCAAAATCCACATGTTAAGGCCCTAACCCCAAACGTGACTGTACTGAAGACAGGGCCTATAAGAAGATAATGAAGGTTCAATGAAGGTTAATGAAGGGTGGGGCCCTAATCCACTGGGATTAGTGTCCTTACAAGAAGAGAGACCACAGAGTTCACTCTCTTCTCACATGTGCAAAAGGTCATCTGAGCTCACAGTGAGAGGTGGCCACCTGTAAACCAAGGGAGGAAGCCTCAGGTTAAAACCTACCTTGCCAGCACCTTAATCTTGGACTCTCCAGTCTTCAGAATTGTGAGAAATAAATTATGTTGTTTAAGCCACCTAGTGTGTGGTATTTTGCAGCCCGAGCTAAGTCACCAACATTCCTTGCAGTTAGAGGTGGAAAATAGGAACACAGTACTTAAAAGGAGCTAACTCAGTTGGAAAAAAGACTCTTGTTCTTTTCCTCCAACCTCCTTGCTGTTGCCTGGAATGTAGGTAATGACTAGAGCTCCAGCCACCCTCAATGCCCTGCAGAAGTGAAATAATGTCCTGAGAATGATGGAGCAGAAAACAGCACTGACTCCAATAACAATGAAGCCACTACACCAACCCTAGCCTTCCTATCTCCAGACTTTTCTATGGAAAAGGGAAATAAATTATCTGGTTTAAGCCCCTATTTGTTCCTATCCTGGTTGTTGTTTAGATGCAAACAAACTTACTTTTAATTAATACAGCCCCTAGCATTATTTTATTTCCCAATGACTCTCAAAGAAGGTAGTGCCCGGACACCTCCAGCATCAGCAGCAGTTTGGTCATCACAATCAAAGGGAAGTGCAATTAGCATTTAGTGGCTGGGGGCCAATGATGCTAACTGTCTCCAAATCCACAGAGCAGTTCTAGACAACAGGCCAAAAGTATTTCCTTGAATAGAATCTTAAGACTATACTTTCAGGGGTCATTTCTATAGTTCATTACTGGAGAAGTGTCTCTGAACCTGTAGAGCACCTAACACGTTTTCATTCTCCTGAACTCATTCCTGATGTCTGATACCCTGGTTGAAAACAATTCAGTAAAGCATCCTGCCTCAGAATGACTTTCCTATCATCCTTCATGTGTCATTCCAAGGTTTCTTCATGAGTCACTACAAGTTCTCTAGTCCATACCACAGTACCCCGCAAAAAACACATGAATAAGGCAATACAATCTGATTAAGATACACACACACAAAATACACACACAGAAAAAATACACACACAAAAAAAATTCTTAACTCTGGTGTCCCTGATTTCAGAGCTTTACTATTCCACATCTAATAATTCTTGGTTCCCAGAGACTTAGCAGTTCCACGTTCTAGAGAAAACACACACACATACACCCGGAAAAACTGCCACAGATGTCACAGACATTCAAAAGAAGTGAAATATGAATGGTCCTAACTTTTTCAAAACATGCAAGATTATAGATAGAATACTTAATATAGGGCATGAATTCATATAATACAGGCCTTATTAAAAGTACAATTCAATGTACAGAAATTATATTTTGATATCAGATTTATCTTGTTAGATTAAAATCTGAAAACTAATTTTTTTAAGCCTACATATTTGCACTGAAATCCTTCCTGATTGTTATCTTCTGGCTAGAAATGACAAATGTATCTGTTAACCTAAATTTAATACTGAATTAAAATTATTGTTTTTTAGTTGTCCTTTCATTGACCCAGACTAATTTACTAGTCTGAAATTTCTGAAATCCTACAGATTAAAAAAACACACAAACACACAAAGAACCGTGACATAATGTCCCAGAACATCAATCAGACTGGACACTGAGAAAAGCTGTATTTCTATACAATGTCTAATAAAGCTGCCTGGGACTTCGTAAATAGGCAGGTAGCCTTGCTTTTTTAAAGAAATACAGTGGCCAGTCAAGTACGGTTATTAGGACAGCTCTAGCCACATCGTCTACCTTCACCCCTACCCTCTATTAGATGCAGTGTGTTTGCTGTGCAAATTCAGCAGCAGGACCAGAACTTGAACTGCTTTTTCCAACTGGATTACCGAATCTAAAATCCCTCCTAAAGCTACAAAGGTAGAAGATAAAAAGGAAAATGGAAAAATCAATAATAATCCAGAAAAAAACCAATATTCACAATTTAGTACATATTACTTTGTATCTTTCTATACTATGGGAATAGGTTGCAAAAATAGCGTATTATACCTACCGCTCACAGATTTCACTTAACACATTTTAACACAGTCATTAAATAATTGGTATCACTACTGGAATGGCTGCGTACCAAGCCTGCACTGATTTAGGAGTACTATCAGCCAAAAGGTGCCCACTGTACTTAGTCGACAGCACCTTTTTCCTCAGGCCAATTTGAAAAGTGTTAGAGTTAGATCATTCTTTTCAACTGCTAGAGTTGAACATTCTTATGCTATCTGGTGAACAAACGTGTCTTTTTTTCTGATGATTAACTGACTAAGATAGCACCCCTGAGCCTTCCTAGCCCAGGTGTTTGTTTTGTTATCGCTGCTTCTACTAACAAGTTCCTCACCTATTAACACCATCAACCCTTGTCCTGCATTGCAAATATTTTCCCAGTTTGTGGTTTACCTTCCCTTGTGTTTATGAATTTATATTTTTAAGAAATTCAATAATTGGTATGCTTTCAAATCAATGACTGCCTTCAAATTCCTTTGCTGTCGTGTAGTATCATTTATATTCACAACTGCATCAAAAGGGATTTCACTCTACCAGTGCTTTTCAGGTCCCTAGCTATGTCTTTCCCTCATCTGTCCCTTTTCTATAATCTTGCTGCCTATCCATCCAGTCTGTTTTCTCCTTGAGATTTTTCCAATCCATTTTTATAAACGCCATGACTTCTTTCACTGTATTAAGAATGTCAGTCACTATTGTAAGAAACTATTTTGAATCCTGCAAGATATCTTGTTTGGAGATGCTCTTTCTCAAAGTCTTCAAGATATTATTCCCTAGTTCCACAATTCCTGTTTCCGTCTCACAGTGAGAGTCAATGTGGCACCTTCACTTGTCCTACTATGAAGTATCAGGAGACAGACTTACCCTCATACCTAAAACAACTGAAAAAAACAGAATGTACAGGCAATCTGGAAGACACTGGAAATCATCAGGAAGCAAAGGGCAGCAGACACTGAAAGACAGGAAATATGTAAGATGAGCCCTACAATTGTCCCCAGCTTACTGCCTAAAGAGTTCACCAACTGTGATACAGGGAGGGGGATCTAGGCAGATCCTGGCAGTGCCCTTGTGTTGAGGACAAGGATCTGGGAATCTAGGGAGACCAATGTAGCCAGAGTTCACATGGCAGAGTACAGGATAAGAGAGAGCTACACAGAAAGAAAACCCCACAGATATGCAGAGGGCCCTCCTTGATCAGTGGATGATTGTGAGGAACATACACAAGCCTGAAGAAGCAGCCACCTAAAAGGATTAAGAGGGAATCATACCCAGGCTCATACAAGGCAGTTCCTATTCTTAGCCATTGGAGTGGAAAACTTCCTGATTGGAATCCAACACAGTAGTTAGAAGGATTTTACCTTACTAGTGAGGCAAAATTACCTCTAGAGTAGTCTCATCTGCGAAAGCTAAAAAGCAAGACCTGAAAGGATCAAAGTATCTCCAAGTAACTTAACCAAAGAACAAAACTCAAAAACATTCATGAAAATACAAAAACAGCCATCACACAATAATCTCCAGCACGCAACCTAAAATGACCACAGTACACAAAACAGCAGAAAAACATGACCCGTAATGAAGAGGAAAACATCAATCAATTGAAACTGACCCAGAAATGACAAAAATACTAGAATTAATAAAGACAATGAAACATTTACTACGTTCCATATATTAAAAAACTAAAGGATGGATAGAGTATGTTAAATATAGACGTGGAAGAGAGAAAGAATAACCAAATCAAATGTCTAAACATAAAAACTGTAACAAGAGGCCAGGCGCAATGGCTTATACCTGTAGTCCCCGCACTTTGGGAGGCCGAGGTGGGCGAATCACGAGGTCAGAAGTTTGAGACCAGCTTGGCCAACATGGTGAAACCCTGTCTCTACTAAAAATACCAAAAATTAGCTGGGCGTGGTGGTGGGCACCTGTAATCCCAGCTACTCGGGAGGCTGAGGCAGAAGAATCTCCTGAATCCAGGAGGCGGAGGTTCCCAGTGAGCCAAGATCACACCACTGCACTCCAGCCCAGGCGACAATGTGAGACTCCATCTCAAAAAACAAACAAAAAACAAAAACAAAAAACCCACTACAACGAGAAGGAAGAAATTCTGGGAATGATGGATATGTTAACTTGACTATGGTGATGGCATCACAGATGTACACATATGTCAAAACCTAGCAAATGACATGCTTTAAATATATACAGTTTATTCTATGCCAATTATACCTCGATAAAACTGTTGAGAGAAGGAGAGAAAGAAAAAGAAGATTATCTTTGGGCTGCACTCTACTTGTCTGATAGGGATTTGCCCATTACATGCCTATGGTTCAAAGGCAGATTTGAGATATCTAGATCTAGTATATTACGAATTAGAGCACTCATTGCTCCCATGGTAAATTCTCCTCTCTCCAACTTCCTTGGTCTCTAATACTGTATTCTGAACCGACAACAGCAACAGAAAAATACAATCCTTAAGTCTATACTGGGCAGCACAGCAGCACTATACTGTTACTACAATCCTTCTCTACTTCTACCTAGAACACTTTACTCATAATGACCACACTTCCCAGATAAGAATTCGTCAGCATCCATTTCTCCTCCCTCTTCCCATCCCTCCCCAGTTTTTTTCTGGTAGTTACTAGTATGGGCAGGAGAAGAAATAAACATGAAAAGGGATGAAGCCTCTGCTATAAAAGAAACCCTAGGTAAAAATTTTCCTTATTCTGGCTGTGTTACTATTAGAATCCATTATTAGATCCTATAGGGAGTTAAGTTATCTTAATTTTCAGTGTTTCATATTTTCATCTATGTTTCTTAACAAATATTTTAGCAGGACACTGCTACTCATATATCATTTTGCACTACAAACCTCAAATTGCTTTTACAAAGTCAGAAATTTAGTTCTTAAAGCAAATTAAAAACCAAGAGTCTCACGACTTTTCATTTGTGATCTGTTAGCTAATTCTTAGTACTATTACTATGTGAGTTGTGTTTTGAACACCTACTTATTAAACATCCTCAAGCTTACTTTTATTATTTTTGAGACACTTACCTAAACATGTCAACGAGAAAAGGAAAACAATTTTATAGAAATAAATTCTATAGATAGACACATTCATTTTACATCATACAAAGACTTGAAATCTAGGGTATTCATGAGTACCTTATACTGCTTAAATTTTAGCCTGTACATGTGAACTATGATCAACCAGCTTAATTTAATCCCAATCTATGCTTTACACCTGATTTTATTCTAGTTCCTTATGATATTGTTATCATATACTCATGATACTAACAGAAAAATTAAGAGTTAAAGTCTAGTTGTAGTTGGATTCAAGGGAATTTGCGTCTTTCTATGAAGCTATTTAGGCAGACAATTCAAATGTTTTGCTAAAGGAAGAAAAGAAAAACTTTCATTCCCATGGCTTCCAATTTGGTGTTCAGAATATACATGGTCACAGACTAACAGAATTTGATTAGAAAGAAAACGCGGACTTCACTCTTGTCCTTCTAAGAAACTTCCTGAAAATACTGTATTGGGCTTCGTCTTCCTCCTCTGTGCCCATGAAGGTTGAAATCAAGATACACCTAGTCTCTGCCAAACTCCTGCTCTACAGTCCTAGTAACACTCTCAAAAAAGTATATTAGGCTAGTTTGGTACTGCTTACTTACTCTTAGTGAACCCTAATTTGGCTTAACCATTTGTTTAATTCTTCTGATGATCATCTCCATAAAGTCTGTATCAGAAGTTTCATTTCAAAGTGTGCAGGTGAGAATATAGGCAATATTAGGTGGCTTTTCTCTGCAGCTCCAGCACCTACACTGGAATCCCTTGCCTACTATTTGATTCTTCACCATGTGAATTCATCACTTTTTAAACATTTCAGAATATACCCAAATATCGTAAATGAGACTTCCAGGGAATGCAAAGATAGATATCTACCACTGTTATTATGGTTTACAAATATGCCCATATGAGAAGAGGAAAAATATCACAGACCTTCTCTCCTGCCTAGGCCAACAGTTTGTATACTCCCACAATGACAAGAAGGCTCTCAACAACAGCCAAGTCTCAGGTTCACTGGTCTTTACATTGGTGTATACTTTCTACACTGCCACTCCTCTACTTGCTTATTAAGTCTATTTCTTTTGAATCATATATATATTTCCCAGTGCCATAATTTAGCCATGAGCCATCCCTCAAAACTGTGATTTTTGTTTTCATGCCAACTATTTTTCATTAAAATTTCAAATTCATGTTGTTGTTTTTTTGGAGGTGGGAGTTAAGTGGAGAAAAATATGAAGAGACAAGAAGAGAACGATATGAAGCATCAGGCACTGGTCTTCATCAGCTTTCTGAGAATATTTTAGTCGTCTTTCTCCTGTGACTTTTCTAGTACTCCCTTTACTCTACTGGTTATGTTTGTGTCACAAAAGCTATCTTCTATGATTCAACTATGCCTCTATCACCTTGCCTTTGAAACCTGGTTTAATATCTTCTCCAGCAGGTCAAAGAAAACACTAAGAACTGGCTATCCCTAATATACAATGTGACTTAAGCCAAAACCCAGTTCTTCAATACCATCTGCACACACACACACAAAAGATATGTCCATCCAGAATCTCAGAAAGTAACCTATCTTTACAGATGAAATTAAGGATCTCAAAAAAGAGATTCTGGATTAGGTGGGCACTAAATAAAGTAACTGTTCTTATAAGAGACCAAACAAAGAAAAGGAGAAGATAGAGATACACAAGACAGACACTGGGGAAGAAGGCGATAGAGATTATGGTTACGCTGCCACAAGCCAAAGAAGAGCAGCAGTACCAGAAGCTGAAAGAAAGGAAGGATCCTCCCCTAGAACCTTCAGGAGAAGCATGGCCCTGCCAACACCTTCAGATTTCTGGCCTCTAGAACTGTGAGAGAATAAATTTCTGTTGTTTTAAGCCACCAAGTTTGTGGTAATCTCACAGAAGCCTTGAAAAATCCAGTACACCATCTAAATCACGAGTTACAAACTTTTTCTGTAAAGAACCAGATAGCAAATATTTTAGGCTTTGCGGGGATGGGTGTGGCTATGTTCCAATAAAACTTTACTTACAAATACAAGCAAACAGGATGGATTCAGTTCATGAGCTGTAGTTTGCTGGCTACATGATATAAATGATACCAAATGATATCTAGCAACCTAAATTGCACCTATCATGCAAATAATCTAAATCATATTTTCTATATCCTTTTTCTCTTTCAAATTTATAATTATGCTCTGTATGACAGGCACCTTCAATTATCTGCCCAAATCCTATAGTTTTGTTTCCAGAATTTAATCTCAAGATACATTTCAGAATTTTTCTTGAAAATCCCCCACCAATCAACAGGGAGTGGAATTAGGGGCAGAAACCCTCCTAGGATTCTCTCATCACTGAGGTAAGTACACTAAGATGTCAGCAAACCTCCTTGTTTAATATCTTGGACATCTCTCATATCTACCTATCTTTCAGCAAGTAATAGGTAATTATCTTAACAGATTTCTTCTTCCTGGACACGAGAACTTGATTTCTCAAACTTGACAATGTCTACTATTTTCCTTCAATAAATAAATATCTTCTTGTGCCTAGAACCGCTATCTGTAAGAACCTTTTATTATTTAATTAGTTTTAAGTATGTTTTCTCCTCTTATTTCACTATCACATTCTTCTCCCTCAATCATCTGATCTTGATTTCTTCCCAATGCTATCAAATATACCTTCTTTCCCAAATCATTTCTTCCTTCTTTTTCCTAAGCAACTTTGACTCTATCAAGCCAGCATATACTAAAATGCCCCAAGCTGTTTTACTGTCTCCTCAGCATATATATATATATACACACACACACACACATATATATGACTAATCTTCCTTAGACAGGAAAATAAAGGTAAGACATACCCTGCACACCACTGCAACTGTTCTTCTGTGTCCGTACTGTTACGATCTCTAGATGAATACTGCTTTATGCATCCTTCTGCAATGCAGCTCTGTTAATTCCGGAAATTTCCACAGTAAACTCGGTCTGTCAGTTACCATGGAAACTGCCTGCTTCCTGGCACTACTAACAAATGAGTATCTTTGCTGTGATCTAAGATGAGGCAAAAGGAAGAACTGAAAAATGAAATGTCCAGAAGAATGGCTCAAACACTGTAAATAGAAAATTTCAAATTCTGATATTCATATTTAGTGAACAGAATGTATTAGACAAATTAGATAAGTCTGCAGTATTTTGAAGTAGTACTGATTTATAAAATACAAAGAAATGTTTTATCACCACGGAAAAGAGTAACATTAAAGAGAACAAGACAAACATTCATGTTTGCATCACGCTGCTATTGACTGTTTCCTAAGAGCTGATCTTGTGTCAGTTGTACTCAAAGTTTACTCTTAGAACAGTTTTTCTGGGCTATGCTTCTTCAAGAAAAGGTAAGCAAAACTGCCCTAAATCTATAGGCTACATGTTTTCATGAGATCCTTTCCCTGTTTAGGCTCCAATTTCCAGTGGCAGCTAAAACCTCTTCCCAAGTATGTAAGAAATTAAGAGTAGTTTAAAGTATAACTCGGGAGCTTTTGCCAAGAGGGTAGCTTTACTAGCATTCTCAGAACATTAGACATAGCCAACCATAATTCCTTCCCAACTGCACTATGAAACAATGCTAGATTTCTATAACATCACATACTACCAGTTTGCTTCCTAATTATCAAGCATCTTTTAATTTTTGCCTGTCCCTCCTCTTCTATCCAACCTCTAAATGTTACATTTTCTTGGGGCTCAGCCCTGGACCCAATTTTCTCATCAAAATACATTCTCACTCTCTATTCCTAGGCAACCCTTTCATCTATATGCCAGCAATTCTCAACTTTTTATCTCCAATCTACAACCTCACCTCTGGCACCAGACTCATATTTTCAACACCACAGTATGTGATACATGCACATAAGCACAGACACACATGTACACATACACATACATATATACACACACACTATATATATATATGTTTTGATATCACTAATAAAATATGTCACACGTATCTCAAACTTAGTATATCTAAAACTCAATCTTGCCCTATGACCCCCATTTATGGATGCTCCATACCCAGTAGTCTCCATCACAGTAATCGCAGCTGAACCCATTAATTCAAGCCAGAATTCTACAAGTCACTATGAACACCTTCCTCCTTGTCACCATCTATAAATTATCACCAATATTTATTAATTACTTCCAAAATTTCTTCACAGTCTCTCTCTACCTCAACTGTCATCAATTTAATATTATTAAAGTCATAATAGATGACTATTATGCTTTAGCTATATTACCACAGCTTTATCAGGTCTCCCTAACTATATTCTTACCTCCTTTCAATACATATGCCACACAGCAGCCAGAATAATTAGACTGTAAATAATCAGTTTAGATTGTAAATCACTCAACTGCTTATAGCTCCCCACTACACTCTGGATGTCATCCAGCTCTTTATCTACAAGGCCCTATATTATGTGGCCCATCTCTCCATATCTAACTGTCTCTACAACTTTAATCTAAATTTGTTTTTCCTTTCTCATTCAGTCATCTTCCATGTGAACTGCCATTCCTTCCATTCCATGACAAGTTGAATATTTCCCACCTTGGTAATTTCAAATACATGCTATTCCTTCCACTTGGAACACTCATCAATCCCTCCCCCAAATCTAGTAAAATTCACTCAGGTTTAGAAGCCTTCACTGACTACATTTTCACCACCCTCCTTCTAAATTAGGCCCATATTTCATTCTCTCATTAGCACCTGGTTCTCCTCCTTTAATAGCATGTAGGTGATTATAATTTTATACACACACACATACACACATCTTTGTCTACCTCTAAATCTCAAGCTTCATGAAGTAACAATCACATCTCTTTTTTCAACATGAAATACCTATGCCCACACCATAGTAACTAGCAGAAGGCAGACATTCAACAAACATTTGCTAAATGTATGAAAGAACACGTACTGGATTGCTTTGGTTTCTGGCAACTATGACTTGCTCCCAAAGCTTTGATGTTCTCCCTGGACTCTATGAGATATCCCTACAGCCATTCTCCAATTCCCCTTTTCTGGCATCCATTCAAACCCCAAGGAATACACCTCTTACATCCGACTTCTGCAGCTCCTCAGTCAGGAAAAAGGTTCATCTGTGTAAACCTGCAGTGCTCTCTGTACCAGTGGCCCTAAGAAGAAGCAAATTTGCACCCCAAGGTTCATTTGGTAACGTCTGCAGACATTTTGGCTGTCACAGCTAGTAGGGAGCTTGTGTTACTGACATCTAGTGGGACGCCACTAAACTAAACATCCTACCATGCACAGGACGATGGCCTCCCACAACAAAGAATTTTCCAATCTAATATCTCAATAGTAACAAGGTTGAGAAGACACAGCTACTTCCAGTCTCTCCTATGACAAGGGCTGAAAATTACCAATCTATAAAGAAGTAAACATTGGTTAATTTTTAAAAGTACATTTCACCAGCACAAAGTTGTCCTCTAAAACATTGTTTTTAATTAAACAATGAAAATAATCTAAATAGCTATCAATAAGGAAACATAATACACCTATACAATGAAATGAATACTATACAACTAAGAATAGGATATGTGTGTGGGGCACAGTGGCTCACCCCTGTAATCCCAGCACTTCAGGAGGCCGAGGCGGGTGGATCACTTGAGGCCAGGAGTTCAAGACCAGCCTGGCCAACATGGTGAAACCCCATCTTTACCAAAAAATACAAAAATTAGCCAGGTGTGGTAGTGCATGCCTATAACCCAGCTTCTTGGGAGGCTGAGGCACAAGAATCAGTTGAACCTGGGAGGTGGAGGTTGCGGGGAGCTGAGATCGCACCACAGCACTCCAGCCTGGGCAAGAGTGAGAAAATCTCAAAAAACAAAAAAGAAGAAGAAGAAGAGGAGGAGGAGGAAAAGGGTATGGGTTAATTCAGAAATATTTTCAAGACGTATTAAGTTATTAAGTCAATAAAAACTCAAGCTACAAAAAAGTGCAGAAAAAAGCTGCTATTGTGTGTAAATATTCTTTAAGGATCTATATAAATTATTATGTATTCTGACATATAATAAGCTTTTGTGCAAGGCATTTTACATTTAATAGGGTTATCTTTGGAAATAAATATTAAGGGCACGAAGCTTATTTTTTGTTTTATAACTTTCTGCACCAACTGAATTATCTTACCAGAAGCAGGTACTACTGATTTTTTAAAGGGTAACATGAACTACCTGGATGATAAGATAATGGGCCATTTTGGCTTTCTTCTTTATACTTTTTCTGTATTAAAAAAAGAAAGAAATGTTATTTTTAAAGCACACTGAAAACATGTCCCCACACATTTTAGGGAACTCTAGCTACTTAGGGGTACACTATACCTGATGTGGTGCAACAGATACTCTAGATTAATCCTCAAAAGAAACTTGATAACCTTCTTAAAAATTTCACTCTTTTGAATTTTTGAGAAGGGTTCTTCCAAACATCATGAAAAGGGAAACCACATGGGCAGAAATAAAATTGATCACAATATTGTTCCACAGGCATGAAAGCTGAATTCAATAAAAACACAGTGTTCACATATGTATCAGGTCATCTAAATTGTTGAAATGTATAGGTGCTTTGAGAACAAGGACAGAAAACCACAAATACTGTTCAGAGAGACTAAAAAAACTATCAATATAATTTTTATTGTTACTGGCTGGGCACGGCGGCTCAAGCCTGTAATCCCAGACTGTGGGAGGCGAGTCAGACAGATCACCTGAGGTCAAGAGTGTGAGACAAGCCTGGCCAACATGGCAAAACCCCGTTTCTACTAAAAATACAAAAATTAGGCCAGGCCCAGTGGCTTATGCCTGCAATCTCAGCACTGTGGGAGGCTGAGGTAGGCGGATCACCTGAGGACCAGCCTGGCCAAAATGGCGAAACCTTGTCTCTACTAAAAATACAAAAAACTAGCCAGGCACAGTGGTATGGGCCTGTAATCCCAGCTACTTGGGAGGCTGAGGCAGGAGAATCACTTCAACCCAGTAGGCGGAGGTTGCAGTGAGCCGAGATCGCACCATTGCACTCCAGCCTGGGTGACAGAGCGAGACTCCGTCTCAAAAAAAACCCAATAATAATAATAATAATAATATATGTATATATATTATTGTTATTGTTCTGGATTGCTTTTTAAATTGAGGCATCATTTACATATAGTGAGATGCACAAAACATAAGCATATGTGGCTCAATGAGTTTTGCCAATGCAGGCACCTTTCTATTTCACAAAATATAGCAAGATATAGAGCATTCCATCACCCCAGAAAATTCCCTGGTTCCCTGGTGCCATTCTTGTCAATCTCCTCCAGAGGCAAACACTGATCTGATTTCAATCACCAGAGATCAGTCCTGCCTCTCTCGATTTCACAGAGATAGAATCAGTATGTTCTCTTTTGTGTCTGGCTTCTTCTGCTTAGCATTTTCAGGGATTCATCAATATGGTTGCAGGTATCAGTATTTTCTCCACTTTACTGAGGAAGAGTATTTTATTAAATAATATACCACAATTTGTTTCTTCATTCTTCCATTATTGAACACTCTGGGTTCTTTCTAATTTGGAGGGTATTCCGAATAAACTTTCCATGAACATTCACTTACAAATCTTTCTGAGAGTGTTTTCATCTTAGGCAAATAACAACAAGTAGGACTGCTGGGTCAGGAGGCAGGTGCTGATTTATTTTATTAAAAACCTAGCAAAGAGTTTTCTAACGTGGCTGTACCATTTTCTGTTTCCTCAACAATACAGGAAAATTCTGCTTACACCACATATTTGCCAAGATATTGCCTGGTCTTTTAAATTCTAGCCCTTCGGGTGGAGGTGTAGTGGTATCACCTTTTTATTTCAGTCTGCACTTCTCTTATTACTAATGTTCTTACGGCTGTTTCTCACATACTTATCCATTCCAATACCTTCTTTGTAAACTGTCTATCAGAGTCTTTAAACCATTTTTTTAAAATGGGTTGTTTGGGCTGGCCCAGTGGTTCAATGCCAGTAGTCCTAGCACTCTGGGAGGCCGAGGCAGGGGGATCACTTAAGGAGAGTTCAAAACCAGCCTGTGCAACATAGCAAGATCCCACCTCTACAAAAAAAATTTTTTAAATGAGTCAGGCGTGATGGAATGTGCCTGTAGTCCCAGCTACTCTGGAGGCTGAGGCAGGAGGATCGCTGGAACCCAGAAGTTCAAGGTTGCAGTAAGCTATGATGCACTCCAGCTTTGGTGACAGAGATTCTGTCTCAAAAACAAAAAAGTAAACTGGCTTGTTTTGAGTTGTAGTTCATTATACATACAAAAGTCCTTTATCAGATATATATACATTGTGAATGTTTTCTTCTCTCTCTCCCTCCCCCTACCCCTCTCCTCCTCCTTGCTCCCCGCCGCCCGCCTCGACAGAATTTTGCTCTTGTCACCCAGGATAGAGTGCAGTGGTGCGATCTCTGCTCACTGCAACCTCCGTCTCCCAGGTTCAAGCAATTCTCTCGCCTCAGCCTCCCAAGTAGCTGGGGTTACAGCCATGCAATACCACGCCCAGCTAATTTTGTATTTTAGTAGACATGGGGTTTTAGCATTTTGGTCAGGCTGGTCTTGAACTCCTGACCTCAAGTGACCTGCCCACCTCGGCCTCCCAAAGTGCTAGGATTACAGGCATGAGCCACCGCGCCTAGCCTTGCCTGTTTATTTTCTTTAAAAACTTTTGATGAGCAGAAATTTTTAATTTCGATACAATCCAATTTATTATTTTTTAGTAGTTTCTTTGTCCTATCAAAGAAATTTTTGCCCATGCCAGACAATAAACATATTTTGCATGTTTTCTTTTAGAAGCTTTATAGAGTTTTTGCTTTTACTTTTAGGTCAATAAATCATCTTGAGGTAATTTTTGCATATGGTGTGAAGTAGAAATTAAGATTTATCTTTTCAAACCTTTTTCCAGTTTGTTCCATCACCATGAAAAGCCTATCTTTTTTCCCATTGAACTGTACAAGCATCAAAGTCAAAAATAAATTGACTATACATGTGTGTTTGTCTACTGGACTTTCTATTACATTCCATTGATCTATTTGTTTATCCTCAATATCCTTCCACCAAGCCTTAATTACTGCAGCTTGTAGGTTGTACTTGTAGGCTGACCGTGTTACAGTCAACCTTGAAATCAGGTTGTTTTAAGTCCTCCAACTTACTGTTTTACAAAATTGTTTTTGGCTAGGTCCTTTCCATTTTCATACATATTTTAGAATCAAAATGTCACATTATACATATTTTAAAAGTCTGATGGGATTTCACTGAATCGATATAGCAATGTAAGAAGAACACACATCCCAGATGAATAAAAGAATAATAAATTGTCTTTCCCAGAATGAAAGAGTGGTTTCTAGATTGAAAGAGTCCACTGAGAGCAAACTACAAGGAAAAAGAAAGGTAAGGGGAGGAGGGGAAGGAGGGAGAAGACTGGGAAAAGGGAACAGGGGAGGTGTACGGGGGGAAGAATGCAAATATATCAAGATTTCAGACACTGGGGAAAAAGAAAAAGCCCCACAATAAATCACAAAAGAAAAAAGAGGTTACATACAAAGGTTCTCGAATCAAAGTCACATCTAATGTTTCAAAGTAACCATGGAAAACAGAAAACACTGTCAAAATACAAACACAATTCTGGAAAAAAATTTCTACCCCAGAATTCTATACCCAATAAAACTGCTAATCTATTATGAGGGTTATTTATTTAAAGACATTTTCAAGGCCAAGCAGTGGTTCATGCCTGTAATTCCAGCATTCTGGGAGGCCGAGGAAGGAAGACAGCTTGAGTTCGAGACCATCCTGGGCAACATAGCAAGACCCCGTCCTCTACAAAATAATTCGAAAATGAGCCAGGCATGGTGGCACATGCCTGTAGTGCCAGTTACTCAGGAGGCTAAGGTAGGAGAATCACTTGAGTCCAGTTGTTCAAGACTGCAGCAAGCTATGATAGCACCATTTACTCCAGCCAGGGAAACAGAACAAGACCCTGTCTGAAAAAAGACAAAGGCATATTCAGGCACACAAACACCAAAAAGCTTAAGAAATAGTTAAAAACTACTAAGAAAGAATTATTATCTCAGGAAGACTTAGAATATACACTCTACCAAAATGAGAGTGGGAACGCGAAAAATAAAACAAAAAGATAAAATCCCAGAAACAGAGAATCAGAATCAGGCATTCACAAAACAATGGCAACAGCCCTGTGAAGCAGGCCTCAAGTTTAACTACTCCAGATTAAAGCAAGAGTATGGCTAGATAGCTAACTCAAAAAAAAAAGGTGGGGGAGGAGAGGGGAAGAACTGAGTGATCAACTGATGTATTTAATTACGTTCAGAGAAGATTCACAGTGAACCATAAATGAGGCGGTTATTAACTCTGGGGAAAACAAATTTGCTCAAGAACAATAATATAATCATACTGTTACTCAGTTGTAGATTAAAAAAAAAAAAAAAACACTGAAAAAAAGTTACCTTTATATAGAAAATTTCCTTAATAATAGATAAAAGTTTCCAGAAATATACATACTACAAAGGCAAAAGGTCTTACAATATTCTGATTGAAATCAGAACTCAAAAACGTATGACTGCCTGATTAGAAATGGTTGGAACACTCATCAACAGCTAAGAAGTCAGCTATATCTTCAAGGAACAGCACTTGGAAGTACTGTTGGTTAAAAACCCAGGGCTATCTTCTAATGTCTGCCTCGGTCTCTGATTCAAGAACAAAGACAATTTATAATACCAAAAGCACACAAGTCAACAGCATGTATCATTAATCTATGCAAATATATATTCCAGAATTAGCATCCACCACCTCAGCTATAAACATCCAGCTTGAACGGAATGTGAATCTCAAGGGGGAAAGGGCCCACAAAGAGAATCAGTTCTACCAACTTCTATTACCACTGCTACCTCTGTAGAGAATCACTTCTCCAGTGAATTGCTGACTTACGGAAATGTACCACAGCTTCAGGTACGCTGAGGTACAATGTGGGACTAAAGATAAGATTGAATATCCCTAAACCGTAACTTTAAGAAGTACAATGATCTAAGCTTTAAAGATTATCCCAAACACAGCATCATTATTTACTAGAGCCAAAAGGTAGAAACAACCCAAATGTCCAACAACAGATAAATGGCTAAACAAAATGCTGCATACACATAACTATAAAATAATAATTATTCACCCTTAAAAAGGGTGGAGAAAGATACATTCTGCAATATGAATGAAACTTGAAGACATTATTTTGAATGAGATTAGCTAGACACAAAATAAATATTGTTATGATTCCACTTATAAGAGGTACCTAAAAAGCAGTTAGATTCACAGAGACAGAAAGTAGAATGGTGGGTGCCAGGGCTGGGAGGAAGGAGAATAAGGACTTACTGCTTAACGGGTACAGAAGTTCAACTGGAGAAGAGGAAAGAGTTCTAGAGATGGATGATGGTGACAAATGCACAACAATGTGAACGTAATTAATCCCAACGAACTGTATACTTAAAATGGTTAAGACAAAAATTTTTACTTTATGTGTATTTACTACAGTAAGAAAAAAGATTCGCAGCAGTAGCGCCAAACCAGTCACACACACACACACACACATGCACACACACACGTCATAGTATTTAACACATTTGAGATTAAACAGCATCTACTAATACACACCCATAAATACTTCTACCATTACTGCTATTTTGTAAAAGTGTTCCACCACAGAAATGTAGAGATTTCATAGTATCATGATTGCTTCAAAAATTTCAGAGATAGAAAAAACCTTCCAAATTCATGTAGATTAGAGGTATTCACACTTAGAAATTCACCAGAGATGTCCTGGGACTATTCTGGAGAATGAAGGCAGACAACGCTACAAGCTCTCTCCCACCTCACAAACACGTCAGTCAGAGAAGGTCCTCCTTTATCTTTTTAGCCTATCAGTCTTGTAGATGAGACTTTATTTAAAGAAAGTAGTGCAAAGCTGGTTTAATTCTCTCCCCTCCCAATTCATTACATAAAATAGTGTATGCCGCTATTCTAATTCAATGCCTAAATTGAGATCAGAATTAAGTGATAAAGTCAAGGTCACAAAGATAACGACAATGCAAGGATAGAAATCCAGACTCCTAAATTTCTACCCATTGCTATTTCTTTTAAAAAACAAATTTTTATTGTATTTTTTAAGAGAGACAGAGTCTCTACTCCTACACAGGCTGGAGTGCAGTGGCACACTGTAGCCTCAACCTCCAGGGCTCAACTGACCCTCCCACTTCAGCCTCCCAAGTAGCTGGGGGGACCATAGGTGCATGCCATCACACATGGCTAATTTTTTCTATTTTTGTAGAAATGGGGTTTCGCCATGTTGCCCAGCCTGGTCTCGAACTTCTGGGCTCAAGCAATCCTCCTGCCTCGGCCTCCCAAAGTGTTGGGATTGCAGGTGTGAGCAACTGTGCCCGGCCTCATCATTAATTCTAAGACAGCAACGTTTAAAAGACAAAGTTCTCACAATTTAACCAACAGAAGAAGAAATACTAAGTTTTAAGATAAAGTTCTACTGAGAAGGCTCATCAAGAAATATGAGGAATATTAGTTATTAACTAGGGACTTTTGAAACCTCTTTAAACTACTCCTAGATGTTCTATAGCACAACTAAGTGTCTGTTCCAATGCAGTAAACAAAGATAAGGGAGATCCTAGAGATCCTTTTGGTCTAAAGAGAACCCTTTAAACTTAAAACGTGTGGTTCCAAAACGCTTAAGCCCCAAAATGTTATCTGCATTCATCACTATTTATTTCCAGTGTTAACTTTTAAGCTAGTGTTTCTTCTTGACAATTGTGATATGTTATGAAGATAAAAGGGCTGTTCTTTCAGAATAACAATTGTACTGAATACATTCTAAATGATTCAGTACACTGAGAGCACTCAACCATAACTCACCATCATGAAAACACAGAATGTTTACCAGAATATCTACTTCTGTTTGTCAAATTCATATACACAACATGATTTTGACACAAGTCGGCCACATTTATAACAATATCCCTAGAGTATCAAAAAGACTTATAGTGTCTAGTAGAATCCAAACCTGATGAAAATTTAAAAGGTAGCCACACATTTTTCCTTTGCTCTTTCTTCGTACTCTTTGGCTATCCAGTTTAATCTTTCATTTTAAAAGCCAAGGGGCAAAATGTTAGTGGGTACAAGAGTCTCTATTATAATATGCATTTTCTGTCAGAAATATTTATAATTTTAATCAATGATAATTAAAAATCAAGGTTTCCTGTTCAGGTTGTCTCCTCATCCTCCAAGAACCCCCCCCCCCCAAAATCCTTTTTTTAAGGAAATAAGCAATAAACAAATTAAAAGAATTAAATTTCCGAATGCCTGAGAGTAGATAAAAATGTATCACAAAGAAAAACTAATTGATTTCAAGAGAAGGAACTCTAGTTTAAAAGACTGATCAGTTAACTGCATAGAATGCAGGACCTTGTATAGACCTTACTTCAAACTATTAAAAATAAAAAAACTAATGAGGTCATCTGCTTATTTGATGATATTAAAGAATTATTTATTCTTCTAGATGTAGCAATGGTACTATGATTATGTCTTTAAAAAGCAGCTCTTATCTTTTATAAATGCATACTAAAATATTTATAGATTTCATAACATCTGAGATTTGGTTAAAACTAAGGGGTTGGAGGAAAAGATAAAACAACAATGGCCATGCTACTAACTGCTGAAGCTGTTAAAGCTGATTGACAGTAAAGACAGATTCATCTACCACTTTACTTTTACTTTTGCAATTTTCCATAATAAAAGGTTTAAAAATAAACAGAGAGAAAAAACTATAACCTGTAACAGATGGTAGGAGGCAGACATGCAATGAATATGAGAGATAAATCATGGTCCCAATAGAACCCTGGATCAGAGAGAATTCATGGTCAGAAGAAATGAAGGCCTAGAAACCGGAGTTAATTAAACTTCTTTCTGTAAGGAAGGTCTAGGCCAGGCGCTTTGGGAGGCTGAGGAGGGAGGATCCCTTGAGTCTAGGAGTTCAAGACCAGCCTGGGCAATATAGTGAGACTCTGCCACTTAAAAAAAAACCAAACAAACAAACAAAAAAAACACTAGAAAATCTAGTCAGTTCCACTTTTCCTCTTTACTCTTCCCCTAAAATAAAAAGGGGACATGTTTTCAAAGAAAACAAACATATCTGGAGAGAACCAGACTTCCTAAGGTGAATGTTGGCTCTACTAATTCTAGCATTGGTAATATTCCTGGCCTAAGAGCTAGCTCTCAAAATACTCACAGAAAAGTAAAGCCAAGCCCACCAGGTGATGATCCATAACCAAAGCTCCCATTCAAGAAACAATCAAGAACAAGACATGAAAAAAAAAAAATTATAAGATGTGAAAAAAAACTAATGAGAAAGAAAAGGGTCAGAAAAACTGACCCTTGAGGAAATTGATAATTCAAACAACAGAACAGAATTTTTTAATTCCCTATTTTGCATCCATAAATTAAGAATAGAATCCTAAGAAAATGCCACAATCAACTCTTGGAAAAAAACTGATTGCCAAGATTCCATAGAGGGGATGGAAAATAAAGAAAATCTCCCAGGATACAGAGTAAGAAAACAATGAGACGGAACACATTTTTTTAAAGTCTAAGATACAGGGGATACAGACAGTCCAGCATCCTAGTAACACAAGTTTCAGGAGAAGGTGATAGGAAAAACAGGAAGGAATGTACCAAAAGGAAAGCAGCAGCAATTTTCCCAGAAAAAGAGATACATGAATCTTTAAAAGGGTTAATCTGATACATGGGAAGATGATGCAATTTGAGGCTTATCCTCATATAATTATAGAATATCAAGAATAAAGAAAACATGCTAAAAGCTTTCAGTGAGAGAGAAAAATAGGTAATCTATAAATAACATCTCTGCTACAATTAAACACATCTACACATGGTTCACAAAACTTCTCTTGTACATATGCGCTCACCAGAATGCCACTGTCTCTTGTCTTGACTTAACCTTCCCTGCCTGGCTTTCAAAATGCAGTAAAATCTTGTTCTTCTGGGAAACATTTCATCACGCAGGTTATCTAAAATGATTTCCCCTCGTGCACTTTAATCTGACATTCACTCCATATTACCTTATGCCTTACTAAAATTACCACAGCCAATCGTCACTTCTTGGAATTTTATTTGAACTGTTGGTTCTCAGAAAAAAAGAACACTGTCTTACAATTTTTTTTTTTAAATCTTGCAAAGGATCCTGCAATCCAGGAGATATCAAATGCCAAGGAGATCTGAAACCAGATCCTGTGACATATCTTAACTTCATTAGGTTGCTTATTTCATCTTATCTTTTCCTAAATTCGTGAACAAGTTTTATATTCACATCCGTAATTATTAAAGTTCAAGGAAATTTTAGGAGAAAAAAACATATAAATGGTAAGAGATATCTTACTTCAAAACTCCCACAAACTACAAGTTATGTTTTTCTAACTGCAAGTACTCATCCTAAACAGAAACTAACAATGGCTTTTAGTGCTGATGGCAAACAACTCAGAGGAACAGTACAAAAGGATACCTTTTGGAAGGGGCGGGGAAGGTAGAAGAGATAATGCTGTTCTAAGTAATAAAACTGTTATCTCTGAGCAGTAAAACGCTAGCAGTTACCTATTCCTAACCCAGAACAATTGACCTGTACAATAAAAAACTTCCAACAAAGTCTGGGTCTCAAATTTTTACCAGAATCAAGCTCTAAAGATTCTACCATAAGGTAAAAATACCTATCACCATGTCCTTTCAAACTTTAAATACTTGCTGAGAAGAAACAAAGGATGAGAAACCTAGCTGGCTATAGGTTTATTATAAAACATTAGTTAAGAACAAAACAAAAAATAAAACCTGAACTCAACTTCGGAAGAAAGTTTTTTTCCACCCTGTGTTTACTATTGCTTAAAAAATTTTGCTCCATGAATTCCACATACATAAAGAGACTCCAGAGGGAAGACAGTACAAATAGATGAATGTTTTTCCAGTTCTAATTTAAGTCAGGTTGTCTTTCTCCTTGTCCAAAAAGGCTTTGGAAAAAGAAAGATCTGGTAAGTTTGGTGATTACTGCTACATCCTTTCCTTCTTAGACTTCAAACATATGGTTCAGCTAGTAACTACGGTAACAGAAATGAGCTACGTTAAATAATTAGTTTTGTACTAGCTTTCACTACAAATTCTAAGAAATAAGGAAGGAGGTTCTTTTAAGAATTGTCTCCTTGCTGCTGAAATTCTGACTAATTAATAAATACTAAGTTTCCTTCCTCATGAGAGCCCCTACTTGATGTTTCAGAGAAAATAAAAAGGGTGGGACTCTAGGCTGAGCTCTAACAAGAAGTATAAAATTATGAACACTAATCTAATAAAATTGATAGATAATTGAGAAAAATAAATTGTTACTACACTTCTTATTTAAAATATCTTTCATTCCCTCTAAGGCTACAAGTGAAAGTATAAGTATACATATACATACCACACCCCACTCCCTTCTAGACATTGCTGTTTTAAAAATATTTTAAGCATCTCTTTTGCAAGACACTACCTTCTACCTATTTGTTACTGTTTGTAAATACAATGCATACCAAATTCTGAAAGAAGAGAAAATAGCAATAAAAGTGCCTCTTTGGGAAGAATAAAAGTATTTTAAGCTTAATAAGGTCTAGATGCAAATTGTTGAGAAATTATTATTTTTTTTTAAATAATGTATCTGTCAGCTTTTTAGTCATACCTTACACCACTTGCTTTATAGTTCTCAATATCGAAACTGGCTCAAAATTATTTTTATGGACATGGTTATAAAAGTACAGTCACTGGCCTTCATTTTCATGATAGGTTAGGATGGGAAATAAGAAGAGATTTTTAAATATTTCACATCACTTAGATTCAACTGAAGGGTAATGTAAAATACTGTTCTGAAGGTACTGTTTTATATTAACTAAGATGCTCTAATAATATTTTCACTAAGACGCTACAATATTATTTCTATTGTTTAATTTAAAAATCCAGTAAATCAAATAACCACTGATATCTGTAACTCACATGTACACAATTCTTTCAATTTACTATGACATGGAAATCTTGCAGGAATCTAGCTTATTAAGATGGGACTCTATTTTGTCACTAAGTGGTGAAGATTTGTACAGTTGGACAGAAGACAGTTAAATTTCCTAAATGCAACCTGCAATTTAACTGGAACTCCAGAAGGAAAAGAATAAACAATATTCCCAGAGAGTTTAGTCAGAGAAATTACACTGACATCTCATAATTGGAAAAATTCATAAAATACAATAACTTTAAAATATTTGCTTGAGTTGAGCCTTTTATTTGATTACCAAGAATACTCACATGTGTGGGTTTTGAACTCCTGTAGGATTGGGATTCAGAGTAAACCTTGCTGTAGATTTGAAAGGTGGATTTGCAAAATTCAACTTCAGTGCTTTGCGTTTACCTGAGAAATAACAAATAAAAAGTAAAAGTTTCAAGTACTACAAAACAGGTACTATTCTGAGGGCATAAGAAAGTCACACCAAAAGGCAAGAGAACTTGCTTTAACAAACAGTTAATATAGGACAATATTTTGAAAGGCAATGAGGAATTTCTCAGAACTAAGAAAAAATAAAATAATCTAAAGTTGTTACTAACTACAAATCATTCACTAGGTATGATACAATAGATAGAATGCTTATCACTTCAAGTTTCCATTATTCAGGGAAGTTAATACTTTTGCAAATGAAAATACTACTATAAAAATCAATGATCTCAGCAGATATACTGAAAAATTCTAAAAATATTACCATCTATCCAGTGTTATACTTAACGCCCTCAGTTTAATAAACATCATTTTCCCTCATTTTAATTAATATAAACTGTTAACAGAGTGAAGAATCTGAAAAATTGCTAAAAACATCATGGTAGAGTAAACTTCAAGTTAGTAACACAAGTATTCTAAATAATTATTTCCGCGAAGCTGTTTCCTTGGGGTAGGAAGGGAAGAGGTACCAACGTTTTTTACTACCCAAGTAAAACCACCATTGTAGAAGAGCAGAAAATGCAAAAAAAGATCAAATATATTAAAAATGTTACATATACATCTATACAATACATAGGGTTAAAATTTTACATAAACTTATCAATCCAAGTACCTCAAAATAATCAGTTTACTTTCTGTTGCAGATTTTTTCTATACATAGATACGGACATGTATTTTTTCACTACAGTTAAAATCAGACCATGAAACTACTTTGTAAAATGCTTTATTCACTGACATTTCTTTCTGTATCAGTAAGTCTTACAGAATCATTTCTTTAGGACTTATAAGGATACTTTGTAACAGAATTGAATTTTTTAAGCATTTGCAGCATATCTTGGTTTCACATTCACCTTAGGGACACTTTTTCCTGCACTCACTCTCCAGAGTTTATTATACAGTTAACTAACTACTCAAAAAACATCTCTGCAATCCAAACACTTTCTGACCTCAGTGGATGAGGATTTAGTAGAGGGTTCAAACTGTAAACGTGAGATCTGAAAATCTGACAGAGCCACACTGGATGGAGAAGATGGCAAAGAGACAAGAGTACAGAGCACCTTGCCACGGCTCCTAGATGAGCTTTCAAAGATGAGCCTCCTTTCTACCAGATCATGTGAATTCCCGTGAAGACCAGACACATCCATTTGCAGAAATAAGGATAGTACAGGATGACTTTTCCACATAATGTAGAGGAAGGACATTTAAACAACATGTGCAAAGGGTACGCTGGGAAAAACAGCAGATATGACTGTATTTAAAAACAAAATGAAACCCTCAGT
The DNA here is from genome assembly GCF_049350105.2 of Macaca mulatta. Classification (NCBI taxonomy): domain Eukaryota; kingdom Metazoa; phylum Chordata; class Mammalia; order Primates; family Cercopithecidae; genus Macaca; species Macaca mulatta. Next base: position 13,563,519 of record NC_133421.1, on the reverse strand, counting down.
ATATTACCAAAAAAAACAAAACTAAAAAAATTAAACCTTGGGAAAATTCTGACAATACAAAAATAAGTAGCTCTAAATTATACAAAGACATCATACAAACCAAGAAAAACAGAAAAAAAGTGATAAGAATATGAGCAGTAAAGACAAATTAAGAGAAAAAATATAAAAAGGCACTAACACCAAAAACATTTTAAGCTTTTGTTCATGTGAAAATGGCAAAGTTTGAAGGTTTTATATTATATATACATAATGATAACATGATGATCAGAATGGCTAGGCAAAACAATCACTATTAAGATATATTGCTGGTAGAAAAACTTTCTGTGAGAGGTTCAACAATACACAACAAAAGGTATTTTTGGTAAATATGCTGTTTTACTTCTTGAAAACTTTTCTTTAGAAAATATTTAAATACAGAGGATTACTCCCAGGTCTTGAAACCAAATGGAATTTGCCCTGGGTAATACTCAGTTTTACCCATGCCTGATTTAAATGATTTTGGTAAAGGGACTCAGGATTTTTGAGCTGATAATATTTAGGTGAGATTTACATTTGAGTTAATACTGTAATGAGTCAAAATTTTGGAGGCGCTGGGGTAGGGTCAATGTATTTTGCGCATGGGAAGGATATGAATATTTGGGGCCCAGAAAGCAGACTGTAGTAGGCTGAATGGTGGTCCCCAAAGATACTAAGCCCCTAATCTCTGGAACCTGAACCTGTGAATTACCTTAATATGGCAAATTGTTTACAGAAAAGATTAAGTTAAGGAACTTTGCTATCATAATTTGAAGAAACTCAATCTTTACAAACTCCTCAAATCAAAAACTGAGCATATGTCATGTAGTTTGTGTTTGAAACCATCTGGCACAACATCCATTATCTCCATGTGAAGAAAAACTAAAATAAGACTCAGACAAAATGCAAGACAAGGACAGAACAAAGAACTATTGTGAAAACTATCGAAAGAAAAACAAAACTTGGTCCTTTCTTCAAAAGCCCAATTTGACAGAATAGTAGCTAACCTTACCAGATAAACAATAAAATATATTACAACAATTAAAACTTCAGCTGTTTTCTTGAACATAAATATTTATACTGAACACACAGAGATTCTTTTTCAGCATTGCATTCACATTTAAATAAAAACTAAATTGAAAGCTTTAAAGGCCATTAACTTCATAAATGTACACCATGATTAACAGAACGTGGTTTAAGTTACATAAATTAGATTTAAACACATTCTGCACTTCAGAGACATCTGCAATTATCTTGAAAAAGTCCAAATTTCTATTCTGATCATTTACTAACAAAATACACTAAATAATTCTGCAAGTTTTGAAGGCTTTCCAAGCAAAGATCACTCAGAGCCTAAAACAAGTGCCAAGGAGACTGGCACATGATCCAGCTACAGCGCTGGGTCTCATCTGTGTACCCCAACTCTTCAAATACTAGTCAGTTTAAGATAAACTACTAAGGCAGTTTTGAGGAGGAAAAGGAAGGCCCCAAAATGTCAACCGATGGTGAGATTCAAGGAAAGTAGAAAAATAGCTTTTACAATACTCAGGAGAAGCTATTTCTGGCTATCTGGAGGCATCTTCTCTCCCACTCACTTTCTCTAAGTACCAGAGCCTCTACTGGGGCGGGGTCCTTCTCTCCTTTACTTCAAGGGTCCCTCAAAAAAATCAAACTGAAAGGCAATCTGTCACCATGTATTCAGATACTTTCAATGACAAAAAATTACAAGCAAATAGGACATTAATATGAATTTTTTTTTCAAAAACCTGAAACAACTTTCACAGGGAGAAAGGAGGGAAGTGATACTATAAAGGACCCGTGAAGATTTTTAGATGCTAACAAAGATTGAAATATCTGTACAACAGGGTTTAAAATAACTGATCAAAAACATTATGAATTTGTGATTATAATAACCCCTTTGGTGGGACTGTCATAAATCAATTTCTAACCAGTCAATACAGATAAACATCGTCCCTTTGACAATAGCAGGAAAGAAATGAGGCATCAAACATCCTAAAATATCTATACAGAAGGGGTTTCCTGCGAAGGATTCTCTGTATACCTTAAACCTTAGATCTGTGCCTGATACAGAAACACTTTCAAATGTTTATTGATTTGGGAATAAAGTTGACATGGATAGCCTCAGACAACTTAAGTCTATATGATTATTGGCTGGAGTAAATCTTTGTTGTTTGCAAACAAGGATCCTGACTTAGGAAAACAGTACCTGTCCTCATCACACTTCCAAAGCACTGTTCTACCCCTCACAGCAATACTGCCTACCTTTTTTCATGCCATGGCTTGTTTGGAAAATAAGAACATTTGTTCAACATGCTGGGAAAATTAGAACTGCAGCTGGCCCAGAGGCTGGCCTAGGCATTGAGCAGTCCTGTCCCCACTCAGTCACTTCAAGGCTGAAGGGAACAATCTGTCAGAATCATCCTTGAAATTCTGGTTTCAAAACTCTGCCTTAAGAGAACAGCCAGCACCATTCAAACAAGCTTTCCACAGCATCTGCACACAGTGTCTTCCTCAAACTTCTCATGAGAAAAGCACTCCCAAACACGGAATCATCCAGAATATTAAGAACTGTAATCCTGAAGAAAGGGATTTGGTCAAGTGTATCCACACTCACTGAGGCCTAGGAATATCCCTTGTCTAACTGTGAGCAACTCACTGACTCACACAATATTGAAGTTGGAGGGAAGACACTTTCTAGGTTTATTTAGCTTTAAAAACAAGATGATAAAGAGCCCTAAACATTCTCCCTCCACCAACTTCTCAAGCAGTACAACCCTTTTTAACATTGCTTTCCACAACCAGCTAAGCTGAGCATAGTTTGGTTAGATCTTGGCCAAAAACCCCAACGGGGCAGTTGAGAGTTCACTACTCAATACAAAATCTATGGAATCTCTGCAATCTAGGTTACCAAAAGCATCTCTCCTTCACCTTTTACAGAACAGCAAAAGGTGTCAGCTCCTTTACTAACAATCAGCATTATTTAGTTTCCAAAAACATCAGTCTGTCCCTCAGGGAGAAACACTGTTTACAATGGGCTCATCCTCTCTCATCCTCAAGTCTGTTTCCATCAAATTGTAAACAATTTTCTGCTTTAAAATTTTAACTACCTTGATTTATCTTTGAACTCTGCAAATCACCTATAACAGTATCTCAGACAAAATAGCAGTTCAACAAATATTTATTAAATTACAAATATTAGTAGATTGTTTTTCTTACCAACATTTCACTGCTCCCCCATCCCTCATCTAATGGGCTTGTTTTGTTTCATTATATCATAGGAAAGCAAGATTCTGTTACCTGTATGGTCAGAATCAGAGAACTAGAATCACTCGAATCCTCCCGCCCAGCCTGTAAGAATGGAGACCATCTCTACAACATTTTAGCCAATCCACATATCTTCAACACCACTGATATCACCATATTCGAGAGCCCTTGTTTAATATCTGTTGTAGTAATAGCAAAGTACTTTATTGTTCATGGTAATGAAGATCATTGAAGGACCTACAATAGCTGCCTCTAGAGTATAGCTTTTTAGATGCAGTGATGAGTTCACTGTGGGTTATTTGGTAGATTGTCACAAAAATAACCACCAAGGAATCACAGCTCCCTGAGTCCATACCCATCTGCAAAGGGACCTTGCTCCTCCTTCCATAAACAGGTAAAGTCTATTTCTCTACCTTTTGAATCTGGGCTGGCCCTGGGGCTTGATGTAACCACAATATTATAGCAGAAGGAATACTGTATGACTTCCAAATCTAAGCCCTTTATGAGGCCTTGCAGCTTCCACTTTCACCCTCCTGGAAAGCTACCCTGAGTTTAAATGTGAAGCAGCTCAGTCTATTCTCTTTGATGAAAGACCATGTGGAACAAAAGGCCCAGCAGTCCCAGTCATCCTAACAGACCTACTAAATACATATAAGCGAGCTCAGGTGAGACAGAACCAGCACTCAACTAATGAAAAGAATCATAAAAATTAAATAGTTGCTCTTTTAAGCCAACTACTCACATGCGAAAGGAGCCAGGAAGGAATAATCAAAAAGCAACAATGAATCAATCCCTTTTAGGGAACACCCACTGATACCACAGGATATTCCCTCGAACCAACCACACCAAAAAGAGGAAACTGGAACTGCAGTGCACAAGTCATTCACAGAATACCTTTAAGAATATTGGTATTTGACCTGCAAGTATTCAGAATATCACATCGCAGAGAGGGGAGCTGTCATTTAAATTCTCATTTCTTCCTTGGCTCTCTCTGTCACTATCTCATTTTCAAAACAGAAAGATTACCTGGAATAATTTTTTAATTATCTGTAGTCACTGGTTGTGAAATGAGTAACATACAATTCCAACTGTGCAACTTTAGAGTCAAACAATTTCAGAAATGAAGAAATAAAGTGGTAGAAAAAAACTTACTTTCATTTCTCTTTTCTCCCTAAATTACTACGGTAATGAGAGACCTAACATTTCATAAGCTCAAAAGAAAAAGACATGTTAGGTCAGGCGCGGTGGCTCATGCCTGTAGTCCCAGCACTTTGGGAGGCTGAGGCGGGTGGATCACCTGAGCTCAGGAGTTCAAGACCAGCCAGGCCAACATGGTGAAACCCCATCTCTACTAAAAATACAAAAATTAGCTGGGAGCGGTGGCAGATGCCTGTAATCCCAGCTACTCGGGAGGCTGAGGCAGTAGTAATCACTTGAACCCAGGAGGCGGAGGTTGCAGAGAGCCCAGATCGTGCCATCGCACTCCAGCCTGGGTGACAAGAGTGAAACTGCATCTAAATAAATAAATAAATAGAGAGAAAGAAAGAAAAAGAGATGTTACACTCGCAATATCAGGTATTCCATATATCCACATATTAAGTGAGTTGCTATCAGCTAATATTATATTGCCCCTATCTCCCTGCCGGCAACCCTTGATACCTAAGAGTGAGCAATTACTAAAACACTCATAAAATCTCACTCAGAACTTTGAACTCTCATCTTTAAAGCACTGTTACGCATCCACACAGCTAAGCATTTTGGAAACTAGATGGTTCTGAGTTTATTTAAGAAATCAAGTAAATATCCCCACAGCAACTTTCAGCACATTTTATAGTTTTGTGTGTAAAATGGATTTTTAGAAAGCCCAATATAATACTTTACACAACAACAAGTACAGAAATACCACAATTACAAACAAGTTACTATGCCAGGCAGTGGAGGTGAACAATAGATAAGGCAGCTGACCCCTCCACGAAGACTGTTTCATTGGGCATTCTGCCAAAAAATTAAAAAGCAATGTGAGGCCAGACATGGTGACTCACACCTATAATCCCAGCATTTTGGGAGGCCAAAGCAAAAGGATTGTTTGAGCCCATGAGTTCAAAAGCAGCCTGGGCAATATAGTGAGATCCTATCACAAAACAAAAAAAAAAAAAAAGGAAAAGAAATGTAGTACAAGGAGGTTAAAGGGTAGGAATAGGGAAGAAAGTTCTTTTGCTAGATGTCAAATGATCACCACTGAAAATACTAGTAACACTGAAACACTAATAAAAATAAAAACAGGAATATTTCTGTGGTCTAGTAAACTACACATCTGTGAAACCAGGATAAAAACAATTCCCTACTTGGCAGTACTGTTGTGATAAGGATCAATATACCTTAAATATGCTACAACAGTTGGCAAACAGTAGACATGAAAAGTAGAAACTACTATGATATTAGTTATAAGTACATATTAAAACCTAATTGAGAAATTATTAGAGAAGAAAACTGGAAAATGTTTGATAGCGTTTAAACCAACAAAATATATTAGCAACAAAGAATTCAGCTTTCTTTGTAGATTTGTTTAAAACCACTTTCCCATAAAAATCCTATTCCTATCCTAAACCAGGATCCTTCCTAATTGTACTAAATTAGAAACCAGAAAAAGCCATATAGACTAGCAGTGCCAATCGCCCTAGTTTTGAAGCTCAACTCTGCTACTTACTAGCTATATAATATCTCTTGGGCAAATGACTTCACCTCTCTGCCTCAGTGCCATACCTGCCAAATGGGATACCCAGAGGGGCACTGTGAGGAGTAAAGACATTACCATGCGTAACAGAGTCAGCTAGGTATCAATTCCAGCTTTATTATCAATTATGATAGTTGTCTACGTTTACGATGGCCGAGTCCTAAACTAGGGTAAAAGTAGATTACTAACAGCCATGCTGCCTAAATATTCAACATTTTCCTCATCCGACAGGCTGGGGCCTCAGAGGCTCTGCTGCCAAGGAAAAAAACAAAGTAATTCACCCTCAGCATTTCTGGCCTCTGGCAAAAGATTCATAGTCCTTTTCTTGGGTAGAAAAAAAAAAAATTTAACCCAGAATACCAAGGATTATGTTATTCCTCTATCAGTTCCTGAAAGGGTACTGCTTTGACAACAAAAGGCTTAACAGCTCCTATCAGATTCTTAGAACACTAGACAAAGGCAAAAGCAGCATTCTACTTGTAGAATACCTCTTACTATGGGATCCTTGTTTGGTTAACAAAGGTCTTCAGGGAGAGTTTGAAGGCTTAAAAGCCTGAACTCACTTTCAAGCTGTTTATCTAACAAGGAAAAGAAAAATTTAACTCATTTCAGTTATAATAAAATAAGGGGTTTATGAAGCTTCATGGAATGAAGCTCCCAAAACACCCTATATTCCTTTTAAACCTATTAACAGAAACTCACAACTGATTCATCCATTCTCTGATTCAGCTAACCACCAACGCCATTGATTGTAATAGTCCCTCTCTGATCTCCGTTATTTCACAAGAGTTAAGCACAGTGCCATCACTACGGGATTCTACAGCCAGCCACACCTTTGAGCTATCACTTAAAGCCAATAACAGTATCACTTTCTATCAGACTCTGAGCCAGATGTCTACTACCAACAAGCAAATATATAATTCCACACGCTAAACTGAAAATCTCTCTGGCCAAGTCATGATTAGTACAACCCCATAAAAATTACCCAGGGAGCCACTAATCCAAGAAGGCCCTACTGTAGTTTAAATTGCTGCTAAATTTAACATTTTAATCACCAACAAAATATAAAAAGCTTATCCAAAATAACCCCTAAACCCCAACTCCATGTTCCAATGATTTTGCAGGTAGACTTCATGGGAGCCTAAGAGTTGGAATTCCACAATTACACAACCACTCTGAGAAGGTTCCAAACGGATACCCAAAAGGAGGCAGCCAGTTATCTCCACCTTTGGTTCAAGGGAGAAGAGAATGTATTAATAGTTCTCTGAATCCTTAATTTGTCCCTAGCTCATTTAAAGAGTTCTCTTATACCATCATCCTTCACAGTCCTTAATAAGAACAGCCTAATCTGCTATATACCCGCACTGATTCCATTCACATAGAAGCACTATTGCTATACATGTGCTGAGAGTTCTAGCCAGGAAGAGGAAACATTTGTAGCATATCAAGAGTCAGTAAAGGTACTCAGCATTTTATCCAGGTGCTCAGACCATTTTTAAACCCATGGGATGCCTAAAACTCTGGCAAATCCAAAGGGCATTTGTGTTTTTAAGCCTCGAACTTGTGAATATATCAACAGAAATCCCATGAAGACAAGTGAGACACAAACCCAAACTGATCAACCCCAACAAAATTTTCTATGTACAGCAGTCAACAGTGGTCTCTTACTTCGTAATACACAGGCCACTTTGATAACCTCTGTCTCCTAATCAAACTCAATATTCTAACTAAGCTCCTCATGAGCACCCCAGTTTCAAGTTACTGCTTCACAATGTACCAAGAACAAGATACTCGGATTTCTGGAAAACCATCCACATAACTGATGCTTATTTTTTTGGTAGCGATCTTACTAATGGAACAAGGAATATAATATGCAAACTTATGAAAGCTATGCCAAGAAAAGTCATAAGGCTTGTTCTGGTTTCCATCTATATCCCAGAGCCCACAAAGTGGCTTCTAGTCTGACCTCACTGTACAGACAGAGGCACATATCAGATACTCTTTGAAGAACAGCTTGCTTCAACCCTAGCAAGGAACCAAGTGCCCACAGGTCTCACATCACATTTATTTTTCCTGCTTGGTAAATGCCACAACAGCCTATCACCACCCTATTTTAACGACTTTTCACCACCCGTAAGTGAAATAAAAACATTAACCATATTTTATAACTATAACGTCAACATTTTTCCAATCAGTGCTTCCAAACCTTTTTTATATGTGCATATGAAAAAAAAAAATGTGTACAACACAATGAAAGAAATATAAGGTTGTTCTTGACTCAAGGACAATGACACAGAGCTCTAGTGAGTGGCCACAGGGCTAAGGGGATCCATATTTCAGCTGACAGGTAAGTACTCACAACAGCACACAAATCGAGGAGCTACCAAATGTGGTATTGAGAAATACATATTTTTGGTTTTGTCCCCATTTCCTGACACACAACTGCTTAAATTCTTGGAATTTCCAAGGTGATGTATTTTTTGGATGCTAATGAGTTGACTGATCACTGGCAGCACCTAGCAGCTTCAGAAAGACCAGCAAATTAATTAACCCCAAAGGAGGGTTATGGGAACCCTAACTGGGAGCTGGACGGTCAGAAGTTCTGAAGGCCCAGACTTAACAACTGGTATCTGAAGTGGGGGCAGTCTTGCGGGACTGGGCCCTCAACCTGTGGGATCTGACACTATCTCCAGGTAAACAGTGTGAGAACTGAACTGGAGGACACCCAGCTGGTATCTGCTGCAGAAGTGATTGCATATTTGCTGGTGGGGGAAAATCCCCCACATTTGGTCACAGAGTCTTCTATGTTGATTGTTGTTGTATGCTGTGAAAGCAGAGGAAAAAAGTTTGAGTTTTTTCCTTACATCAAAACAATCAGATGAGTTCTCCTTCTTGGCAAGTTTATAATATTGTAAGTAATAATGTTATTAACTATACAAGAAAGTCAGACTGGTCATAAGTCTAAGTAATTAACTCTTCTGCACTTCAATTCTATATGAATTTCATTAGCAAGTAGATTAGAATAAAGAAAGCTATAAGATGAAGACAACTTCCTAGCGTAAGTACCCATTTGCTCCAAGGAAACAAAACATGTTCATCCTTTTCACAACACAAAAACCAGCCATCAGTAGACAACATATTATTGGGTTACCACTCTTTTTCCCAGATAGATTCAAAGCTGTGGGCCAATTGTGTGCAAGGCAGTTTTGCTACAGAAGTACCTGTAGTATAATGAAAAATATAATTGTATTTTGCCTTTGTCTCAGGTTTGGGGCACAGAGATTCTAAAACCCTTAGAATTTCCTGAGTGACACAGGAGTGTCTTTTGTTACCAAAAATGTGGCCCTTTCAGCCATACCCGAGTTTGTGCAAGTGTCTGGTAACTCTCCGAAGGCCCCTATATAACTTCAGGATAGGGGCTGGTCACCAGAAAAAAACAACCGAGTAGCCTGTTAAAACTTTCAGCTGCCACGCCCCCATACACACACCCCCAGGAAGGAGAAAAGGACTAGAGACTGAGTTCAATCACCAATGGCCAATGATACAATCAATCATGCCTACCTAATAAAACCTCCATAAAAACCCCTAACAATAGGGTTTGGGGAGCTTCCAGATTGGTAAATGAATCAAGGACAGTGTGCCCACAAAGGTCACAGAACCTCTGTGCTATTTCCCTGTCCCCTCACTCCCAATACCTTGACCTATACAAGGTCCTATCTCTTCCATTTGGCTCTTCAAACCTTTATAATAAGCCAGTAACAGTAATAAAGTTCTTTCCTGAGTTCTGTAAGACATTCTAGCAAATTATTAAACTTGATGGGGGGTGTGGTCAAGTTTGATAATGGGAATCCCCAAATCTGTAGTCATCCAAGCAGGAGTATGAGTATCCTGAACACCCCACTTGTGACTAGCCTCCTAAGTGAGGATAATCTCGAAGCACTGAGTCCTTCAACTTGTGAGATCTGATGCTAACTCCAGGTAAATAGTGTCAGAAATGAATTCAATTGTTGGATACATGATTATTGTCAGAGAACTGGAGAATTGCTTGGTGTCAGAAACACCCCAAGGTGTCAATACTGAAAATATAAAATAAAAATTTCCTTATTTCCATTAATATTGGTAATTGGTTTTTATAACTATCCAAATACATAAACAAGCCTAAAAACAAGTAAAACAAATTCCAAGTGAATTAGAGGTAAAGTGGCAAGATACGGTTTATGAATATGTTTTTCTCCATCATATATCAATAGTTGATTTACAAACTGATGTGAAAATATTATCAAGGATTATCAAGCCAGATGTCCTTCAAATACCTAGCAGACTCCTGACTTCAAGAACATCCTCTAAAAGCAAAGAAAGAGCATGTATGTCCACATCCTCCTCGCTCAGGAAAGTTAGAGAGTCTACCTTCCTTCCTTTCGACTCCATAGAGAATCACAATTGTTTGTTTGTTTGTTTGTTTGTTTTCTGACAGAAGGTCTCACTCTGTTGCCCAGGCTGGAGTGCAGCGGCATGATCATGTCTCACTGCGGCTTTCACCTCTCGAGCTTAAGTGACACTCCCACCGCAGCCTCCTGGGTAGCTGGGATTACAGGCCACCATGCCTAGCTAATCTTTGTATTTTTTGTAGAGAAGAGGTTTCACCATGTTTCCCAGGTTCAGTGAATTTTTTATTCCAAGCTGACTTCTCTCCACCCTCCAGGACACGCCTGACTACCTTGTCCAACTGACCAATTACTTTATCCTCAAAGCAAACAATTCATACCACTACTTTACCTGTAGTAACTGTTTTTCACCATGATGTGTCCTTAGGAATCCAGAAAGGCAAAAGAATAATTAAGTCATACACATAATTTTGTTTATATTTTAATTTAATTAAGACCATTTAGAGAGGCTTCAAATAACCTGTTACCACTACATGGCACTTTTTTTTTTTTTCTGGTTTTTTTTTTTTTTTTTTTTTGAGACAGAGTTTCGTTGTTGTTGCCCAGGCTGGAGTGTAATGGCACAATCTCGGCTCACTGCAACCTCCACCTCCTGGGTTCAAGTAATTCTCCTGCCTCAGCCTCCCAAGTAGCTGGGACTATCAGTGCCCGCCACCACACCCAGCTAATCTTTGTATTTTTAGTAGAGACGGGGTTTCGCCATGTTGGCCAGGCTGCTCTCAAACTCCTGACCTGAGGTGATCCATCCGCCTCAGCATCCCAAAGTGCTAAGATTACAGGCATGAGCCACCATGCCCAGCCTCCATCTGCATGACTTCCGACCATTGGAAATCTGATAGAACATTCTAATGAGTCTGACAACTCAGTTCTTCTCGTAACAGCACCTGTCATTTAATAGGAACTCAAATATTTCTTCAATAAATAAGGAATCGAAGCTCAAATGTTTGATTTAACATCTTGAGGACAAACAGTTTCACTAAGAGACACAATAGGGTGTTTTATCCGTATTTCCTGATGGGTCCAATCTGTTGTTTCTTTTTTTTCCTCATTAATCAAAATATGTATAACTGGATGTTATGCAGGTTCTCTGAAAAAGTTACCAGAAGCTTTTAGTAGAAAAATGCTAACAATAGAACTTCATGACACAAAAATTAGTCAGACATCTTCTGGCTTTGAAAAAGATATGTGGCATTTTTAACTGCCATGAGTCATAAGAAGACATGTGGCGATCTTTTGTATACTCCACCAACTTTCCATTTCAGTGCTGCATTACACTATATAATCATTTTTAAGAAATGTTAGGTAACAATTCACAGTCAAATTTAAATCAAAATCCAACTATGTCACTACAAAAGCAAATAACAGAGGTAGAAAATGAGCAGGCATCTTCCACACAAAGGTAATACTGTAATAATCAGCAATGTTATGCTCCTCTTCCCATCCGAATGGCTTCTTTTGACCCTCATTAAGTAACTCCCAATTTCAAAAACATTAACATGTGAATGACACTTTTATTTCCTAGTGGATACAATAAAAAACTATTTGCTGCCCATAAATGTATTCTACAAATTGAAAGTTTTAAAAGGCTGGACTAAATTAAGAATAATTAAGAGCATGAATGGAATTCAAAGAAGATATGTTGCATTCTATCTACTTCATGTGTATATAGTACATGAGAGAATCTCGACTGAAATGTTTCTAATTTGTTCCTTACAAAGACCCAAAAAGAAAATCAAAAGAGCAAATTAGTTGTAGAACATTATGAGAGAGACTTTAATAATTTAGTTGAAGTTACATGAAGGAACAGGAGTAGGAAAAAAGGAAAGCTGGTTAAGAAAGTATTACCGCTAAAGGGTGAATGACACCACTGGACAACAATATACTGGTCATTAAAAGGTAATTACTAATTAAAACACAAGTAGGTCATCAGATTTTTATTATTCAATCTTCGATGAGAAATCCTATCCTCTTCTAATCCTCACAAAAGCGGCTTCTGATGACTCAATCTGATCCCCAAGGATTGGGAAGGCAATGCCCTGAAGGGTCTGAGCATTCTAAGCACTGAACACAAATTTTAAAAGCTGGACTCTGATGTGGGATTGATCTTCATTTGGCGGGACTAGTCTTGCCTAACCACTGGCTCTTCAACTTCACCAGAGAACATCTTATTACTTGACATGTCTTTTGATTGTCTGCAAAGATTAATGAGCCCTAATGAATGGGTCAACTCATGTTTCAGGGTATAAAGGACAGGTCTCCAGTATTCATTCTATCCAAATACAGAGCATCCCAATACATACTTGTATATCATATGTGTGCATATAAATATACTTTCATATCCTTCACTACTGGCACAGTTAAGTCAGAGATGATCAAGGCTTAACTACAATTTGCTTTCAGTGGTATGCCCTAAACACAATTTTGTCTTTTTTTGGCTGGATACAACTACTATCTGCAAAGCCCACAAATGTCTGAAAATGACAGTTAACCTATTCCTAAGAAAATAATTAATGCAGACAAGGTTAATGGGCCAAAACTACCAGAAGAAAGGCTGACGGAGAACTTTACACTATATGGATCACACTGGCAGCACCTAAGCCCACTGGTTTATCTTAACAAGAGCTCCAACAAGAAATCATATGCCTCCTGATGTGATACAACAGGAAGCGCACAGCACCGCCTATGAAGTAAGTGTTCTTGCCAAAAATCTGACCAAGTTTCTGTAACTACCAATTAAAGGTAAATAACAGGGCATGAAGGAACATGTTAAACACTAAAAGGATGCAATCAGCCAAATTTGAAATGTATAAAATGCTACAAAAATTAACCAATTTTTTCAATGAATAAATGGTAAGGAAAAGAGAGAAGAGGGAAATACCATAGACTTAAAGAAACTCAAGAGACATATCAACCAAACACAATGTGTGCACAGACCTTGCTGAGGTCTCAACTAGAACAAATTAACTGTAAATAAAGCAGTAACAAAGTTTTTGGGGACATGTGAACATTCAGTAACTATCTAGTAATATTGTTTTGTTCATTTAAGATAATTGTATCAAGGTTATGTACTTAAGAGTCCTTATCGCTTAGAACACATGTAACACATTTATATGGATAAAATAATGATAATCAGAATTTGCTTTAAAGTATTTCAGTAGAGATAGCTGGAGGGAGGAAGAATAAGATTGGTTATACGTTGGTAATTGTTAATGCTATATAATGGGTACATGGGCGTTCATTATACTACTCTATTTTTGTATATGTTTGAAATTTTCTACTATTAAAAGTTTTCAAAAATTAAATGTTTTTTCTTCTAACCCTGCCAAAAAGAAAGTGGGGTGAGGATGCATAAAAATTTTGCTAAAAGTGTCAGTTCGTCCTTACGACAGTCTGTACGCAGTGTGTCCTCACAGAGTTCACGGCTGTGCCACCTTGTCCACTAACTTCACAGGTCTCCTTCCTACTAATCTTCTTCAGCTGTACCCAGGCACATAAGTCATTTGAGAATCCTGGAGCAATTTATTCCTTTTATCTCTCTAGGCCAGCAGAGTTTTAGGTTTTCGCCAAACATTTTTTCCCTAGTGGCAGATCCGGTGTTCCTAACTTCATAGCAACACAAATCTTTCTACTTTAATGTTCAGTAAGGCCTACTGGATAACCTTAATAAGCCTTATAAACGGCTGACCAAGATATAAACGGTAGGTCCAGATCTCATAACCTAGTGCAAATGAAGACTCCTCAAAAGCCGTTTGATTTAGAAAATCACTCCTGTAAGTGCCAACTGCTTTCAAGAATTAGTAAAACAGTAAGGTTTACAACGTGTAAACTGTGACCAGACAAAGGTCATACAGTTCTGCCCCTTATTAGCTGTAAGACTTTGGAAATTTTATTTAACCTCTCTGTGCTTCAGTTTCCTCATCTATACTAACTATGATACCTATTTCATAAGGTTGTCGTGAGAATTAAAGGAGTTAACATAAAGTGCTTAGAGCAGGGTTTGACACACATTCAGAGTTATTATTTCTACCACACAGCCCCTATACATGCTCAATCTCTCAAAGAACATACACTTCTTCAGAGCAGGCTCTAGATTTAATTTATCTTTAAGGATCCCAGTGCTTCCTATCATTGGTAATATCTTTATCCATCTATTGAAGACATATACAGATACAGATTTGTTAACTGTTACATTTGTGCCTCTCTTTCCTTATCCTTAAAAGAGCTTCTCTAAAAGGGAGTGAATATGTTCATATGCACTTGATTTTCCTTTCTGATTAACATTCATTTGGCATTTCTACCTAGAGAAAATGAACAAGATGAAGTCACAAGTTTTTCTTAGTGCATCTTATTAACTGGACATTTTTGCCTAGATTCGGAACTCATAAAACCATGTAGTGGTAATCCAAATATTTACTACACCTTATCTGAAAACCATCACCCTAAATGTATGAGCTAAACTGAAAACCACTTTAACTGGATTCAGTTGGGAATACTCTCTGGAAACTTTCCATAGGATTTCTACTCCATATCTGTTCAATTCTGAAAGTTTTGTCAACATCCCTTTGTTGCTAGTAGTAAAGTTCAAGTGGCATATAAATGAAAACTTTCTGCAATGTGGGAAAGTCACTATTTAATTATTTTCTTATCAAAAATGTCACACATTAAGCATCCCCAAATTATTTTAAGGTGCAATAGCTGTTAGAAACCTTCCTTCTCCTAGCAACAAAAAGCATTTTCAGGACAAATTCAAGTTCCCACCATTTCCAACGTCAAAGACAACTAAGCAACATTCCCTTTAGAATAGTATAAGGTATAAGCATAAAGTACGAGAGGAATAGGTGAATCCTGACTCTGGAATGTATCACTTCTACAGTTCCTGAGCTTTAACTAGTATAAAAACTTTTTTTTCCAAGCAGATGGACTTCCCATTGACAATTTATCATGGTCGCCACAATATATAGTAATGAATATTCGATGTTAGTCTGGCTTATGGCTAATCCTACAAAAGTCTCATTTTTCAACTAACTTCATTATCTATCTATCTATATATAAACTTATATAAACGGTATAAACCTCCAAGAGCAGTAAATGACATTTTGTTTCTTAGGATTGCTAACAAATTCAGTTGAATTTAATAATTTCCAAATGATATAATTTTTGTCACTGGCTGCAGATTTTTGCTACATAAAATGAGGAATTAGAAAATTAACCAGCTGAATTTTGTAAGTTCTTAGTTTTAAATGCAGAAAAACTTAACCTTCCCTCCACTCCTTACTTTTCCTGTCTTCCTCTATTCCACTCCAATAAAGTCAAAACATCATCATTTACAGACACTTCTTAACGGGTCAGTAAACTTTGTATCTTTCCCAAATTTCTTGGAAGATTCACAAAACATCCTTCTTCCTCTTTATGGTTTCCTTTTTATTATTACCAATTTAAGAAACAATTAGGGATACTTTTAAATCAGTCTCCAGGATGCCTCCTTTTTTTCCTCCAAATATACTGATGTGCAGTGCCACCAAAACCCACCACCACCTGTACTCTAATTTCAATTCGTGGCATCCAGAACAATAGCTCTGGAGCATCTAATCTTCTAAATAAACATCCTGTTGCTATGCAAACACTTCCAAGTTAAACAATTTTTTAAAAGCACAAAGTTTTTAAGGCCACCAAAAATGTAAAAGGCGAAGCTACAGAAACTTAACGCTACCCAAAATACTTGGAGCTCCAGAACTCTTCAGCCATGAACTGATAATATACTATAGTTAAAAAAAAAAAAAAAAAAAAAAGGGTAGCGGGGAGGATGGTGATAGATAAAGAGCTGAAAGTACCTTTGGGTGAAAAATAAATTATTAAAAGAGTATTTGCCAAACACCTAGCTACTATCAATCTGATTAGCACACAATTCGGTTAGGCACTTTCTGGGGAAAATCCCTATGCCCAAGGATCCTTAAGGAGTCACAATTCTCATCTGAAAAAAAAAAATTAGAATGCTGACAACACTAAGGTAAATTCAATTCACAAAAGCACTTCTCAAAAACTATGTTTCTAAAAAAGGGGGCTTCTGTCATGAGTGGCACACGTTGGGCAACTCAGTTGCTCTTCACGAGGAATCAACATCAGGAGGTTTTGGAAGAACGATTTTTTGGTAGTTGGGTAGCTTGTGAAAAAAAATGTTTTCAGGCAAATCCTCATCCCTCCTCAAAAAAAAAAAATGAAAAACTGGTTTTATAAAGCAAGTAAGTCATATTCTAAACAACTGTGTTCACAGGTTAGCTTATTAAAGTCAGTGAGCTATGGTCATAAGTTATATAAATACCTTTACATGTACAAAAACATTATCTTCAAATAACTGATAAATTTATCAACCTTCTAAGACAGGACCTCTACACTTATAACTCTACATTTACGAATGGAAAAATATTTTTTTCCCTAAAGCATTCTTACATTCAGACTTCAGAAAAATTCAATGATCCAACAACATTAAAGAAAACATGACACTATGGTCTTAAATAAATATAACTTGAAGTTTATTTTATCTAAAATAAACATATATTTAGAAAATAAACTGAAGAGTAGATAAAAGCATAAATCATAATCTATAAAAGGAAGACTGTGAGGAGCAGAGTGAATTTTTATTGAATTTCTATAGAAATCTGTTTCCCAAATTAAATATGTAATCTCTATTTGTGCATGTAAATGCATACACACACATCTCCAATAAAACTCCACTGACTTGTAACAGGCAACTGTAATAAAGTGATTAAAAGAGAGTGAAGTAGCAATATAAAGAGCAAAAACTACGTGAAGTCAAACAATGAAAAAAATTAATCCTTCAGAGCTTCCATTAGTCATCAGAACCATCTTACAATAAATCTTTTTTGTGAGAGATTTGAGCATTTGAAGAAGCCAGCACTCAAGACTTATCAGACTTGAATATCTAATTTTGTGCTTTTTGCCCCATACCTTCCTACAACTACTGTATGACATATAGTTCCTTTTAATAAATTAAACATAAGTTTATCTGACAATTCTGAAATATCCTTAGAATAAAAGTGGAGATTCCAGAAATACAGTGTGCCCAACAGTGGAGAAATCAGTCCTTTGATGATTTCAAGTCTTCACTTTCATTTGTATTTTCTTTTTTTGAGATGGAGTTATTTATTTATTTTGAGACAGAGTTTCGCTTTTGTTGACCAGGCTGGAGTGCCATGGCACGATCTCAGTTCATTGCAACCTCTGCCTCCCAGGTTCAAGCGATTCTCCTGCCTCAGACTCCCAAGTAGCTGGGATTACAGGCATGTGTCACCTCGCCCAGCTAATTTTGTATTTTTAGTAGAGGCGGGGTTTCTCCATGTTGGTCAGGCTGGTCTTGAACTCCCAACCTTAGGTGATCTGCCTGCTGTGGCCTCCCAAAGTGCTGGGATTACAGGCATGAGCCACCGTGCCCAGCCCAAGCCCAATTTTAAAGAAATGAGTGACCACTTTTACTCATTTTAATGTCTGTATTCCAGAGCAAACCAGCAGATTGTCTGCAAAAATTACAGATTTGCACTTCTAATTTTTTAAGTCATGCAAATCACAGGAC
Organism: Macaca mulatta; assembly: GCF_049350105.2. Taxonomy (NCBI): domain Eukaryota; kingdom Metazoa; phylum Chordata; class Mammalia; order Primates; family Cercopithecidae; genus Macaca; species Macaca mulatta. The sequence goes on along the minus strand of NC_133421.1, from coordinate 13,545,452 downwards.
CAGATTTAGAAGTGTTAATATATGTAAGCAACTGAGAACTTATACTAAAATATAGGTACTGATAGTACAAAAACACACACTGTCAACTTAGGGCTGGCCATCTCTATCAAGTCTCCAGCTCCCCTCCCTGACGTGTGCACTCCCATTCCCTGAGTCTTTCACTGAGGTCTGAGCCAGCACAGACACATCTGCTTAACTCCAAAGTAGGGTAGGCCCATTGCTGGATCCCTAAGACATGGTGTTCAATCAAGAAAGCAGTTATCATAAGACTCTCAGCACCCTTTATGCTCATTCTCTCTCATGAGATAACAGCAGGATCAAAGGTGCCCAGGACAGATCCACTGCTGCACCATCCTCACCCTGGTTCCAGCTAAAAATCAATTAGTATGTAACATCAGGGGTTGAACCCTTATGTAATCTAGTCCACTACACTATGAGCTTGCTAAGGCCAGGGGCCTATTCCTGTACTGTATTCATTTCTGTACCAAGAATCTCGCTTACTGTATGGTTTCTAGGTGTCCAATATGTGATTTGTGAATGAATGTATATAAGTAACTGTGTTGAATCCCAAAAGCTGGAAAATAAAGAGGAGCCTTCCAACGGGAAGAGGCAGAAATAAAGAGAGAGATGTGAAAAGCGAGGAGAAAGCAGCCACAGTATAAAGAGACGGTGAGGGCAATCAAGGTGAATAATCAAAGTGGGAATACATATGCCCCTCCACCACATAATTAAGTTCTAATAGGTTTCGCTGTCCCAAGCCTCCATTGTTAAATTCTTCCATATGTATCAAAGCAGGCCGAACTGCAAACCTATCATTTCTATAACGACAAAAACAGAGCCATTTAGAACATTCAAAGGCATTTGTAATCCACATACAAAGCTACTGATAAACACTGTATATACAATCTTACTATAATCAATGTTTCTCTTGTTTTATATCTACAATAGCACTAAGTTAAATAAAAGAACAATAATGTGAATACAACTTAAAATTTTTAAAAAGTCAGGCCAGGTGTGGTAGCTCATGCCTGTAATCTCAGTACTATGGAAGGCCGAAGTGCAACTGCTTAAAGCCAGGAGTTCGAGACCAGCCTGGACAACATAGCAAGATTCCATTGCTACAAAAAAAAAATTTAAATGAGCTGGCTGTGGTGGCATACAGTTGTAGTTCCAGCTGCTTGGGAGGCTGAGGTGGGAAAATCACTTGAACCCAGGAATTCGAGGCTGGGCTCCAACTTGGGAAACACAGTGAGACCCTGTTTCCAAAATGAACAAAAATACAAGATAGTCTTTTTCATTAATTAGATTTTAGGTTAAAATACAAATAAAAGCTAAACACTGTCTGGCTAAATATTAAGTAGACATTTTTAAAAGTCAAAGCTAAAAATTATCACAGTGAACATGTCAAAATTAAAAACATAAAATAGAAGTTGTAACTTCATTACATATAGATATGTATCATATATAAAGGTTCACTATGAGCAGGAAATCATATATTATTTTTAGTCCGTTATTTAAGGCAAGGGAGGAGTAACAGTAACGAACCAATTAAAAAAACTTTTATCCTAGGGTCTAACTGCTTGATCTCTACAGTTACACTGTGGGTGAACCATTCAAGAAATAAATTTTTGCTAACTACATTTCAAAGGCATCATAACGATCAACCAGTGGAAACTATACATTCTCATTCCAAAAAAATTTTAAACATAGAAATGTTTTTTCCAGGTTAATTTTTTTTGCCTTTGAATCAATTTACTCAAGAATGATACATATCAAAGCATCATTCTTCTCCAGTTCATGAATAAATAAGCAGAAGACAAAACGACCTATATCACATTTTGGTATATTTTTATGTTAACTGGAGAGCAGTCTCCTTGAGATGAGATTTTTTTAACTGTACTTTATACAGATGACATTTAAGCTTAAATGCTTTTTCTTTTTGGCCAGGTGCAGTGGCTCACACCTGTAATCTTGGCATTTTGAGAGGCCAAGAAAGGAGGATCTCTTGAGCCCAGGAGTTCGAAACTAGCCTAGGCAACAAAGCGGGACCCTGTCTCTACAAAAAAGTTTAAAGTCAGTCAGGCATGGTGGCATGCACTGTAGTCCCCGTTACTCAGGAGGCTGAGACAGGAGGATCGCTTGAGGGAGGTCAAGGCTGCAGTGAGCTATGACTGCATCACTGCACTCCAGCCTGGACAACAGAGTGGGACCCTGTCTCAATGAAATAAAATAAAATGCAAGGTTTATAACTTTTTTTAATATAGAAAGTCTATTTTGTATTATATGAAGACTAGTGTCCTAATACAGAATAAGGATGGTGAGGGAAGCAACAGAAAAACACTGTTTTGTTTTAAAGAAAAAAATTACAAATATATTCAATGTATGGTTTATAATAATTCAATTTTAAAGCATAAGATCTCTGAAAATAGCTCTATACTTTCTGTACCACGATCTTAAAAGTGAATTCTCTTTGATTTGTAATTTAAATTAGGGTTAAATCTGAATACCTATATATACTTTTCTATACCTAAATACATATTTCCATATTATATACATCTAAATACTCATACATATTTTGCTATTTCAATTTCAAGTGAAAAAAGTACAATTTACAATCAAGAATATAATTTTTTTTAATATTTGGAAGAATGAAAAATGGAAGCTCTTTGAATGTAAAATTGCCAAGGCTAGTTAGCTGAAACAATAGTGGACACATTCCCAATACCAAGATGAATATGAAAAAAATAAATAGCATAATATCATAAAATTTGTAGCTTACTTTGTGCCTTTTCACAGAAGTTTATCTGAAAGCCTAAAGTAAAAAAGATAAGTTCCAGTTCATTTACTGTAAATCAAACAAACCAAAATTGGAACATGACATTGCATTTTTATATTAAATTTCGAATAAAACGAATTCAAGAACAGGTCAAATCACATTACCCCCACCAGAGACAACAATAACACATGAGCTTTCTTTAAAAACTTTAGTTCTGTCAGATGTAGATGTAATATATTCCATGAAACTGAAATCAAGTTTAAATTGTGTTGCAGTCTTAATCTTTATTTTTCACATATATTTAATAAAAAGAACTATAATATAAGCCCTTAGAAGTTAACAGTAACCTTTAAGATAGTTCTGTCCATTTTTTAAATGTTTTCAACCTACAAATACAGAATGTGAGTTACTTAACTAACTTAAATTACTGATTTAGAGTTACCCATGATTAATTACCATCTATGATTCAAAAGTTTCAGCACTTCATAAATTGTGAAACTTACACACATAAAACATTTCCTAGTAAATTAGCTAATTTCAAACAATAAGACAATGAACTGCTGAAGAGGGGTTGAGATTCTTCTAAAACAGGCCTGAAAAAAAGATAGTGTCCCTAGGAATGAGAAAGCCAAGTACTTTAGAAGTTATAAGAAGAAAACCTGTGAATTCCCCTTAGAAACCTAAACACATTTTTCAAATCCAGTTGGATCTGGTTACACCTTATGCACACATTGTATACAGATATAATTTTTAATAAGAGGCACCCAGTAAAATAAGCCATTTAAAACAAAAGCCTTCACAAAATATTCTTTCACCCCTAGTTTAGTGAGTGGATATCTGGTTTTGTTAGCGGTCTATCTATGCTTGTGTTTATTACTGTTTTGGGGAACAAAATGAAGGAAGTAAACTCACAATAACTTTGTGTTTAAACAAATTCAATCAAAACATACAGAAAAAAGAGCCAGGACTGAAGGAAGGATAGTTAAGTAGTCTTTCCTATCCAGTTATCAAAATTCTTAGGATTCTAAGAAGATACCATCTATAAAGTACAAAAACTGAAAAATGCTAATGTAGCCACTTTGACATGAAAGTATCTTTGGTGCACCACCAAAGTAATCCACTGTTGACTACCTTATCACACAAACAACAATGCAGGAAGAAGTGAGAATGGAGACTTCGTGGGAAAAAAGTACTAGGGCAAACCTAGAAGGTCTGACCCCGGTCTCTCTACCACTGAAGGTCAATATGCTGTCCCACCAAACGTGCAGTGGGAACAGAATTCACAAAGAAAAACAGAGATGTATGGGTCTTATAAGCCTAAGTAACTAAAAGCCGCTGGCCTCCTACCACGCAAAATGAACTGAGTACATTCAGGAAGAAAAGGGTCCTCTGGAAGTAGCAGGCAAGTCTTCCCCGCATCCCATTGGAAAAGGGAAGGTAAAACTCACCTTCTACTACAACGGGAGAGGAGGCTGGGGAAACAAACAACTTTAAAGTAAAATACCTTACTAGGTAGCAAAAAGAAAGAGGTGAAAAGGTGAGATAAGAGGTGAACAAAATAGTAAAACGGATGGTGAAAGGAGCAAGAAAACAAATTTGTAAGGTATATGATAAAGAAATCAATTGGATCTGTATGTAAGGTTGTGTAAAAAAGAAAGTTACATTGCTTAATAAGTGCATATTAAAAATGTTAAGGTATATGTGACTGAGAATGACAGAACATCACCAATGACTGCTCTAACACATTAGAAGCTAAGCCCCAGTTTAAGCGCTAAAAAACTCTCAAAACCTGAAGTTCTCTCACCAGTGCAGAATCTATGTAAGTAGCTACAAAGGAGGTGGAAAGGGGATTAAAATGTTCAAGGCATAAGTATAGACTTGTTCTTTGTATCTAATTATGAAGTGACCAGGTGAACAAATTCTGGGGTCTCATCCAAACATCCATCTCTCCGCATTATTTCTCACTAAGAAAATACTTGGTAACTAGCCCAGAGTCCGCTGACAAGCAAGGGCTAAATTAACCGGAACACACTGGCTCACCTTTTCTTTAGCAATTCTATAACTTTCTTAACATTATCAATTAAATTAGGTAAGAAGCTTTTTTAGTCTGTCTAAACGTCTAAGACCTGCAAAAGTCAGAAAGTTAGTGCTTACAGTACAGACTTGGGAAAGTACCAAATAGCTCCGCCAGCTCATACTCAAAAGGGTAAGGATGAGCAAAGGGGACAAGCAACAATCTTGTACAAGAGAAAGATGGTGGGAAGGAAAAGTGAGGAAAACTTCCAATATCCTCAACTTTACAAAATGCAAGTTCTTAGTTATGCTATAATATTCATTAGTACTCACTCACATATGTTCAATTTTTTTTTTTTTTTTTTTTTTAAGAGACAGGGTCTTATTGTCGCCCATGCTGGAGCGCAGTGGCATGATCACAGCTCACTGCAGCCTCAAACTCCTGGGTTCAAGCAATCCTCTCATCTCACCAGGTACAAGCCACTATGTCTGGCTAATTTTGGGGTTTTTTTGTTTTTTGTGTTTTTTTTGTAGAGTTGGAGTCCGAACATGTTGCCCAGGCTAGTCTCAAACAATCCTCCTGCCTCGGCCTCCCAAAGTGATGGGATAATAGGCATGAGCCATCTCACCTGGCCAATATGTTTAATTTTTGAAGTCTCCCTTGTCTCCAAAATTCTGACTTCCTATTCACTTACTTTAAGTCCTATCTCTGGAAGTACTAGATAATCAATTGAACTTGTTGATAGTAATTGGCTACATTTTAAAAGTCTTGTGTGCCTCACTTTTTTATATCTGGGTGAACCATCTGTACCCTGGGGCTTAATTTGACATGATCCTCCATTTATATTTTCCCCATTGCAAGTAGGGGTAAATTTGAGTCTTTTTCATTTTTCCTGGCCCCAGGCAAGTTTAATTAAACCTTAGAATAAATATAAAGAATAATATTTATTTAAGAATTTAAATTCTTCACATTGATGAATCAGTATCAAAATGCATAGGACAGAATGCTAGTAAGCCTATATGAGAAATAAAGCTCCATGGGGGTTTTTTCTCTGTAGGTCTCTCCTACCCTCATTCCCACATTTGCCCCTCATTCTCACCCTCTTACCTCAATTTAAGATATTTTATGTGGCCGTAACTTGAAACCTGCAATTTACTGTTCTTACCACATACAGTGAGGTAAGAGGCTGTTTAGGATGTGTAAGGGTTTATAAAGACAAAAAGCAAACAGTATTTGATAAAGTAAAAAACAAAATGGAGCATGTTAGGAGAGCAGAGTTCTAGTTCCAACTGTGAAACCGAAGTCATTTCACTTGAGCCCTAGTTGTGTCATTTTAAAATAAATAACATTATCTCAAGGGTTTGAAAACAGTGTGCCTAAATCTAATTTTGCTTGTGTAATGGCCATTTGGCCATCACAGGGTTTTGCAGCTATCTCCATTCCCATTCCTCTAGGTTGATGATATAAATCAGAGAGGGGGTGAGGCAGGACATAAGTGGTTTCCTACCTCCTCAGGAGCTGCTTCTGATTCCCTGGACATTCTGGATTTTTGTACTGCTGAAAGTGCATTATGAACTACAATATGAACCCACACTAAAGTAAAGAAAATCAGAGCTGTCTTACTGAGTCATGCCCATAGACCATGCTACAAAGTCTTTCCTCTGTCACATGCATGAAGGGTCTAGTTGTCCGACACCTTCAAACTTCCAACCTCAAAATTCTGGCATATGCCTTAAACCGCAGCTACCCATAGTAAATCACTATGGCTCTAACATCTAAGGCATTATCTAAACCTACCCTAAATTTGTATTTTCTCTGTACTCAGAGCAAGTTCCCCAAGATTTATTTCCTGCTGGTTTATTTCTTTTAGATTTCCTTACCTCAACTTTCTGAAACTTTATCAAAAGGGAGCCACCCTAGGTTGGCAATTCCAGGTTGTTAGAATTATCCACCAGTCAGGAGTTGATAAAATACTAATCAAATCCCTTCCATACTTCTTAAATTCAAGATCTTGTCCTCCTCATAATGCCAGCTCTTTCTCTCCTTTTGGGCAATGACCACCTTATTTATTCTTTGGCCACAAAACTAAATGCCACATTACCTTCTCAAGCCTGTTTAATGAAGCACAGTATACTGAGGCAGTAACTTACAATTATGCTCCTTCGGGCAAGTATCTAACTTATATGAGCCTCAATTTCCTCATTTGTGAAAAATAAAATAATACCCAAAAGAGCTTTGTGATGATTAAATGGGAAAATAAATCTAAAAAGTCCAACCAAAAGCCTGGACTAAAGCAGGTTATTATCATAGGCGCTGTTATTCCTGTTCTCTCCCTCATGGGAGCAATGATTATGGCACCTTCCCTATCTTTTGGGGCTCACCAGACCAGCTTAACCTACACAAAACCAGTCTTTCTCCTTTCATTCACAGTCATCTTGAGAGAATTAAAAGGGAAGGACTCCCAACAGCCCTGGGGATCCCCACCCCACACTCTACACCTCTGCCACAACCCTTCCTAGGCACAGCCTGGCATCCTGAGGACTCTAACAACCCCAAAAAGATGGATGCTTCCCCACGACAGGCACATAACTAGATACCAGGGAAACTGCCAAAATCATCAGGGGAGCTCCTTAATGTCACTGATTTCTTTAGCAAAGTCAGGCAATAAATAGACATAGGCATGTCAGATAGATATACATCTGACATATAGATATCTCAGATATATATGTCTGGTAACACTTTGCTTGATTCCTCTTTTTTTAAACGTTTGAACAATTTGGTGTGTGTGTTCAGATATATACGTCTGGCAACACTTTTCTTGATTCCTCGTTTTTCAATGTTTGAGCAATTTTGGGTAAGATGAAATACAATATAGCTTGAAAAAGCTGCTGTGATGCCCATTTTAATCCTCTTTCTCCGTGGTGGAGAATAATGTGTTGTTCTTAAAGAACCAAGCTGCATATGATGTAACTGTTTTCTTCATTCAAAAGGCCCACCTTGAGTTGGGTAAACCACTGGCTAATCATCTCCTTTTCACTGTGCAGCTACAAGCAAGGCCAATCTTATGACCTGAATACTTTCTAATAATGTAAGTACACGTTAAACTCCCAACCTTACCAAGCGTGTGAAGAGATACCTGAAGATTTTCTGGAGTTGGGAGGAAACAGCTAGAAGCTAACCCACATCCACTAGCAAAAATAGTAATTTGCCCAGATTACAAATTTAGCCAGAATGGCAACATTTGTTAAATGTTATGCCAAATGAGTTCCTTTTATATATAGTGTTAAAAGGATTGTATTACCTTTCAAATCTGCACTGGTTTCCTGTAATTAAAAAGTCTTCTACTTACTTGGAGATTCCCAATCGAAATGTCTCCAGAATCAAAATGCCACTGTAAACCCTCCAGCAAGTTTAGAACATTGTAACATAAAGTGCACCATTCTTGGAGCACCAAGGCTCCAAAATCATCTCAAAAGGTGGCTGGTTGCTTGGAGCTTCCACCCCCTGACTGAAACCTAAAATAATCTCTCTCCTCTATTCCTGAATCTGCCTCATTTCTGGCAAAGATTCTTCCTTCAGACCTGAATGGCCGAAATGACTTCAAGAGGCTCAGAGAACCATGCCGTACAGCAGTAAGAGGAGCAAAGGCTACCAGTCACACAGGTGGTTAAAACCCACCTCCACCAGAACAAATAAATGTCTACCCCCTAAACTATGAAAGGGACTGTGCCCACTTACCTTTAAAGGGTGGTTGTGAGCATCAAATTAGGTAAGAACAGTGAAAAGAGAGTTGTTAACTGTTAGTTTCCCTTTCTTTTTTAAGCCTCAATTAAAGTTCCTCAGGTTGTATCATTGGAGCTATCTCCATCTCCTAGAAACTACAAAGGAGACTGACCTGGATTACGTAGAATGGAGTTAGGATTATGATATCCAGACCCCTAAAAATAAGGAAACTCTGTGGGCTCACATCAATCCAGCTTCTCAAATTAGTGAAAGAAGAAAAATTTACGAAAAAAGAAAACAACTCAAAATACAGGGTTAACTAATATCCCATCTTAAGTTTCAGCACACATTTACGCTAGTAAGGTATTTTAGAGGAAAACGTGAAAAAATATGCATTCTAAAAGTGAGGTGAAATGTTTCTCCACTTTTTTACTTTAATACTAGGGTTGCTCTAATTTTTAAGGGAACATAAAAAGAAATGCAATCTGTGCTTTGAGTGGGGATTAATTTGCTGAAGTGGACTTGTATGAGGTTATGTTAAATAGTGAAAGAAATGTTATGCAACACACTGGGAAAGGCAAGCAGTTCTGGGGTTTTAAACTCCTCACTGCACAATTCAGTTCTTTAAAATTAAAGATAAAGGTCTCCCATGGTTTTCGGAAACCAGAATAATTGGTAAAAATAGACAAAATCAAAAGCAGGACATTTCATATACATTTTATGTTCAAATATTATTAGGAGAAATAACATTGATTTTAAATCTTCCTAAACTTTTTCTTAACAGATATACTTCATTACATTTTCAAGTACTGGGTGTGTTTTCTAAAGCAGAATCAAGCTATCATCTTTTTACTTAAATTGATATATAAAAATGCTCAGCTAAGAGTAAGTAGCTAAGGACTGGACTGGTCCCTAAGTTTTCTGTTATATACCTATATTAAGACCTAAGAAGAGGAAGAAAAAAAACTGCCTAGATCAGCACTTTAAGAGAATCAGAGGCACCTACAATATATACTTTGTAACTATTTCTCATAACAAGTATTTTACAAATGGCTCAGTGTTTTTCCTAATGAATTATAGATTCTATTCTAACCATTGTAAGAAAACATCTATTGAAAACTGACATTTCTCAGCTAAGAGATCTTGAAATCTATTACATTTTAAGTGACTAGTAACTACAGCAGGCAAATATTGTCTAATAACAATCCGTATATACTTATATTTTATAATTTTCAAACCACTTTCATGTGCATTAAGAATGTGATTCTTAAAATGGCCCTACAGGTTAGGCATTCTCCCTATTTTAACAGATGAGAAATTTCTAAACAGAGAGTTCAGAAAAGTTAGGTAATTTCCCTAAAATCACAGTATTTGTAAACATCAGAGCAGTTACCTTCACCATAGTTTTCTGGGTCTAAGACCAGTGCTCTTTCCACTTCAACATCCTTCTGTTTCTTAAACATTACTACATGCTATGAGAACGCTAGCTGCTACAGCTACTACTGGAAAAGGAATCATCCTGCCTGTGCAATTTCATTATAGAAGCTGTTGAATTCTCAACTAACTGGCAAGCTTTATTAATCAGAATATGCTATTCTCTAACATGCCAACCACGATACTATCTAGTACTATTTGCTACACATCTCTAAGATTAATGACCTGGTGTAACGGGATCTTCTCTTTACAGGATTCACACTAACCCAGCTGAAGTCACAAGGCTTTAGATTTGCCACAAGAGAAAGTCCAAGCCATGGCTAGGAAGGTTCTTGAATGTTACAAGTCAATTCCATATTTTAGGTTGACTAAAGAATCATACTTTTCCACAGAATGAAGCCCTAATATGCAAGAAATTTTCCTATTAAATCTATCTACATTCACAAATCATTGATGAAACATTAAGAAAAAAAACATTTCTCAGAGTAGTTCATTTGAGTATTGTTTCCTCTCTCAAATGCAAACTCATCCTAATGCCAAATACACTTTTATAAAACCACTTACCTAACTTGGCAAACAGATCTACATTTTGTTAGCTTTAGTCATCAAAGAACCAAAGCATAAGAACCACTCAACTTATAAAGGTTGGGTGTGTTTGTGAATGAACATGAAAAAAAAAAAATGAGTCAGAATGAGTGAAAACACTCAAATCTATTGAGTAATAACAAAATTAGCAGTTATTCCCTATTACCTAAGGGACAGTGTGGTACAAATGGCCAGATTAGAAGCCACAACTGTTAGTATAAACTTGCAACTAAAGCTAGGTCTGTTGATTACTGTTACAAAGTCAAATTCACTATATATCCCATTCCAACCATCTACCCAACCCCTAAGAAAAAAAAGAGCAGAGCAAATTGATAGCTAGACTTCTCTTTCATATCGTTCACATTGTAATTCATTTGGGAGTCCTCCGATCCAGAAAAAAAAAGATCTGGAGTTTGAAGTAGAACAAAATCTCATCTAGGATACTCTGACAGGACAGATCGATAACAAAAAGTGGGGAAATCAACAGGCTAGAGAGAACAGCAGGACCTAGTAATATGAAGCTGAAGAAATTGTGTAGTAAATAATGAGAGGTTAGGGACTCATTTACCAATAATAAAAGGGAACATTAATGAGACCATAACAATATTGTCGCTACTAACAATGATGGCTAATGTGTATTGCATCCTTACTACATGCCAGGTCCCAGGCTTACATGCATTCTCAAAGCCACCGGGGAGGTAAGCATTATTCCTACTTTCCAAGTGAGAAACTGAGGCTTCAGAAGGCTAAGTTCATTGCCTCTGGTCACAACACGCATACCTAAATCCCGGCCAAGAGATTCAAACCCAGGACTCCAGAGTTCTGGTTCTTAAGCAGTACATTAAGAAAACAATACTGCCCAGCCTGGACCACTCTTGGGCCACAAACATGAAGCCATGAAAAAGTATTCAAGGTTATCCAGTGCCCACCACAGTGCTTACCACGTAAGAGGATGGCCAAGGTCTACTGCATGAAACATTCCTTATGTCCCACAACTGAATCCTGCTGTTCCAAAGAGCATGGTCATTAACAACTCCCAGGAAGGAAGTTTTTTGAGTGGCAAGTATAACTAGATTGGGGGAGAAGGGAGTACATCAAACATCTTCTAAGGTCCACTCTGTGAAGTCTGATCGAAAGCAGATCCTTGGTAGATGAAGTATAGTATGGGAGGTGTGACTCTTAGCAGAACAAAACAAACCAAAAATAAAGATCCTAAATTGCTGCTTAAGTTCAAGCTTTATAACTCAGACTGTACTAGACAACATCCTGAGAATGTCAAGCACTTCACTCTGACTAATGAAAAGAGTTTCAAGAACAAGATACAACACATTCCTGAATCAATCAAGACTAGACACAATATTGATTAAAAATAAGAAAGAAAGAAAATTCGGCAATAATTCAAAGAGAGGTCTTAGGTCCTTTTTCCTTCTAAAATGGGTTCTGCTTATTAGAAAGTTTAGTTAACTGGGTATCAACATACAAGGGCTGAGGAGAACGGAGAGCATCAGAAAAAAGTCCTAACCACTGACTTAAGAGTTCCTAGAACACTCCAAGCTCTTCCCTGCTTTCGAACCTTCATACACACTGTTCCCTTTGCCTAGAACCCTCTTCAGGTAAAAGAGGGTTAGGCTTTCCAGACAAGCCTTCTCTGACCATCTCATCAAGCAGACTGCCCTCTATTATTTTCTATCACAAAACCCAGCTTGTTACCTTTATTACTTTCCCAACTAGTAATTTTTCAAGTTGAGCTAAATAACCTTCCCTCCCCCATCTTCACAGGGGGATACCTCCATGAGGACAGTTAGAGACTGTTCAATTCTCTATAAACTCAGCATGAGCGTTTTACGCAGATGCTCAATAAATATTTTTTGAACCAAAAAAAAAAAAAAAAGTATCCAGCTATTTCAAACTGTCAGCCTCCCCACCAATAAAACAAACAAACCACCTTGTTTTCATAAGCTTTATAAGTCACCCATCTGGAACAAGAAATACAATTCTAAATTGTCATTTTGCCATTTCATTTCCGCCCCCCACCACCTAGATTCTAAAGCTGTACAGTCAGGAAGTCAGTCTTATACTTCATCAGTATAATGTGCTGTGCAACACAGTGGACTTCCAATAACTAATTCAATTTGAATGAATGATCTTAGGGCCTGCACAGAAAGTGTCCTCTAAGCTCTGACATCATCCTGTCTATATATCTATCACTAGTTTTTATGTACATTAAAATTATTTCATGGGGAGGGTGACAGGGATGTAAAGATAAATAAAATCCTGTCTCTTCTTCCTGAAATACGGCATGCTCTATAAACATGAAATATTCAATAAATGTCTGCTGAACCTAACTAAAGACAAGAAGCCCTTTAAGAAGAATGGAATAAAAAAGTAACCATGGTCACACTAACTACCAAGGGTACCCCGACCCTTAATCTGTTAATAATTCAACACAAGCAGTTTGCTAAAGTTGTCAAGAGATTTCTGAGATTCCCTGTTTTAAAAATAGCATTACTACTCAAAATTCCCCAGTAAATTTAAGGAAATGGTCCCTAACAGGCTCGAGCCTGGTATTTTCAAAACACCCCCTGTCAAGAGCCATACAGAGCTAATAAGCATTCCCACTGGGGAAAGCCATTAATTAGCAGAGCTGCCTCAAATGTCCAGACACTACAGTATCCCTTTGACCCCTGTCTATTTCCTGCATCTCTCCATTTAAACCGAATTCAGTCTTTTTTTTTTTTTTTTTTTTTTTTTTTTCTTCCTGCATGCAATGCTAACACAGAAATCCCTGGCCTGGAACAAAATGCCTCTCCCAGGCCAATGGCAGCCTACCTACCTACCTTACAGGTGGCACAGGCCTGGGCAACCCGCCCCCCACCCCCATCCCCTCCAGCGCACAGAAACCCTGCAAAAGTTTGAAAACGCAGGTTCCAAGAGGCCCGCGGAGCCCGAGGTCAGCTCGGTGGTCCGGCTCCAGCTGTACCCGGCGACAGCCAAGATGGCCCTGAGCGGGGCCCACTGCGGCGGCGGGGCCGAGGGGCGCCGGCCGGGGCCGCTGTCTCCACCGCCTACCTGAGCGGCGTCAGGGACCAGGAGGCAGGCCCGACGCCCCTCCCGCCCTGCCGCAGCCCCGAGCCGGCGCGTTCCCGGAAACGGGGGCCGGGCGGGCGCCAGGTAAGCGGCGGGGGCGATGGGGGTGGCCGCGGGGGCGGTCCCGGACCAGGTGGGCCCCGGGGGCCGGCGGGGAGCCCGGTAGGGCCCAGGGGCCAAGCGCAGGCAGAGGCCGCGGCCGGGGCCTATGCGGACCGGAGCCCGGATCCAAGCCGGGCCGGAGGCGGCAGGGAGCGGGGCGGGAAGCCGCGGAGGGAGAGAGGGAGAAGCCGGCGGCTGCCGTGGCTTCCTCAGCCGGGTCCGGGGGCGTCCGCTGGGGCAGGCCGCGACGACGCGGGTTGCCGCGCTAGGGGGCCGGGGTCTCGGCGCGGCCGCGTTCCTTACCCTGCATGCTGCTGACGGCCGGGTGGCCCGGCGCCGGGGACCCTACGGGGCCCGGGGTGCCGCTGCCGCTGCCGCCCCCGGAGCCGCCGCCGCCGCTCGGGCTCGGAGCCGCCATTGTTGGGAGTGAGGAGCCGAGCGGCGCCGCGGCGGCTGCAATGCAGCAAGCTCGGCCTCTAGCACGGCCGAGGGGCGCGGCTTGCTCCCGCCTTGGCCCCGCCTCCGACACGCCCAGGACACGCCTCCTGACACGCCCCCGCCCGAGCCCGACGCGGGGCCGGCTCCAGATGCTGAGCTGCAGAACCATCCCGCTAAGGGTGCCCGACCTGTGAAGCAGACAGCTGTCTTGCACCAGGGCTGCGGGCCCGCGGGGCCTAAAGTAGTTTGCGGAATTAAAGGTGGGCCTGCATTTGTGGGGAAAGAAGGTACACAGCTTTTATCATTCCCATGGAAGTCTGTGACTCCTAAAAGTCCCCTTTCTTGGAATCTCAGAACCCCAAATCAGAATAGTAAAGTTGAAAAGGATCCCAGGGATCCCTTTCTTCTCCAGTCGCTAACACATCACTTCCAGAGGGGAGTTACCTATAGCTATGGTTACAGTCTGGAGCTCCTCTTAAGCCCAATACCCCAACCCTCTACACTTCTCTGAGGGAAAAGGGGAGTCCTAAGGGGAACTAGCCAAAGTGCTATCCATGGACCCATCCCAAAACTACTGAACTAGAGGCTACATTTTAATAATACCGCCCGTTAAACTTGAGAAGCATATCTTTAAGTACTCAACACTCCCCAGCCTCCTGAAATATGCTATCTACATCACCATCTTCTCCTAAATGCACACTGGATTCCCTCCCCCAAATCCTTTACATCTTGTATAAGACTAGCCATAGTCATTATTGTAAGTTACATAAAATGACAACCCCAAAAAACAATATGAGGTTTCTTCCACTGCTTTGCACAGAGACTTTTATTTTTAGGAAGACAGTAGCTAAAAGAAGAGAAAGTTCTCTATGAGGTTAGGATTTGTGAGCCCACCACAATGTACTTGAAATGGTAAGACATGGGTTTCTAGCCAGGCAGCCTTGCCTAAAATGGAATAGCCAGTTATCCTGCATCCCAAAGAATGTAAGCCATGGAGCTGGACATTTTCTCCCATTTAGAAGCATCGTGTGATCTACACCTAACTTCTTTCCCAAAACTTCTTCCACCCAGACCTTATTTGATGCTGGGAGTTCCTCACAGCATGTTGGAAATGTGTCCTGGGTCAAAATAGCCCTGCCTTCTTGTTCTAAACCCAACTTCATCCATTATCTTGAATGCTCAGCTCCTAAAAGTGACTAGTCATAAACATCAAGTGGAGAGGCATTAAAGACAAATTGAAGGTGAGAGCAGGTAGGTGTACTTAAGTGGAGAGCCTGCCAGAATTCTCCTCCATGGGCCTCGCTGACTACCCAGTATCTTCAAGTCCAGATCTTATAAATATGGTCAGATCCTCATGTGGAAATCAGTAGCCCACCCAGCTCTTGTTGCTCCTGGGGCATGTTAATTGTGAGGCCCTTGAAGAGGAAATCTTATAAGAACCCAAAAAGAAAAATTCCCATCCAGTTGTTCAGCTCAGGTCACGCATGGTGGCTCACACCTGTAACACTCTGGGAGGTAGAGTCGGGCAGACCAATAGAGCCTAATAATTCAACACCAGCCTGGCCAACAGCTACTCAGGAGGCAGAGGTGGACCACCTGAGCCTGTGGAGGTCAAGGTTGCAGTGAGCTGTGTGAGCTGTGATAGCACCACCGCACCCCAGCTTGGGTCACAGAGTAAGATCCTGTCTCAAAAAAAAAAAAAAAAAAATATTGCTGATTGCAGGCTAAATATTCTGTCTACATCTTCTGCATGGTGCAGATGGGAAGAGAAACAATAAATGACAAAGAAATTGAGAAGCTGTAAGGGGTCTAGCATTCTCTTTTTTTAAGGCACAGGTTGAAAAGTAGCTTTATTCTTTTTTTTTTTTTAATTATACTTTAAGTTTTGGGGTACATGTGCAGAATGTGCAGGTTTGTTACATAGGTATACACGTGCCATGGTGGTTTGCTGCACCCATCAACCCATCATCTACATTAGGTATTTCTCCTAATGCTATCCCTCCCCTAGTCCCCCACCCCGCCACAGGCCCCAGTGTGTGATATTCCCCTCCCTGTGTCCATGTGTTCTCATTGTTCAGCTCCCACTTATCAGTGAGGATGTGCATTGTTTGGTTTTCTGTTCTTGTGTTAGTTTGCTGAGAATGATGGTTTCCAGCTTCATCCATGTCCCTGCAAAGGACATGAACTCATCCTTTTTTATGGCTGCATAGTATTCCATGGTGTATCTGTGCCATATTTTCTTTATCCAGTCTACCATTGATGAGCATTTGGGTTGGTTCCAACTCTTTGCTATTGTGAACAGTGCCACAATAAACATACGTGTGCATGTGTGTTTGTAGTAGAATGATTTATAATCCTTTGGGTGTATACACCCAGTAATGGGATCGCTGGGTCAAATGGTATTTCTAGTTCTAGATCCTTGAGGAATTGCCACACTGTCTTCCACAATGGTTGAACTAGTTTACAATCCCACCAACAGTGTAAAAGTGTTCCTATTTCTCCACATCCTCGCCAGCATCTGTTGTTTCCTGACTTCTTAATGATCACCATTCTAACTGGCATGAGATGGTATCTCATTGTGGTTTTGATTTGCATTTCTCTGATGGCCAGTAATGATGAGCATTTTTTCATATGTCTGTTGGCTGCATAAATGTCTTCTTTTGAGAAGTGTCTGTTCATATCCTTAGCCCACTTTTTGATGGGGTTGTTTGTGTCTTGTAAATTTGTTTAAGTTCCTTGTAGATTCTGGATATTAGCCCTTTGTCAGATGGATAAATTGCAATTTTTTTCTCCCATTCTATAGGTCGCCTGTTCACTCTGATGATAGTTTCTTTTGCTGTGCAGAAGCTCTTCAGTTTAATTAGATCCCATTTGTCTATTTTGGTTTTTGTTGCCATTGCTTTTGGGGTTTTAGTCATGAAGTCTTTGCCCATGCCTATGTCCTCAATGGTATTGCCTAGATTTTCTTCTAGGGTATTTATGGTTTTAGGTCTTACATTTAAGTCTTTAATCCATCTTGAGTTAATTTTTGTATAAGGTGTAAGGAAGGGATCCAGGAAGTTTATTTTCTTTAGAGTTTATATTTTAGTACCTGCAGATATAAGTATAAAAAATCAAATAAAATACTTCTTTCAAAACATCAACACAACTTGCCAATGATTAGAAAAGATGCATGAAGGAAAATAGGGAGCCTCCTCCATACCCCCAGCAGGAAAACAGTTTTATATTTCCTTTGGCTTGGCCACTTTGGCATACAGGGAGAAGACTTCAACAGCCCCATAGTCATCTGGCAAATGTCTCAAATGTAGTATCCTGTCATCACCAGTCTCTAGATTCAGGATGATCAAATACCAACCAGTTCTACTGGAGCAATTTTCTCATCCTTTATTGCAGTACTTGCCAGTAGGGTTCCAATTTCCCTTATCTACATGTCACTTGTGTGTACATCTCAGTTCTGTTTTCAGCTTCCTTGGGGACTGGAATGGTGCCAAGAAATGGCTTGGGGGACTTTAGTCTTACCATTCCCATAAGCATTATGACTTTGGGAGGCCAAGGTGGGCGGATCACGAGGTCGGAGATCAAGACCATCCTGGCCAACATGGTGAAACCCTGGCTCTACTAAAAAATACAAAAATTAGCTGGGCGTGGTGGCGCATGCCTATAGTCCCAACTACTCAGGAGGATGAGGCAGGAGAATTGCTTGAACCCAGGAAGTGGAGGCTGCAGTGAGCCAAGATCGTGCCACTGCACTCCAGCCTGGGCAACAGAGGAAGACTCTGTCTCAAAAAAACAAAAAACAAAAAACAAACAAAAAAACACACCATGAAAATCTTACTTCCAGTCTTCAATGTGCACAATTGATATATTTACAGTCTCGTATAATGTGCTATAAGCCCTCTTTTCTAATTATACATATTTATTTATTTATTATTTTCGAGACAGAGTCTTACTCTGTCACACAGGCTAGAGTGCAGTGGCACTGTCACAGCTCACTACAGCTGAGATCTCCAGGACTCAAGCGATTCTTCCACCTCAACCTCCTGAAAAGCTGAAACTACAGGCATGCACCATGCCCAACTAATTTTTGTAATTTTTATAGAGACGGGATCTCACCATGCTACACAAACTGGGCTCAAACTCCTGGCCTCAAGGGATCTACCCACCTCAGCCTCCTAAAGTGCTAGGATTGCAGGTGTGAGCCACTGTGACTGGCCTTTAATACGAATTTAATATATATTCTTTTAATAGAAATCCTAGAAGCAACACTGCAGATTAGGCAACTACTAGAAAATTAATTTAAACACACACACACACACACACACAAACACACACACACATCCAATATTGTAAATAACAAATATAAAAGAAGGCTGGGGGTGTTGGCTCAAGCTTGTAATCCCAGCACTTTGGGAGGCCAAGGCGAGTGGATCACTTGAGGTCAGGAGTTCAAGACCAGCCTGGCCAACACAGTGAAACCCTGTCTCTACTAAAAATACAGGAAAAAAAAAAATATTACCCAGACGTGGTAGCGGGCACCTATAATCCCAGCTACTGGAGGAGGCTGAGGCAGGAGAATCACTTGAACCTGGGAGGCAGAGGTTGCAGTGAACCGAGATTGTGCCACTGTACTCCAGCCTGGGTGACAGAGCAAGACTCTGTCTCTAAAAAAATAAAATAAAATAAAATAAAATAAAATAAAATAAAATGTATATCTATATACACATATGTATAATAAATGATAAAATACTTCTTTCAGAACATCAACACAGGTTGCCAATGATTAGAAAAGATGGATTAAGAAATAGGGAAAAATAATATATATATATATATTATCTCATATATATATATATGAGAAAACATTCAACCTAGCAAATTCATTAAGGGAAATTGGGAAATTGAATTTAAAAAGAAATACAATAAATATATAACTAATCCTATTTTTATCTAATAATACCTAATTCTGAGTTTGTGATAAAACTGACATATACTTGCATTGCTGTTGGTATTGTTAACCAGTAAGGTAAGAGCCAATAAGTAGATCTGCGTATGACAAAAACAAGAATGCACTTTGATTTGTTCCAACTGAGGAAGCTATGTATGAGCTTTTTAACTTTTTCTTATGCTCACATTTCTCTTACATATTTGTGTTTTATGATTTCTTATGGACTAAATTGTATTCTGCTCCCTCTCCAAATTTACATGTTGGAGTATCCTAACCCCCAGCATCTCAGAATGTGACTATATTTGGAAATAGGGTCCTCAAAGTAAAATGAGGTTATATGAGTGGAACCTAATCCAATATGACTGGTGTCTTTATAAAGAGATTAGGATGCAGACACACAGAGCGAGGAGAAGATGATTGTCTACAAGCCACAGAGAGCGTCCTCAAAAGACACCAACTCTGCCTACACCTTGTACTTCCAGCTTCCATAAGTGTGAGAAAATACATTTCTGTTGTTTATTGGTTCTCTTGGTACTTTGCTATGACATCCCTAGCAAACTAATACACAGTTCAGAAAAATAAATTGCTTAAAAAAGTTAACCTTTTTAGTAATTATAGTGGTAGCTGGCATAATCATTGGGGAGACAAGAAGGCATTTAAGCAACACATATGAATAAACAGCAAATTTACATTTATAAGTTATCCTTAAAGGAATCCCCAAATGTGCCTGCAACTCCTGGCTCTGCCATGTAGTGATTTTATCTTCCCACTAGAGTAGATGAAAATAACAAATTAAGGTGATTGTTAAGAGGAATGTATGGCAATATCAAAGTGCCCCATCCTGAAAGAGGCTGCAGAGAAAGAGTAATGTCTGTGTATTCCTTGCTTAGAGAACCTTTGTTGAGAAATCTAGCTTGCTTGTTCTTTTTGATACATATGTCAATGGTTAAATTAAAAATACATTTTTTTTTTTTTTTGAGATGGAGTTTCGCTCTTGTTGCCCAGGCTGGAGTACAATGACATGATCTCCGCTCACTGCAACCTCCGCCTCCTGGGCGCAAGTGATTCTCCTACCTCAGCTTCCCAAGTAGCTGGGATTACAGGCATGCGCCACCACGCCCGGTTAATTTTGTATTTTTAGTAGAGATGGGGTTTCACCATATTGGTCAGGTTGGTCTCAAACTCCCGACTTTAGGTGATCCACCCGCCTCGGCCTCCCAAAGTGCTGGGATTAAGGGGTGAGCCACCACACCTGCCTCAAGAATACATTTGACACTTCACATTCCTAATAAAGAAAAAATAATTTACAACTGGATTTCACCTTAGGACCCCAATTTCAGCCTCTGGGAAAGAAACAAGGTCAGACACCTCTATTTGGATGGAACAGTCACCAGATATTCCATATAGCCTCAGCAATTGTCTTTGAGCAAAACGCCCACCCTCAAATTGCCAAGGGCTCAGGACCAGGCCACCCAGTGATGGATGTTGCCTCTTCAGGCAGAGAGCTGCAAGCTGTGCAGGTTTCTGAATGTCATTCGAGCATTGCATTTAATTGGAAATACAGGGCCTGTGAGAAACTTTAACCAGTTCACACCATGAAAGAACCAAAGTTTCATCTGGTTCAGATAAAAGAATATATTACTATTTTTTTTTTTTTTTTTTTTTTTTTTGAGACAGAGTCTCGCTCTGTTACCCAGGCTGGAGTACAGTGGCATAATCTCAGCTCACTACACCCTCCACCTCCGGGTTCAAGTTATTCTCATGGCTTAGCCTCCCAAGCAGATGGCACTACAGGCACACATCACCATGCCCAGCTAATTTTTTGTAATTTTAGTAGAGATGGAGTTTCATCATGTTGCCCAGGCTTGTCTTGAACTCCTGGCCTCTAGTGATCCACCCACCTTGGTCTCCCAAAGTGCCAGAATTACGGGCGTGAGCCACCGCGCCTGGCCAATATTACTAATTTTGACTATTAATAATCATGCAGAATAAAGATTTATGAGCAAATGTTCATGACAACATTATTTATATGAGTGAAAGAATGTAAATATCTCACTCTAAGGCATTACCAAAAGTGAATACTATGCTACCATTTATGCTAGTGAATACCGTGGTCTCACCAAATACGAACATATTACGAAAGTATGGGATTCTATTCTGCAAGAACTACACCCACAACCTGTCCACGTATTCTGTATTCCATTGCTATAACCTCACTGCGGGGGGGAAAAAAAAAGGACTGGGCATGGTGGCTCACGCCTGTGATTCTAGCACTTTGGGAGGTCAAGGCGGGCAGATCACCTGAGGTCAGGAGTTCGAAACCAAGCTGGGCAACATGGCAAAACCCCATCTCTACTAAAAAGACAAAAATTAGCCAGACATGGTGGCGCATGCCTGTAATCCCAGTGACTCAAGAGGCTGAGGCAGGAGAATCACTTGAACCCAGGAGTCAGAGGTTGCAGTGAGCCAAGATCGTGCCACTGCACTCCAGCCTGGGAGACAAAGGGAGATTCTATCTCAAAAAATAAATATATAAATAAATTAATTAACTAATAATAAATAATTTTAAAAAAATAAAAAGAAACAAACTAAAATAGAGGGAAGGAAGCTTGGAGATTAACTGGTAAGGGGAAAACGGAACTTTCTGGGGTAATGGCCATATTCTATACCTTGATAAGAGTTTGGGTCACACAACGGTAAGCACCTGTCAAAATGCAGCAAATATATGCTAAAGATTTGTGCATTTCATTGTATGTAAATTTTACATCAAAAGAAAAACCCATAAACAAATATCAGGCTGGGTGTGGTGGTATACGCCTGTAATCCCAGCACTTTGGGAGGCCATGGTGGGCAGATTACTTGAGGCCAGGTGTTTCAGACCAGCCTGGCCAACATGGCGAAACCCTGTCTCTACTAAAGATACAAAAATTAGCCGGGCATGGTGGCACATGCCTGTAGTCCTGGCTACTAAGGAGACTGAGTATCAAGAGAATCGCTTGAACCCGGGAGCCGGGGGTTGCAATGAGCGGAGATCGCACTCCAGCCTGAGTGACAGAGCAAGACTCTGTCTCAAAAAAAAAAAAAAGAAATACAAATATAAAACTCTAGCTAATTATAGGAGTCCTGCAGTATTTAAGAGGATATAATGCTGATATCTGCAATTTACTTTGAAAAAATGGTTGAATGTTAGGATAGAGGGATAGAAAGATGGATAGAGATATGCTAAAACAAGCTTAATAAAATGTTAATGGTGACATCTAGGTGGTGGATAGACTGCTATTAACTACAATTTTTTCCACTATATGTCTGAAATTTTTTATAATAAAATATTAGGGAATATAAAAAGCACGACAGGCCGGGCGTGGTGGCTCAAGCCTGTAATCCTAGCACTTTGGGAGGCCAAGATGGGCGGATCACGAGGTCAGGAGTTTGAGACCACCCTGGCTAACACGGTGAAACCCCGTCTCTACTAAAAAATACAAAAAACTACCCGGGCAAGATGGTGGGCGCCTGTAGTCCCAGCTACTCGGGAGGCTGAGGCAGGAGAATGGTGTGAACCCGGGAGGCAGAGCTTGCAGTGAGCTGAGATCCGGCCACTGCACTCCAGCCTGGGCGACAGAGCGAGACTCTGTCTCAAAAAAAAAAAAAAAAAAAAGCATGACAAAACGAAAAATGTCACACAGAAGTTAAACATTTTGCTAAATTGTATTACTCCCTAGAACAAAATAACAAACCAAGTACTATAACTTCTAACAACTAAGTCTGAATTTGTCCAACTAATACAATCTTACTGGGTAGGTTCTGATAAAAATAATGAAATGTATCTAAAAGAAAGGAATCACCTAGGGCATAACCAGGGAAGGGCCTCACGTGCAAAGGCATGTGTCAAATGTGGTCTAATGTGAGACCACAACAGGCATCTCTGGCTAACCCAAGATTGTAGAATTTAATGATTACTTGGGGGAGGGCATTGTGGGTTTGGTTTTGCTTTCGAGAGTAGGTAACAATATCGGGTTTGAATTTAATAATACTGTTTTGTTTCACTGTTTTTTTTTAAGTTTTATTAAGCTATAATTCATATACCATATAATTCACCTACTTATAGTGTATAATTCAGTGGTTTTTGTACATTCACAGTTATGCAACCATCACAACAATCAAATTTAGGACACTTTTATCATCCCCAAAGGAAACTTTATACCCTTTGCAGTTGCTCCCCATTGGACTCCAACTGGCCCGACCCCTAGCCTTAAGCAACCACGAATCTACTTTCTATCTCTATATATTTGCTAATTATGGACATTTCATAGAAAGGGAATCATACAGTGTGTGGTCACACAATACGTATCTAACTTCTTTCACTTACCATAATGCTTTTAACGTTCATCCATGTTGTACCATGTATCAGTGTTTCGTTCCTTTTTATGACTGGATAATATTATATTGTATGGATATATCACATTTTGTTTATCCATTTGTCTATTGATGGACATTTTGGGTCACTTCCACTTTTTGGCTATTATGGATAATGCTGCAATGAGCATTTGTACAAGTTTTCCCGTGGATGTGTATTTTCAGATCTCTTGTGTATCTTCCACTCCATGTAGGAGTGAAACTGATGAGTCTTATGGTACCTCTATGTTTAACCATTTGAGGAACTGCTAGACTTTTTAAAGTTGCTGCATCATTTTAGATTCCCACTAAGAGTATGAGGATTTCAATTTCTCTGCAATTTCACCAACACTTGTTATTCTCTGGCCTTTCTATTGAAGCCACCCTAGTGAACAATGTTATGTTTTGAGGCATTTCATCTATGATATCCAATGAATAGGACATTGGCAGACATTGTATTTTTTATAAACTAAAAATGAAACGTATGTTCATTTCAAGAGGAGTTACCACAGCATGAACTCTTGTGACCATCTGTCAGTCACTTTTGGTCCCAGCACATCAAATTCAACCAATCAAAGCTCAAGAAAGCCTTACTCTTTTCCAAATTGTTCCATACAGGTTCGTGGGCTTACTCTAAACATCAGATATCTGCAACTAAATTCTGTCCGTAGTTGATGAAGCACTTTATCAGCAATATAGAATAACTGAAAAATTATTGTTAGACACGTAGGAAATTCTCCATTTTTAGAATGTTGAAAAGAATCAAGTTACCTGACATTTGAATTAATAGCAAAATAAAGAATACCCAGCACAGAAATGTAATTGAGCAGGAGAGAAATCTCATAAGAATGAAAAAACCTAAATTACATTTTACAAAAAGACAAAGTAGAGACACAGGAAAAATGTAACTTACTTTATGTTAAGATGCTAAGAGCTTTGTTAACTCTGAATATAGCTGTGAAAATTATACCCCATTAATACTACAGGAACACTTTACTTTTGTTTGTAATACATTAATGACAGAAAAACTTTTAACTATTTTGATATCTAAAGGATATGCAAACCTGTAATACAATACTAATAAGCAGTACTCACAATGCAATATTTAAAAAAGAATAAAGGATAAATACAAATGTCTTATAAACCTACGATTGCAAGTCTCATACATAATTCCAGTATTACACATTGAAGCAATAATTATATATATATATATATATATATATATATATATATAATATTTTACTTATAAAAATGACAAGCCAGGCGCAGTGGCTCACGCCTGTAATCCCAGCACTTTGGGAGGCCAAGGCGGGTGGATCGCCTAAGGTCGGGAGTTCGAGACCAGCCTGACCAACATGGAGAAACCCCATCTCTACTAAAAATACAAAATTAGCTGGGCCTGATGGCACATGCCTATAATCCCAGCTACTAGGGAGGCTGAGGCAGGAGAATTGCTTGAACCTGGGAGGCGGAGGTTGCAGTGAGCCGAGATCGTGCCATTGCACTCCAGCCTGGGCAACAAGAGTGAAACTCCGCCTCAAAAAAAAAAAAAAAAGACAAATATAAAATTTTTAAAATACCTTTTTTCTGCTGACTTTTCTAACATATGAGTATCTCAGATACAAGCTCCTAGTAGGGCAAAGAAAGATCATCTTTAACTAAACTCAACTCATTCATTCAAAATCATTGTCTCCCTGACTCTGTTTTGCTTCTTAGCCAAAAATGGGCAGGCTGCTTCCTGTAGCTCACAAAACATAGGTACATTCTAATACCATTGTTTTAGTCCATTCTCACGCTGCTATAGAGAACTGCCCCAGACTGGGTGATTTAGAAAGGAAAGAGGTTTAATTAACTCACAGTTCTACATGGCTGGGAAGGCCTCAGGAAACTTACAATCAGGGCAGAAGGCGAAGGAGAAGCAAAGACGTGTCTTACATGGTGGCAGGCAATAGTGAGTGTGTGTCAGCGCAGAAAAAAACTACAATTTATAAAACCATCAGATCTGGTGAGAACTCACTCACTATCATAAGAACAGCACAGGGAAACCACTCCCATGATCCAGTCACCTCCCCCAGGTCCCTCCCTCCACATGTGGGGATTACAATTTGACCTGAGATTTAGGTGGGGACACAAAATCAAACCATACTACCAATAAAGAACTAGAACTTTACCACTGCTATATCCTTTGCTCACCTTTTCTTTCTCATAGATCATCTCCATCTTTGTCTCCTTTGTAGTTAAAACAAAAACAACAAACCAACACTATCCTGCTGCTGCTCTCTCTAAATCGTGGTTTCTCAACATCCGCACTGTTAACATTTTTGTACCAGATCAGTTGTCTGGGGAGTGGGTCTTATGCATTGGAGGGTACTTAGCAGGATCCTACGCTCCTACTCAGTAGATGCCAAGAACACCAATATCTCCTCCCTACCCAAGACCGTCAAAAATGTCTTCAGAGTTTGGCAAATGTCTCCTGGGACAAGATTGCCCAATTTCAACGTGTTGACCCTTAAAATGGATCTGAAATATATTTTCTAAAATTGTTATATTTACTAAGTAAAATTTTATCAAGTCACTTCTTTAATTCAAGAGAATGAATTTTAACATGTTGTTATTATCTATAAAACCTAAACAAAGTTGCTTTTTACTTTTTATATGACTTACAATTACTTCTTTTATGGATTAGTCACAATTTATAGGATAAAGATTTCCCATTCTTAGTTTGAAAAAAATACGGACTAGCTGATTATAAATTTCATAGGGAATAATAAGACAAAATGATAAAAAAAAAAAAGAAGAAATCTGAAAGAAGAGAAGGGGATCTAGCTCTGCTGGATAGTAAAATATTTTAAATCTACAATGATTAAAACTTTGTGGAATTGTGGAACTGGCACATGAATGGACAGAGTGACAAAACTAATTAGGAAGACTAGAAATAGATTCAAATAGTTTTGAGAATATAGCACAATTAAAGGTGAGATCTCAAATAAAGGTAGACATTTGCTAAAAAGTGAACTTGAATCCATAGCTCAAACTTTAAATCTAGAGGAGTTCCAAATGGATCAAAAATCTTAGTATTAAAGAAAAAATAAGAAATCATTAAGATATCAGATGAGTCCATCATTTCTAAGAATGACACAAGTCAAAAGATGAAATTTCTAAAAAATTTCTCTTGGCAAAAAACACAATAAGCAAAGTCAAAAGACAAACTGCTAACTGGGAAAATATGTTTCAATTTATAACATGGATAAAGGATTAACTTCACTAATAAAAATTTCCTATAAATTGGCCAGGCACAGTGGCTCACGCCTGTAATCCTAGCACTTTGGGAGGCTGAGGTGGGCAGATCACGATGTAAGGAGATGAGACCATCCCAGCTAACTCGGTGAAACTCCGTCTCTACTAAAAACACAAAAATTAGCCGGGCACGGTGGCACATGCCTGTAGTCCCAGCTACTCGGGGGACTGAGGCAGGAGAATCACTTGAACCCAGGAGGCGGGGAGGTTGCAGTGAGCCGAGATCGCGCCACTGCACACCAATCTGGTGACAGAGCAAGACTCTGTTTCAAAAAAAAAAAAAAAATCCTACAAATCAACGTGAACAAGTACAACAACCTAATAGAAAATTGGGCTGAGAAAATTAACAAGTGGCTCACAGAAAAGGAATATAAATGTCTCTTTAAAAATGCAAAGATGCGGGCAGGCACGGTAACTCACGCCTATAATCCTAACACTTTGGGAGACCAAGGCAGGAGGATCACTTAAGCCCGAGACCTCAAGGCTGCAAAGAGCTGCGATCATGCCATTGCACTCCAGTCTGGGCCACAGAAGAAGATTTGTCTAAAAAAAAAAAAAGAAAGAAAGAAAAAAAAGATGTAAATTAAAACCACATTGAGATATAATTGCTCAGTTATCTAGCAGATAAAGTTTAATAACACAGTATGTTGATGAAAGTGTGGGCAACTGGCATTCTTCTACATAGCTGGTGGGAATGAACATTGGCACAGCTCAATGGGGGGCAAGTTAACAATGGCTATCAAAATTAAAAATGTATATACCCTTTAACCCAGAAATTATGCTTCTAGACATGTATTCCTACAGATATTCCCACATGTTTGCAAAATGATATATGTCCAAGGTTATTGAATATAGTATTTTTATAGCAAAATATTAGAATCAACTTAAATGTCCTTTAGTGGACAATTAAATAAACATGGAGAGAATACTACGCAGCTGTAAGAAGAGGAAGCTCTTCTTGTAGTGGTATGGGATGACTGTCAATATATATTGTTACATTTTTAAAAAGCCAGATGAAGAACACCATGGTTTGCTACTATTTGTATTAAAGAAGGAGAAATATATATGTAATATTTAGTTACTCGTAAATTTATTTGGAAAGATACTTAAAATAATGAAAATGTTGGTTGTCTCAAGAGAGAGAAATTGGGTGATTGGTGGACAGGATTGAGAGAAACACTTTACGTTATATATTCCTTGGTAGCGTATGGACTGTAAATGTCATGAACATAATTCCTAAAGAAAATTAATGAATTAAGATGTAACTGCCAGGCGCAGTGGCTCATGCTTGTAATCCCAGCACTTTGGGAGGCCGAGGTGGGCAGATCACGAGGTCAGGAGTTTGAGACCACCCTGGCCAATGTGGTGAAATCCTGTCTCTACTAAAAATACAAAAATTAGCTGGATGTGGTGGTGCATGCTGGTAATTGCAGCTACTCGGGAGGCTGAGGCAGGAGAATCACTTGAACCCGGGAGGCAGAGGTGGCAGTGAGCCGAGATCGTGCCACTGCACTCCAGCCTGGGTGACAGAACTAGACTCCGTCTCAAAAAAATAAAATAATTAAGAACATTTGGCTGGGCATGGTGGCTCACACCTGTAATCCCAGCACTTTGAGAGGCCAAGGCAGGCGGATCATGAGGTCAGGAGATCGAGACCATCCTGGCCAACATGGTGAAACTCCGTCTCTACTAAAAACACAAAAATTACCTGAGTGTGGTGGTGGACGTCTGTAGTCCCAGCTACTTGGGAGGCTGAGGCAGGAGAATTGCTTGAACCCGGGAGTCAGAGCTTGCAATGAGCTGAGATCACACCAATGCACTCCAGCCTGGGCGACAGAATGAGACTCCGTCTCAAAAAAAAAAAAAAAGTAACTAAATCAGGAATGATGAATGTCCTTTCTTTTGTTGTTAAATAAACATGAAACAGAAAATATTTATTACCATACATTTATATTCTTTTAAAGTTTCATTAAAAATATGATTCAGGGGAACCGCCATCTTCCAGTAATTCACCAAAATGATGAACACAAAGGGAAAGAGGAGAAGCACCCGACGTGTGTTCTCCAGGCCTTTTAGAAAATGTGGAGTTGTTCCTTTGGCCATGGACATGCGAATCTAAAAGAAAGGCGATATTGTAGACATCAAGGGAATGGGTACTGTTCAACAAGGAATGCCCCACAAGTGTACCATGGTGAAACTGGAAGAGTATACAGTGTCCCCCAGCACGCTGTTGGCATTGTTGTAAACAAACAAGTTAAGGGCAAGATTCTTGCCAAGAGAATTAATGTGCCTATTGAGCACATGAAGCACATGAAGAGCCAAGATAGCTTCCTGAAACGAGTGAAGAAAAATTATCAGAAAAATAAAGAAGACAAAGAGAAAAGTACCTGGATTCAACTGAAGTGCCAGCCTGCTCTATCTACCCAGAGAAGCACACTGTGAGAACCAATGGGAAGAAGCCTGGGCTACTGGAACCTATTCCCTATGAATTCATGGCATAATAAGTGTTTAAAAAATCAAAGACCGGCCAGGCGCAGTGGCTCACGCCTGTAATCCAAGCATTTGGGAGGTCGAGGCAGGCGGATCATGAGGTCAAGAAATCAAGACCATCCTGGCCAACATGCTAAAACCCCATCTCTACTAAAAATACAAAAAAACTAGCTGGGCGTGGTGGCGGGCGCCTATAGTCTTAGCTACTCAGGAGGCTGAGGCAGGAGAATTGCTTGAATCCGAGAGACGGAGGTTTCAGTGAGCCAAGATTGTGCCACTGTACTCCAGCCTGGCAACAAAGCAAGACTCCATCTAAAAAAAAAACAAAAGAAAAAAAAAAAAGATTCAGAAACAAATTTTTTGGAAGCTGTTTTAAAGAAAAGCAGTCTGTTCTTATAAATACATTCTGTTTTACTTACACAAAACTTTTCCTTTTTTCTCTTTAAGGCACCAGAAAATAAATGTACTGAGTTTCTATTCTTGGCTCAGATTCAATTAGAAGAGCGAAGAATTACAAGATACATAAATGAAAAATCCTGTTCATTTAGTAAACATTTCATACTATATTTATATAGTGAAATTCATTGATAGTACCTTTTTTTTTTAACTTATAAGTTTTTATTGGTTGTAATTAAGCCTGAGAATAAAGTCTTGTGAAACTATCCTTTCCATTACTGTCTATTCTGACTATCTATTGATGTTCTGACTATCTATTCCGACTGTCTATTCTCGACAGGCACCACAATAAAGCTTTCACCCCTGTTTTGGTCTGTTAAATCCAAGCCACATGTGCAGTCAAGGAAAAGGTGATGTTCCTGTAATCTTTTCTAAACTACCGTCTCCTAATACTACATAGATAAGCCATATTTTAGGCACTTTTTCTACCATCTCACAAATCTATCTGTTGGAATTCTAGGAATATATGTTAATCGATCATTTGGTGTATTTTAAGTGGTTTTTCTTTTCTTTTCTTTTTTTTTTTTTTGAGACGGAGTCTCACTCTGTCACCCAGGCTGGAGTGCAGTGGCGTGATCTCGGCTCACTGCAAGCTCCGCCTCCCGGGTTCACGCCATTCTCCCGCCTCAGCCTCCGAGTAGCTGGGACTACAGGCGCCCGCCACCGCGCCCGGCTAGTTTTTTGTATTTTTAGTAGAGACAGGGTTTCACCATGTTAGCCAGGATGGTCTCGATCTCCTGACCTCGTGATCCACCCGCCTCGGCCTCCCAAAGTGCTGGGATTACAGGCTTGAGCCACCGCGCCCGGCCTTAAGTGGTTTTTCAAGAAGCGAAGTTAGGGTATTTGTTGTTTCTTTTACGTCTTAGGCAGGCAGGAGCAAGGAGGCATGATTTAAAAGCTCAGGAGGCCGGGCGCGGTGGCTCACGCATGTAATCCCAGCACTTTGGGAGGCCGAGGCAGGTGGATCACGAGGTCAGGAGATCCAGACCATCCTGGCTAACACGGTGAAACCCCGTCTCTACTTAAATACAAAAAAAAAATTAGCCGAGCGCAGTGGCGGGCGCCTGTAGTCCCAGCTTCTCGGGAGGCTGAGGCAGGAGAATGGCGTGAACTCAGGAGGCCGTGGAGCTTGCAGTGAGCGGAGATCGTGCCACTGCACTCCAGACTGGGCGACAGCGCGAGACTCCGTCTCAAAAAAAAAAAAAAGAAAGAGAAAAAGAAAAAAAAGCTCAGGAATGGTCGGGTGCAGTGGCTCACGCCTGTACTCCCAGCACTTTGGGAGGCCAAGGCGGGTGGATCACCTAAGGTCAGGAGTTCGACATCAGCCTGGCCAACATGGTGAAACCTTGTCTCCACTAGGAATACAAAAATTAGCCGAGCATAGCCTGTAATCCCAGCTACTCTAGAGGCTGAGGCAAGAGAATTGCTTGAATCTGGGAGGCGGAGGTTACAATGAGCCAAGATCATGCCACTGCACTCCAGCCTGGGTGACAGAGCAAGACTCTGTCTCGAAAGAAGAAAAAGAAAAAAAAAAGAAAGAAATAAAAGCTCGGGAATGAATGGCACAGAGATGGGTGGAAATTGATCATGGAGGACCAGAGGACCCTGTCTTCTAGAGGTCCAAATGATACAATTTGGAAGAAAAAGAACGTGGCTGCCCTGAACCCAAGGCTGTCCTCCTGGAACCCCGAGTGAAGCAGGCAGTTTTAGAAGTAGCCGCGTAGGGATAAAAGGATGGGGGAAAAAAAACAAAACCAAAAAAACATTGTCTACACCAACCCATGTCTCCTCGAATATATCTGTTTTCAGGTATGTGAAGGAAAGTTAAGATAATTCAGTGGATTCTTCACTGGAAAAAAGGCGAGATCCCAGTTTATAAGTGAGTATAACCCTAAAAACTTGCCTCCTTCTCCCAGACAGGCTTGAGATTTGAGTTCCTTTCTTCCCTTCATTTCCTCCAGTGAACACTGGCTGATATCTGTATAGCTTGTGCCCATAAGACAGGAATTGGCCAGGGGTGTCACAACTGTAAATGCTATGCTCTGAATTTTGGACCATGGTATCTAAATTTTGGTTCTTGGGATATAGTTACGACCTAGACTAAATTTTTTTTTTTTTAATTTTTATCTTTTGAGACAGAGTCTTGCTCTGTCGCCCAGGCCGGAGTGCTGTGGCGCAATCTCGGCTCACTGCAAGCTCTGGTTCCCGGGTTCACACCATTCTCCTGCCTCAGCCTCCCGAGTAGCTGGGACTACAGGCACCCGCCACCACGCCCGGCTAATTGTTTGTATTTTTTAGTAGAGACGGGATTTCACCATGTTAGCCAGGATGGTCTCGATCTCCTGACCTGGAGATCCACCTGCCTCGGCCTCCCAAAGTGCTGGGATTACAGGTGTGAGCCACCGTGCCCGGCCTTAGACTAAATTCTTATCTGTTGACCTTGACCAAATTCCTTCGTATTTCTCTTTTGGGAGTTCCCTGAATAATAAGGATCTTGGGGGGAACAACAGTTCCTAGACGCCTACCATCTGGTGGAGGCCACAGACTGGTAATAAGTATCAAGTGAACTGTGGGATAAGGGATTTAGCAAGGGCAGCACCCCGCCCAATCTGCGATAGTCAGCTCCTAGGCCCTCTGACCAGCAAAGGCTTCAGGCATCCCCAGTAGACTCTACAACTCAGACTCCGAGGTGAGCATCATTAACCTTAACTCCTCTGCCTTCTGGAGAATATTTGAGTGCAGTCTTGCTCAAATGCCTTCAGGGTCCAGATGGTACTGTAAGTATGTTAAAGACATATGATCTAAAGGGATGGTCAAAGTTGGCCATGGTGGCTTGAGCGTGTAGTCCTAGCTACTTGGCAGGATGAGGCATGAGGATCCCTTGAGCCCAGGAATTCAAGCCCAGCCTGGGCAACATAGCTAGACCCTTCCATCTCTGAATAATAATAATAGTAATAATAATGGATGGTCAGACTTATGACCCACTGCAAATTGTATGCATGACTAAAAGGCATTCCAGTTCAAGTAAATTTTTTAAATTGTGCTTGCCAAAGAAAATACGTGCTTTGGCGGAGTACAGTGGCTCAAGCCTGTAATCCCAGCACTTTGGGAGGCCGAGACGGGCAGATCGCGAGGTCAGGAGCTCGAGACCATCCTGGCTAACACGGTGAAACCCCGTCTCTACTGAAAAATACAAAAAACTACCCGGGTGAGGTGGCGGGCGCCTGTAGTCTCAGCTACTCGGGAGGCTGAGGCAGGAGAATGGCGTAAACCCGGGAAGCGGAGCTTGCAGTGAGCTGAGATCAGGTCCCTGCACTCCAGCCTGGGCCACAGAGAGGGACTCCGTCTCAAAAAAAGAAAAAGAAAATACATGCTGCTAGTTTCCAATTCCTGGTTGGAAGGGTCCATATCGGCCTCAGAGAAGAGAACTGACCTTGGATAGAACTCTGTAAGCTTAAATGAATGCATTCCTTGCTTAATTCCTGGTAACCAGCCCCTTCCAAGATGGGGTTTCTGTTTGGTGCCTTTGGCTACATGCTGCTGCTTCTTCATATCTCCACGGGCAACCGGAGGCACTCTGCAGTGGCTCTCCTCAAGACTTTCTACAGCAGAGCACTGCTGCTGATTAACTTTATTCTTTCTGTTCTCTGAGCACCACTACATTCAGGATTTTTTTCTTCAACCCTGGTGTCTGGTTAATTCCAATCATCTTCTCTCTCTGCGTTCCCCAGTGTTCAGACCCTTTGTGCTAATTAGCAGTGACAGACGAGTCACCAATCTTGCTGTTTCTCCAGGGGAAGAAAAAGCTTGCTTTTTTAAAATTGATCCGTGAGAACTTCAGGAGCCACCACATGCTCCTGGAAGCTTCTGTCAGAGGAAGAAAGGTTCAGTCTGAAAAACCGAGTGCAGAGAAAATCTCAACGTGGGCAGGCGTCTAGCCATCCCCAGCCGCAGGCGGCAGGGACAGATGAGGCTTCCCACAGCTCAGTACTGATGGGATTTTCAGGAGTCCTGGCTTTCAAGGTGAGATAGATGTCACAGACCCAGCAAGGGCAAAGTCTGACTGTCCAAAGTCAGCAGGGCCATCAGTCCAGCAACGAGTCAGGCATTTGAAAGTGAAGGAGGCCACGGGCAGCATCAAGTGACTGTACAAAAATCAGAATTCAGCTAACAAGGGGTCAGAGTGAGACATTTCGGAGGACTGAAGAATTCTGGGTGGGTGGAAGGTTTAAGGGGACACGAGGCCTCTTCCACAATCCCTCTAAGATTGTTACCTGTATAGAACGCCCTAAGTTTTAAAGGATCCCTGGCTAATGAGATAAAGAAGCCTAAAGACTTCAGAACCTTCCCAAATCTGCATCTGAAGGCTGCCGCTCTTTTTCTGGCAGGAACTGAAGCTCAAAAGGGAAATCAACATAGAGAGAGTCTTCACTGGGAGATGATGTCTCAACATTTGGTGGTGAAGCTCTGTGGCTGAAACCCTGGCCCGCTTCTTGGTGGAGGAGGCCAGAATCTTGACATCTTACCAGAACAGAGATTAAGCTCAGAGGTACAGACAGGACTCTAAAAGGACAGAAACAAAACAAAACAAAATAAAATAAAACAGTAAACATTGACCTAACAGAGAAAACCACATTCATGTGGTCGTTAGGTATCTCTATGAGGCCACAGTTACGTAATTCCTTTGGGTTTTAATTTTGAGATAAAAATATGATATTTATTACGTTATTACAGAATGTCTTACAATTTACATAATTAAGTTCATTTAGTTGAGACTTTTATGTTTGATAATTACAGCTTCTTTCTTCTGGGATATCTGGATGCTGTTGAAACACTGTGGCAAAAAAAAAAAAAAAAACTGGTGTGGTAATATTTTTGCTCAGTTCTTTTTTTTTTTGAGCTTTGGCCCCTAGGCTGGAGTGTGGTGGTGAGATCATGGCTCACTGTGGCCTCAACCTCTGAGGCTTAAGTGACCCTCCCACCTCAGCCTCCCAAGTAGCAGGGTCCACAGGTATGCACCACCGTGCCCAGTTAATTTATGCTCACTTCTAATAATTTTTTTATTACTATTCTTTCTAGGAATCACCTATCCTAAAACAGATGATACATACAAATTATGATATCTCAATAACAGCTAGATTTTGCTGTGTGCCAAGGCACTGTTCTAGGTATTTTACATATATTGTCTCATTTAATTCTCTTAACAGTCCTGAGCATTGAGTGGCATTGTTATGTCTCATTTTACTAATGAGAGGATTGAGATGCATAAAGATGGCTATAATATATTATTATATTGGGGATATCTATGTTAGGAATTCCTGGATAAAAATCAGCCCGGAAACCTTGTTCTATTTTAACTTCTTCCAAAGCCATCTTGATTGCCAGTTAATTGTATTACTCCCTGTATTATCATCCTTCCTGCCCACATAAGTTTTGGCAACTAACATCTGTTTGTGTCCTGAAGTTTGATTTAATAGACAATTATTTATGAACACGGATTTGAATGCCACTCACAATCAGTGCCAAAAACAGCACTTTGGAAGTTGTTAAAAAATCATATTTCCAGACTCTGCCTCTCAGATAATCTGATTCAGGAAAGAAGTCAAAATAATGTGGAATTAACATGCCCTCCAGGTGAGTCTGATCTGTAGCCCAGTTTAAGAAGCTCCCAGATCTAGAACAGGGAGATCTACACTTTTTTGATCAATCGTTGTTTTCTAGTAAAAGTATTTTGAGACTATGTATCCCCTGTTTGTGTATGAATTTATTCATAAATAATATATACATGTATTATTTTGCCTACATGTTGTACATTATAGAACATATTCAAAACTGAAAGTTAAAAAGGCTATGGTAAAAATGGAAAAATAATATTTTAAAATATACATCTTATTTATTCAATAAAGTTCTCACCAAAAATATAATACACCTCATTATTTGAGGAAATCTTTAATACTCTGTGATACAGAGAGTTTTAAAGTTGGGTTCTAAATTCAGTTTGTTTTTGACACTTAGTTATAATGGTTGTCAAAAATGAAAAAAGAAACCTCTCAAACCTCCAAATGGATAAAGTACATCATTGGCAGCAGATACTAAAAATGATATTTGTTTTTCGATGCCATCTGCTAATTAAGCAAAAAATTTTGATGAAATGTGGCTACTAATTTCCGTAGTCTCTGATGTGAGTCAGTAGCTCTTACAAACTAATTGGAAGAGACATTGCATTTTCATAATTTTTACCACGGGGCTTAAAGTGAAAAGCACAACACTTTTTTTTTTTTTGAGACGGAGTCTCCCTCTGTGCCCCAGGCTGGAGTGCAGTGGCGCAATCTCGGCTCACTGAAAGCTCCGCCTCCCAGGTTCACACCATTCTCCTACCTCAGCCTCCTAAGTAGCTGGACTACAGGCGCCCGCCACCACGACCGGCTAATTTTTTGTATTTTTAGTAGAGACGGGTTTCACCGTGTTAGCCAGGATGGTCTCGATCTCCTGACCTTGTGATCCGCCCGCCTTGGCCTCCCAAAGTGCTGGGATTACAGGCGTGAGCCACCACGTCCGGCCGCACAAAACTTTTTATATGGAATATTTTGTGTATTGATTTTCATATATCAGAACCTCCAAAGAGGCCACCAGTTTTCATTTGATTTGATGAAGTTTCATAAAGTACTTGATAGAATATGACTTTAAGCTTTGTTAAATTTTCTTCATGTTCTATATGTGTAATATATATGCATATATTAGTACCTGTGTATACTTATTATCTGTATATATAATCGGTATATATATAAATTCTGTATCCATAACCTGCATAAATATACATACATCACACATACATGCATATATATTTATATATACTTATATATGGGTACAAATATATAGACACACATATTTATACTTAGTGTAAGTATAAATATATATTTAAACATTTCAAATCTAATTTACACACTCAGTGTAAATACATACACATAAATATACATCTTGTTAAGGTGCCATTCAGTATAGTGATACAGATATAAAGCATTTTTTTTTTTTTTTGAGACGGAGTTTTGCTCTTGTTGCCCAGGCTACAGTGTAATGGCACGATCTCGGCTCACTGCAACCTCCATCTCCCGGGTTCAAGCGATTCTCCTGCCTCAGCCTCCCAAGTAGCTGGGATTATAGGCATGTGCCACCACACCCGGCTAATTTTTGTATTTTTATTTATTTATTTATTTATTTATTTTTTTTTTTTTTTTTTGAGACGGAGTCTCGCTCTGCCGCCCAGGCTGGAGTGCAGTGGCCGGATCTCAGCTCACTGCAGGCTCCGCCTCCCAGGTTCACGCAATTCTCCTGCCTCAGCCTCCCCAGTAGCTGGGACTACAGGCGCCTGCCACCTCGCCCGGCTAGTTTTTTTTGTATTTTTTAGTAGAGACGGGGTTTCACCGTGTCAGCCAGGATGGTCTCGATCTCCTGACCTCGTGATCCGCCCGCCTCGGCCTCCCAAAGTGCTGGGATTACAGGCTTGAGCCACCGCGCCCGGCCAATTTTTGTATTTTTAGTAGAGACGGGGTTTCTCCATGTTGGTCAGGCTGGTCTCAAACTCCCAACCTCAGGTGATCTGCCCACCTTAGCCTCCCAAACTGCTGGGATTACAGGCTTGAGTCACCGTGCCCAGCCATAAATGCACATTTCTAATAGATTTCTTAATATTTGAAATTATTTTGCCTGACTTTGGTTAGATCTGATTCATTGGCATTATCATTACTTTCCAACGTATCTGCAAAAAGACTCAAGTTAGAAGTGTAGCTATGCTGTTTTATTGCTGTTTACATGTGCCTGCATTATTACTGTTCTCTTCAAATTGAGATTATTTTGCAAGAAACTTAAAACTAGGATTCCTTTTGCTAGGGTTAATTTAGTTAAAACTAGGTAATATAATCCATAAATCCACTGATTCCTGCACATATTAACTTGAATATGTCTCAATATGTTGAATAAGTGACAATGTAAGGACCTCACTTTTTTCTTTTTTGAGACAGAGTCTCACTCTGTCGCCCAGGCTGGAGTGCAGTGGTGCAATCTTGGCTCACTGCAACCTCCATCTCCCAGGTTCAAGCGATTCTCCTGCCTCAGCCTCCCAAGTAGCTGTGATTACAGGCGTGTGCCACTGCACCCAGCTAATTTTTCCATTTTTAGTAGAGACGGGGTTTCACCATGTTGGTCAGGCTGGTCTCAAACTCCTGACCTTGTGATCTGCCTGCCTCGGCCTCCCAGAGTGCTGGAATTACAGGTGTGAGCCACTGCACCTGGCCCAGGACCTCACTTTTTTTTTTTTTTTTTTTGAGACTGAGTCTTGGTATGTTGCCAGCCTGGAGTGCAGTGGTGCGATCTCGGCTCACTGCAACCTCCGCCTCCCAGGTTCAAGCAATTCTCCTGCCTCAGCCTCCTGAGTAGCTGGGACTACAGGTGAGCGCCACCACGCCCAGCTAATTTTTTTTGTACTTTTAGGAGAGATGGGTTTTCACCATGTTGGCCAGAATGGTCTTGATCTCTTGACCTCGTGATCCGCCGGCCTCCACCTCCCAAAGTGCTGGGATTACAGGTGTGAGTCACCGCACTCGGCCTAGGACTTCACTTTTAACTGCTGCATGGCGTGGGCCTCCTTATGTTCCCTTATGGCACCTTCTATATCCTGACTGAAGCCTGTTCAACATACGAGCAAACCAAGGAGCTGGCCAGTCCATTGTATTCAATACCAGTGAAGCTTAACTTCTTTATCACGTCTCCAGGCCCATGGATTTAAAAGTTCAAAGGGGTCTGCCTAAGTATGCAATGACTTTTTAAATTTAATTCCATCTGAGAAAAATGCCCATACCTGCAAACACTTGCATACAGGGGAGTTAGTCATTGAAATCCTGAAGTCTCAGATAGAGAATACCTTATCTAAAGACATTTTATGGCTTCAGGAAAAAATTTCATTTGGTGAGAGACGCATCAGGATTTATCCACCATATATTTTTTTAAGGTATACACTCCAGGACTCAATCCAGGTTTGTGGCCCTGTGTGTCACTTGTAGGCACTATAGGAAGTCATTTCCCAGCCCCACCTGAACCTTCTTGAATAGTTTTATTATTATTATAATATTTTTTTTTTTGGAGACGGAGTCTCATGCTGTCACCCGGGCTGGGGTGGAGTGGCACAGTCTTGGCTCACTGCAACCTCTGCCTTCCCAGGTTCAAGTGATTCTCCTGCCTCAGCCTCCTGAGTAGCTGGGATTACAGGCACCCGCCACCATGCCTGGCTAATTTTTTGTATTTTTAGTAGAGATGGAGTTTCACTGTTGGCCTGGCTGGTCTTGAACACCTGACCTTGTGATCCACCCGCCTCGGCCTCCCAAAGTGCTGGGATTATAGGCGTGAGCCACTGCACCTGGCTTCTTGAACATCTTCAAGATCTCCTCCAGGACATCCCACATAAAACGTGACATGTGTTAGTATTTCTCCTAACCAGAGAAAAGCAATTACCATCTTGTTTAATTCTCTGTTCTCTCAATAGTCCTTAAAAGACAGCTCAGGTTCCTTCTGCCATGAAATCACTCTTTGCTATATTGAAGTCAACAGGATACAAATTACATCTTGACGGCAAAGGGAGGGTGTGGGGAGTGGTTTCTGTTCTGGTCTCCCTTCCCTTCCTTGTCCATGTGGTCAGCCATTTCCACACGGCTTACACTGATACGCTCCACTGATACCCAGCTTCCTTTCACCTTGAGTCAATCCAAATCTTTCTGCTCCTCGGTTCCAGAGAATGTTTGTTGAAATAGCTGATCTGGCTCACAACAATCTCATGCAATTTAACTTCGTCCATATATTTATTTCAAGTTCTCACAGTATCTCCCAGGATAGTTTGCCCAAACCTTATACAATTTCTTTGAACAGCTTGTCCTGTGAGCCCTACTTTATCCTGGGACAAATGCAGCAGAGAGAGGGCAGAGCATGGGATCTGTAGTCAGAAAAAGCAGAGTTTAAATTCAGCCTCAGTAACAATGTCTGCAGCTTTCAATTAGGCATTTACACACTCTGGATCTCAAATTTTTTTTTATCTCTACAATGGGAACAAAGATATTTGCCATGTCTGACTCTTATCAATGTTAGACTATTTTTTCCCCTAATTAAAAAAGTTAATATCTTTTTTTTTTTTTTTTGAGACAGAGTCTTGCTGTCGCCAGGCTGGAGTGCAATGGCGCGATCTCAGCTCACTACAACCTCCGCCTCCCGGGTTCAAGCAATTCTCCTGCCTCAGCCTCCTGAGTAGCTGGGACTACAGGCACACGCCACCACGCCCAGGTAATTTTTGTGTTTTCAGTAGAGACGGGGTTTCACCATGTTGGCCAGGATGGTCTCGATCTCTTGACCTCATGATCCACCCACCTCGGCCCCCAAAGTGCTGGGATTATAGGCGTGAGCCACTGTGCCCAGCCAAAAAGTTAGTATCTTTTAGTCTGTAAGAAATAGACTTGATCCTGCAGTTTTATTTTGTTTTCTGCCTTCCATCTTTCATCCTTTCTTTCTTTCTTCTTTTTTTCCCCACATGGTTCTTTTGGTCTACAGCTTTTACTTTTTTTTAACCTCTTTGAACAACTCAGAATTTTTATTTTAAAATATCTTTCAGATTGCTCTATTATCTCTGAATTTTGGAGTGCACGTGCTTTCATTATTTTAGTAAGTAGTGATTGTCATTTATAATAGTGTTTTAAAATTTAGTTTTAGTTTTAATTGATGAATAATAATTGTATATATTTATGGGGTATAATGTGATGTTTTGATGTAGGTATACATTGTAAAAGTTTAAATCAAGTTAATTAACGTATTCATCACCTCACCTACTTATTTTTTATGGTGAGAACATTTAAAATCTATTCCTTTCGTGATTTTGAAGTATACATTATTGTTTTTTTTTTGATTGTTTGTTTTTTGTTTGTTTGTTGTGAGAGGAGTCTCTCTCTGTCCCCCAGGCTGGAGTGCAATGGCGCAATCTCAGCTCACTGCAAGCTCCGCCTCCCAGGTTCATGCCATTCTCCTGCCTCAGTCTCCGGCGTAGCTGGGACTACAGGCACCCACTACCATGCTGGCTAATTTTTTTGTATTTTTACTAGAGACGGGGTTTCACCATGTTCGCCAGGATGGTCTTGATCCCCTGACCTTGTGATCCGCCTGCCTCGGCCTCCCAAAGTGTTGAGATTACAGGCGTGAGCCACCACGCCCAGCCTGAAGTATACATTATTATTAACTACGTTTACCACACTGTGCAATACATTGCTAAACTTACTCCTCTTGTTTAACTGGAACTTTTGTACCCTTTGATCAACCCCTCTCCATTCCCCATTTTCTCTGTATGAGGAATTGCTTTTGGTGTGGCTTGTAACTTTTGACTTTAAGCTCCTCTTCAGTGGAGATTGTTTTCTGTGGGTGTTCCATGTGGCCTAGATTATGCGAGTGCCCAGAAGCCTTGTAATTAAAAAATCAATTTCTACTCAAGAACATTTTTCAGTAATTGTCACTTTTTCTCCCCTTCCATACAAATTTTTCCTCCCTACTGGATCATTCTAATCAGTGTGTAAGCATGCTGTAAGATCTCCTAATTTGTCTCATTTTGCTATTTCTTTTTATAGCAAAACTTCTTGAATGACTTGTCTATATTTGCTGCTCTAATTCTTCTCTTCCTGTTCCTTATTGAACTTGTTCCATTCAGGATTTCTCTACTTCCAACCACTCTTAGTCAAGGTCACCAGTGATTTTATTCTGTTGCTCCAACAAATAGTCAATTCTTAATACTCATTTTACATTTGATCATGGCATTTGATTAGTTGATGATTCTTACTTTCTTCCTTTCTTTCTTTCTGACAGAGTTTCGCTCTTGTTGCCCAGGCTTAGAGTGCAATGGTGTGATCTAGGCTCACTGCAACCTCTCCCTCCCAGGCTCAAGCGATTATGTGTCTATGCCTTTTCCTAAGGTGCCAGTTTATATATTATAGGTGTGCACCTCCACGCCCAGCTAATTTTGTATTTTCAGTAGAGATGGGGTTTCTCCATGTTGGTCAGGCTGGTCTCGAACTCCAGACCTCAGGTGATCCGCCTGCCTCGGCCTCCCAAAGTGCTGGGATTACAG